>NC_090343.1:50488988-50788988 GCF_035084215.1 Heptranchias perlo | reverse complement strand
ATCAGGCTTGGCTGTGATGCCACCTGTTGTTGAATAGACCACTGATGCTCAGCGTCTAGGCTTGCACGCGAGTAATGAGTGTTGGTTCGTGTGAGTCAGAACCTTCAAGAGAGGAAGGGAGAACGTTGGGGAGGGGGAGAGAGGAACACTGCACCCCAATGTTAATCGACTTGTGTTCTCAGGATTTACAGGCTCCTAAAACCTGCGTCACTGATTGTAGTTTGTTGTTTGTGTAGTGGGCCAGCTGGGTACTGTTTTGTGGAGTTTCCAGATCAATCGAGCGCCGATCTCTCGTTACATAAACTGAATGGAAAACCGCTCCCTGGCTCCAACGCAGTGAGTCATATTCCTCATTAACTTTACAGCTGTTTTTATACCAGTGCTGTTTTCAGTTTGGATTCTAGGAGACCGTACTTTTAAGCTGCTGTTCCCGATGCTCCGTCCCGCTCCCTTGCCCTGGGGGCAGGCTGGTAGAGGCAGCTTTATTTTTGTGTGATCCTGCAGCTGGGATAAAGCAGCGGTGTAAACAGCAGGGAGCTGTCCGAATCCTAAAACATCAGCTAATGCAGATGCGGCTTTGTACAAGGCCCACAGGCCCAGCTGGTGTCTTGCTCGAGGACCACCTTCAGGCGATGGGACTTGGTTCGAGGCTGTGAATCTGCACACTCTGAGCTCCTGATTTCAGTCATGTCACTGTGGGTAGGTGATCAGTGGAGGCCAAACACTTCCCCACTGCAAGACTGGGGGGAAGAGAGAGGGAGAGAAAAACTGCAGGATCCATAATCCTCCTGAGCATTTCTATCTGTATGGAACTTGGGATAACTGCACCTCCCGGCACCATTCCCTGAGTGGGACAGGCTGAGAATGAAGGGCCCCCCCCGAGTCACATGGAGCAACAAGCCTGCTGAGGGTATCGGGTGAAAGGGAGGTAGGCCACGAACGGCCCCTGTGACCAGGTGTGCTGAGTTCTGGGCTTGAGCATCAATACAAACTGCCCCATCACCGCCAAGCTGTGGAGTTGAGGTGATTAAAGGGAAATGAGATGCTGAGGCAGTGTTTTGTGCTGCTCTTTGTAGAGAGAAAATTCTACCGCAAAACGAGTTGGACTTTTTTAATAAAAACATTAACCTTCTTTCCTGCACAAATGCCTGGAGAAGATTCATCAGATGCAAGCAGATAAAAATATAATTGGGTGGGATATATAAATTATTTAAAGAAAGGCGGTCTGTGGGGAGGGGTGAAATTGTACTTTTTGTTCTTTTTCACCCATTCCCCACTACAGATCTCCTTTCTTTAAATAATTTATATATCCTGCCCGTTAATATATTTGTCTGCTTGAATCTGATGAATCCCCTCCCTGTGTGCTGAGTGTTTAGTACCAGTTCCTCTCACTTACTCCTAGGGGCCGATTCTATGGCCTGTTTTCCTTTGTGCCATTTTGCATTAGAACTGACCTCAGTTCACACCCAATAGGTCATTTGATTCCTTCTCTGCTGACATTCCTAGGATTTAAAGAATACCCCAATAGAATTTAACAAGACTTGTAGCCACTTCCTCATGGCATAAAAGCCTCACTGCCCTCAGTGTAGGGGTGAGCTATGGGGTATAGACGTGTGTGGATCAGTGGCTGCATTCCCCCATGTACATCTCTGACCCCCTGCTCCAGTACGGTGATGAGCACTCCAACTTGTAGATTTAAAATCTGCAGGAAGCCAGTACTCCATCTACCTCTCTGACTCTCCATCTATAACCCTTCCTTTCCACCTCTATCTATCCAGCTCTCTACTCCATCTGTCCATCTCTCTCTCTCTCTCTCTCTCTACCTCTCTACTCCATCTGTCCACCACACTACCACTGACATTCTCCCTATCTATCTACCTCTCCACTCCATCTGCCCACACCACAACTGTGTTTCTCGCTCCCTCTCTATCTGCCTCCCTCTCTATCTGCCTCCCTCTCTATCTGCCTCCCTCTCTATCTGCCTCCCTCTCTATCTGCCTCCCTCTCTATCTATCTACCTCTATCTGTCTATTAAAAAAAAATTATTAAACATTCATAAATTTTCTTCTTCCTCTTTGGTTAAGTCTTTGTCTTTCTCCTTTCTAGGAAAAGGGTCGAGGTCCTGCAGTCAGAGTTTCAGGACCTAGGGAGGAAGTTAAAAATCAGGACCTTAAAAGTAGTAATCTCTGGATTACTCCCAGTGCCACGTGCTAGTGAGTATAGGAATAGTGGGATAAGACAGGTAAATGCGTGGCTGGAGAAACGATGCAGGAGGGAGGGCTTCAGATTCCTGGGGTATTGGGACCGGTTCTGGGCTGGAGGAATCTGTTGAAGAAGGACGAGTTGCACCTGAACAGAGTGTTTTCCTCACGGAGAGGTTAACTAGTACTGAGGGGGAGGGTTTAAACTAATTTGGCAGGAGGATGGGCACCAGGATGAAACATTAGAGAGGAGAAACAAGGTACACAGAAGACTGGGAGGGACAAATAACACTAGAGTAAAGAATAGTTCAGAAATTAGGAGGGATCAGACAGGGGGCAAACGTGAGGCAGTCTTGAGATTAGAGTGCATGTGCATAAATGCACATTGGTTGGTGAGCTGCAGGCACAAGTCACCACATGGGACTATGATGTCGTGGCAATAACAGAGATCTGGCTCAAAGAAGGGGAGGATTGGGAACTTAATATTCCTGGCTACAAGGATTCAGGAAAGATAGGGAAGGAAAGGAAGGAGGGGTGGGGTGTCAGTATTGATCAAAGAAACTATTATAGCACTGGAAAGGGATGATGCAGTTGAGGGGTCAAAGAATCTATTTGGTTAGAACTAACAATAGAGGAGCTATTACACTACTGGGTGTATACTATAGACCACCAAATAGTGGGAAGGAGATAGAGGAGCAAATTTGCAGGGAAATTCCATAAAGATGCAAGAACTACAGGGTAGTGATAATGAGGCACTTCAATTATCCCAATATAGAATGGGATAGTAACAATGTAAAGGGCAAAGAGGGGGAGGAATTCCTGAAATATGTTCGAGAACTTTCTGGAACTGTGTTTCCAGCCCAACCAGGAAGGAAACAGTGCTGGATCTAGTTTTGGGGATGAAGTGGGGCAGGTGGAGCATGTTTCAGTGGGGAGCAGTTATGGAACAGTGATCACAATATCATTAGGTTTAGAATAGTTCTGGAAAAGAACAAGGAACAATCAAACTTGAAAATGCTTAACTGGAGGAGAGCAAATTTCAGTGAGTTAGAAAGGGATCTTGCCCCGGTAGATGGGAAACATACAATCATAGAAAATTAACGGCACAGAAGGAGGCCATTCGGCCCATCATGTCCGTGCTGGCCGAAAATGAGCCCCCAGCCTAATCCCACTTTCCAGCACTTGGTCCGTAGCATTGTAGAATACGGCACTTCAGGTGCACATCCAGGTACTTTTTTAATTAGTTAAGGGTTTCTGCCTCTACCACCCTTTCAGGCAGTGAGTTCCAGACACCCACCACTCTCTGGATGAAAAGCTTTTCCTTAGCTCCCCTCTAATCCTTCTACCAATCACTTTAAATCTATGACCCCTGGTTATTTACCACTCTGCTAAGGGAAATAGGTCCTTCCTATCCACTCTATCTAGGCCCCTCATAATTTTGTACACCTCAATTAAATCACCCCTTAGCCTCCTCTGTTCCAAAGAGAACAACCCCAGCCTATCCAATCTTTCTTCACAGCTAAAATTCTCCAGTCTTGGCAACACCCTCGTAAATCTCTCTGTACCCTCTCTAGTGCAATTACATCCTTCCTGTAATGTGACCAGAACTGTACGCAGTACTCAAGCTGTGGCCTAACCAGTGTTTTATACAGTTCTAGCATAACCTCCCTGCTCTAATATTCTATACCACGGCTAATAAAGGAAAGTATCCCATATGCCTTTTTAACCACCTTATCTACCTGTCCTGCTATCTTCGGGGACCTGTGGACATGCACCCCAAGGTCCCTCTGTTCCTCTACACCTTTCAGTATCCTCCCATTTATTGTGTATTCCCTTGCCTTGTTTGCTCTCCCCAAATGCATCACCTCACACTTCTCCGGATTGAATTCCATTTGCCACTTTTCTGCGCACCTGACCAGTCCATTGATATCTTCCTGCAGTCTACAGCTTTCCTCCTCACTATCAACCACATGGCCAATTTTTGTATCGTCTGCAAACTTCTTAATCGTGCCCCCTACATTAATATGTATCACAAAAAGCAAGGGACCAAGTACCGAGCCCTGCGGAACACCACTGGAAACAGCCTCTCAGTTGCAAAAACACCCGTCGACCATTACTCTTTGCTTCCTGCCACTGAGCCAATTTTGGATCCAACTTGCCACCCTCCCTTAGATCCCATGGGCTTGTGCTTTTTTGACCTGTGTGGGACCTTGTCAAAAGCCTTGCTAAAATCCATGTAGACTGCATCAAATGCACTACCCTCCTTATTACCTCCTCAAAAAAAAATCAAAAATTGGTAGGCAAAACAGTAATTGAACAATGAGAGGTCTTCAAGGAGGAGATGGTTCGAGTACAGAGTATGCACATCCCTACCAGGGAAAAGAAAGGGCATCCAAAGATAGAGCTCCCTGGATGATTAAAGATATAGAGATTAAAATGAAACAGAAAACGGAGGCTTATGACAAATGTAAGGTTCATAATACAGTAGAGAACCAGGCTGAATACAGAAAGTACAGAGGAGATATAAAAAAGGGAATAAGAGGGACAAAGAGAGAGTGTGAGAATAGATTAGTGGCTAACAAAAGGGAACTCAAAAGTCTTTTATAAAATTATAAGTAGTAAAAGGGCAGTCAAAGGAAGGGTGGAACTGATTAGGGACAAAAGGAGATCTTCTTGTGGAGGCAGAGGGCATGACTGAGGCACTAAATGAATACTTCACATCGGTCTATGCTAGAGAAGAGGATGCTGCCAATGTAGCAGTAAAGGAGGAGGAGGAGTGATATTGGATAGGATAAAAATAGATAAAGAGGAGGTACTTAAAAGATTGGCAGCACTCAAAGTAGAAAAGTCACTCGGTCCAGATGAGATGCATCCAAGGTTACTGAGGGAAGTAAGGGTGGAAATTGTGGAGGCTCTGGCCACAATCTTCCAATCCTCCTTAGATATGGGATGGTGCTGGAGGATTGCAAATGTCACACCCCTGTTCAAAAAAGGGGAGAGGGATAAACCTGGCAATTACAGGCCAGTCAGCCTAACATCGGTGATGGGAAAACATTTAGAGACAGTAATCCAGGACAAAATAAATTGTCACTTGGAAAAGTATGGGCTAATAAATGAAAGTCAGCACGGATTTGTTAAAGGAAAATAATGTTAGACTAACTTGATTGAGTTCTTTGATGAAGTAACGGAGAGGATTGATGAGGGTAGTGCAGTTGATTATGTTCAAATGGACTTTCAAAAGGCATTTGATAAAGTGCCACATAATAGACTTGTTAGCAAAATTAAAGCCCATGGCATTAAAGGGACAGTGGCAGCATGGATATAAAATTGGCCAAGAGACAGAAAGCAGAGAATGGTGGTAAGGGATTGATTTTCAGACTAGAGGGAAGTATACAGTGATATTCTCCAGGGGTCGGTATTAGGACCACTGCTCTTTTTGATTTATATTAATGACCTGGACTTGGGTTTAGAGGGTATAATTTCAAAGTTTGCACATGCACGAAACTCAGAAATGTAGGAAATAATGTGGAGGATAGTAACAAACTTCAGGACGACGTAGACAGACTGATGAAATGGGCAGACATGTGGCAGATGAAATTTAATGGAGAGAAGTGTGAAATGATGCATTTTAGAAGGTAGAATGAGGAGAGGCAATATAAACTAACTACAATTTAAAGGGTGCAGGAACAGAGAGACCTGGGGGTGCATGTACACAAATGTTTGAAGGTGGCAGGGCAGGTTGTGAAGGCTGTTAAAGCCCAGGATCCCTCATGCCTTTTTGTTAAGAGGCATAGAGTACAAAAGCAAGGAAGTTATGATGAACCTTTATAAAACACTGGTTAGGCCTCAGCTGGAGTATTGTGTTTAATTCTGGGCACCGCATTTTAGGAAGGATGTCAAGGCCTTAGAGAGGGTGCAGAAGAGATTTACTAGAATGGTGCCAGGGATGAGGGACTTCAGTTATGTGGAGAGACTGGAGAAGCTGGGGTTGTTCTCCTTAGAGCAGAGAAGGTTAAGAGGAGATTTGATGAGGTGTTCAAAATCATGAATGGTTTTGACAGAGTAAATAAGGAGAAACTGTTTTCAGTGACAGAAGGGTCGGTAACCAGAGGACACAGATTTAAGGTGATCGGCAAAAGAGCCCGAGGCGACATGAGCGAGTTGTTATGATCTGGAATGAACCGCCTGAAAGGGTGGTGGAAGCAGATTCAATAATAACTTTCAAAAAGGAATTGGATAAATACTTGGAGAAAAAATGTGCAGGTCTGTGGGGAAAGAGTAGGGGAGTGGGACTAATTGGATAGCTCTTTTAAAGAGCCAGCACAGGCACTATGGGCCGAATGGCCTCCTCCTGTCCTGTACTTACTATGACACCACGATAATTGTTTATTTTTAAACGTTTTAATTCACCAATCGTATAGCAATAAACCTTACCCTTCCCCCAACCCCCTTCCCAAAAATAAAATTTGTGCCCAATCACATTGCCATAAAAAATATTTCTCTCCGACCCAGGCACTACTTTCCTCCTTTTCCCCTCCCCAGGCCCAGACTGTGAGGAAAGCCTTTGATAATGAAAATCGTGAAGTGAGGGGATTATCCATCTGCTCCTCTGAATAAAATGGCAGAGAGCGGTCACCTGCTCAGACTACAGCTCCAGTACGCTGCCTCTGGTGTTGTTAAGCTAGAGCCCAGTGCTGAAATCTTCAAGGAAAGGTTGAGGTGTCACATTTGTTCCAACAGGCCTTAATTTATTGGGACAGTACTGGTAAAAGTTTCAATTTAAGTTTTCCAGGTGTTTAATGTGATTTTTTTTTTAATTTTGCAGCCGAAAAGGTTCAAGTTGAACTACTCCACTTATGGGAAGCATCCCGATGGAAGGTAAATTAGTTTGTATGACTGTGCTCATGTACCTGGAATGTTGAAGAACTGGGAGCTCATTGCAGGGACAGGCGATAGGGTTGTTCAATGATTTGCCAGGGATCTGTGGTGAATTCAGAGGCTGGACCTCAAGTCCCTACCATTATGGCACGTGACATATCAAAATTAAACCGTGTCACTCTCACCGGACAGGTTGCAGTATGAAATACTGGAAATTATTGTCAGGGGTGAATTAAAGGGGAAAGGAAAATTATGCCTGGGTCAGCTTTGTCAGTTCCCTTCATGACCTGGAAAACTTCAAATTATCCTCTTCAAAGAAACCAAACCCGCGGGCACTGTTCCTCTGCAGGGTAATAATGTCCAGGTTTCTGTCTGGTGGTGAAGTCGGTATTATTGGAATACTCTAATTGTATATTTCTTCCTGTTGAAGCTGGAAGGAGTACCTTCATCATCGAGTGTACTCCTCAAACCTCTCCCCAACACTCTCCTGTTCTCTTCCTATTGGAGAAGTGTGATCTTCAGTGTCTCCCTCAGGTGGCCTGACATCACACATCACCGGGCTGCCATGCCATCAGGTCACTCAGTAATCATCTAATGATAGAAATGAGGCCCCAAGTTGTTTTTATTACTTCAGATTGTCATGGAGATTTGTACAAAGTGCACAAGTTGGATAAATCCTTTGGGGAAAGGAGGGGGTTAGAATCAGGGAGGAAAAGTCACTGGGCCCAAAAAGCCTTTCCCTTTTCATCGGTCGACCTCATCTACACTGCTCACTTCACCGATCTTCCCTCGTAACGGAAGCTGTGACTATCTTGCTCTTTGGACGAAACAGTCCTTCCTGATGTCCCTTCTTACTCCTGACTTCCTAACTTTTATCTTTCACCACAGTTGCCTGGATTAGTTTTATCTGTTCCTTCATAATGAAAGCTTAAACTCGGAAAACAAACCCCAAATTCCTGAACATCTCCTCATAACTTGTATTCCTGACCCCTAGAATCACCATTTTTGCCCCTGTGACCTTTTGGGTGAAGTAATAATTGCCCTTTCAATCACTCATGCCCAGAACAGAGCTCCGTATGGGGTCTGACCAACACCCTGCACGGCAGCGTAAGCCTCTTTAGATTTGTACTCTCTCCCACTCCTAATGCTCCCAGCTCTGTGTTTACCCTTTCACTGCAGCCGCACACTGGGCTGGCCATTTCACAGAGTTACCCACAGTAATACCTCGATATCTCTCCTGATGACACTCTGTCCCATTTAACACACACTATAACCGCTTGATCTCTCTCCTGGCCAGCACCGTGTCCCAATGTCCCATTTAACTCACTATAACCCCTCAGTCTCTCTCCTAATAACACCCTGTCCCATTTAACACACTATATAACCCCCGATCTCTCTCCTGATCAGCACACACGTTTTCTGAGAGTAATCGGGACAGTTTCTGGAACAATGTGTTCTTGAACCAACAAGAGAACAGGCCATATTAGATTGAGTGATGAATGATGAGCCTGAATTAGTCAAGAATCTAACGTTAAGGGAACACCTCGCTAATAGTGACCATAATGTGATAGAATTCGATATTAGGTTTGAGAGGGAGAAGGGTGAGTCACAAACTAAGGTTTTAAATTTAGGTAAGGCTGACTGTGGAGGGATGAGGCAGGAATTGACCACAATAGACTGGGCAGAACTATTAACAGATAAAACTACTGATGAACAGTGGGAGGTGTTCAAAAAAGAATCTGCTAGAATACAAGACTGTACATACCCCTAAAGGGCAAGAGCTCTACTTATGTAATTAAATAACCTTGGTCAACAAGGGAAGTAAGAGATAGTATAAAACTAAAAGAAAGCACTTATACAAAGGCAAAGAACAGTAGAGATCCCACGGACTGGGGGCGATATAAAGAATAACAAAGGGATACAAAGAAAGTCACGAGCTGCAAAAGGGGAATACGAGAAAAAGCTTGCGAGGGATATCAAGGACCATGCTAAAGGGTTTTACAAATATATTCGGAGAAAGGGGGTGGTTAAGAGTAATGTGGGCCCCTTAATGGCAGACGCAGGTGATATTGTAATTGAAAATCAGGAAATGGCAGATTTACTAAATACCTACTTTGTAACGGTCTTCACAG
The DNA here is from genome assembly GCF_035084215.1 of Heptranchias perlo. Taxonomy (NCBI): domain Eukaryota; kingdom Metazoa; phylum Chordata; class Chondrichthyes; order Hexanchiformes; family Hexanchidae; genus Heptranchias; species Heptranchias perlo. The sequence continues at coordinate 50,779,777 of NC_090343.1, read as the reverse complement.
TAGATGATGAGGAAAAGTACCAGAGATACAAGAATAAAAATAAATCAAGGGGAGGAACGAACTAGATTCAATACAAGTAAAAAAAAATGGTGATGGAGAAACTAATGAGTTTAAAGATTGACAAATCCCCAGGTCTCAATGGTTTCCACCCCAGGGCATTAGAAGAAGCAGGTGAGGAAATTGATGATACGTTAGTCATGATCTTCCAAAACTCTTGATTCAGGAATTGTCCCCTTGGATTGGAACGTTGCCAATGTCGCCCCACTATTTAAGAAGGGTAAGAGAGAAAAACTAGGAAATTCTAAGCGTATTAGTCTAACATCGGTTGTGGGGAAGTGACGAGAATCTGTTGAGGGACAGACTGACTGAGCATTGGCCAAATATGAGCTGACCAGAGAGAGCCAGTGTGGAATTGTGAAGGGTAAATCATGTCTAACGAACCTAGTTGAATTTTTTGAGGCGGTAACTAAAGCAGGTAAGGGAGTGTCCCTGGATGTTATTTATGTGAACTTCCAGAAGGCATTCGACAAGGTTCCACATTAAGAGACTGTTAACAAAAATGAGAGCGTTTGGAATTGGAGGCAACCATTGGCTTGGATAGGGAATTGGTTCGGAGGCAGGAGACAGAGAGTAGGGATAATGGGTATGGACTCATTGGCAGGATGTGACTAGTGGTGTCCCCCGGGGATCTGTACTGGGGCCAGATGGAGTTCAATGTGGGGAAGTGTGATCCACTTTGGACCTAAGAGATAGATCAGAGTAGTTTCTAAATGGCGAGAAGCTAGGATCTGTGGAGGAGCAGAGAGATTTAGGAGTCCAAGTACAGAAATCATTAAAAGCTGGTGGACAAGTCCAAAAATAATTAATAAGGCTAATGGAATGTTGGCCTTTATCTCAAGGGGGCTGGAATACAAAGGGATGGAAGTTATATTACAGCTGTACAGAGCTCTGGTTAGACCCATTTAGAGTACTGCGTTCAGTTTTGGGCACCGCACCTCAGGAAGGATATATTGGCCTTGGAGGGGATGCAGTGCAGATTCACCAGAATGATACCGGGTCTAAAAGGGTTAAATTATGAGGTCAGATTGCATAGACTAGGCTTGTATTCCCTTGAGTATAGAAGATTAAGGGGTGATCTCATTGAGGTGTTTAAGATGATTAAAGGATTTGATGGGGTAGATAGAGAGAAACTATTTCCTCTGGTGGGGAAAGTCCAGAACAAGGGGGCATAACCTTAAAATTAGAGCCAGGCCGTTCAGGGGTGATGTCAGGAAGCACTTCCTCACACGAAGGGTAGTGGAAATCTGGAACTCTCTCCCCCAAAAGGCTGTTGAGGCTGGGGGTCAATAAAAAAATTTCAGAATTGAGATTGATAGATTTTTGTTAGGCAAGGAATTGGGGTTACGGAACCAAGGTGGGTGGATGGAGTTAAGATAGAGATCAGCCATGATCTAATGGAATGGCAGAACAGGCTCAAGGGGCTGAATGGCCTACTGTTCCAATGTTCATATACACACTGTCCCATTTAACAGACACTATAACCCCTCAACCTCTCTCCTGATCAACACACTGTCCCATTTAACAGACACTATAACCCCTCAACCTCTCTCCTGATCAACACACTGTCCCATTTAACAGACACTATAACCCCTCAATCTCTCTCCTGATCGTGATGGACTGGGGTTGACAATTGTAAACAATTTTACAACACCAAGTTATAGTCCAACAATTTTATTTGAAAATCACAAGCTTTCGGAGGCTTCCTCCTTCCTCAGGTGAATGTGGAAATGAAATCCTCGAACCTTTCGCATTTATAAATCACAGAACAATACCTGGTGACTACAGATAGTCTTTCCAACTGCCCGTTGCCAAGGCAATCAAAGTGTTCAGACAGAGAGGTGTTACCTACAGGGCCACCGAATATACAAACAACCAAAAAAAACAGAGAGAGGCAGAAACATAGAAACATCCGGAAGGAAGAGAAAGACAGCAAATGACCCGTTATATTAAAAACAGATAACTTTTGTTCGCTGGTGGGGTTACGTGTAGCGTGACATGAACCCAAGATCCCGGTTGAGGCAGTCCTCATGGGTGCGGAACTTGGCTGTCAATTTCTGCTCGATGATTTTGCGTTGTCGTGTGTCTCGAAGGCCGCCTTGGAGTACGCTTACCCGAAGGTCGGTGGCTGAATGTCCTTGACTGCTGAAGTGTTCCCCGACTGGGAGGGAACCCTCCTGTCTGGCGATTGTTGCGCGGTGTCCGTTCATCCGTTGTCGCAGCGTCTGCATGGTCTCGCCAATGTACCATGCTCCGGGGCATCCTTTCCTGCAACGTATGAGGTAGACGACGTTGGCCGAGTCACAGGAGTATGAACCATGCACCTGGTGGGTGGTGTCCTCTCGTGTGATGGTGGTATCTGTGTCGATGATCTGGCATGTCTTGCAGAGGTTACCGTGGCAGGGTTGTGTGGTGTCGTGGTCGCTGTTCTCCTGAAAGCTGGGTAATTTGCTGCGAACGATGGTCTGTTTGAGGTTGGGTGGCTGTTTAAAGGCGAGTAGTGGAGGTGTGGGGATGGCCATAGCGAGGTGTTCGTCGTCATCGATGACATGTTGTGTCTCTCCTGATCAACGCACTGTCCCATTTAACCTCTCAACCTCTCTCTTGATCACACCCTGTCTCATTTCACATACACAATAATCCCTCGATCTCTCTCCTGATCACCTTGTCTCATTTAACACACATCATAACCCCTCAATCTCTTGATAACACCCTCTCCCACTGTCCCATTTAACCCCTATTTAACACATGCTCTCTCTTCTGGTTTCTTGTTCGCACACTGATTATCTCACACTGATTATCTCACACTGATTATCTCACACTGTCTACTTGTTTGGTTATCATTTCAGCCAGGAATACTCACTTTTTATTGGAGACCTAACTTCTGAAGTCGATGACTTCCATCTCTATGATTTCTTTTCAAAAAAGTTCCAATCCTGTCGGGGAGCAAAAGTGGTGATTGACAGCTTTGGAAACTCCAGGTAAATATCTGCTTTACTTTCTTCCTTCGCTCAATTTTGTTTTGGTTACTTTTGTTTTAGGTTTTTCCTCTTGACCATGGGGGGACTCCCAGCTCTGTTCCAATGTCTCTCACTATACCCTGTCACGAGGAGACTCCCAGCTCTGTTCCAATGTCTCTCACTATACCCTGTCACGAGGAGCCTCCCAGCTCTGTTCCAATGTCTCACACTATACCCTGTCACGAGGAGCCTCCCAGCTCTGTTCCAATGTCTCACACTATACCCTGACACGTGGAGACTCCCAGCTCTGTTCCAATGTCTCACACTATACCCTGACACGGGGAGTCTCCCAGCTCTGTTCCAATGTTACGCACTATACCCTGTCACGAGGAGCCTCCCAGCTCTGTTCCAATGTCTCACACTATACCCTGACACGTGGAGACTCCCAGCTCTGTTCCAATGTCTCACACTATACCCTGACACGTGGAGACTCCCAGCTCTGTTCCAATGTCTCACACTATACCCTGACACGTGGAGACTCCCAGCTCTGTTCCAATGTCTCACACTATACCCTGACACGTGGAGACTCCCAGCTCTGTTCCAATGTCTCACACTATACCCTGTCACGAGGAGCCTCCCAGCTCTGTTCCAATGTCTCACACTATACCCTGTCACGAGGAGCCTCCCAGCTCTGTTCCAATGTCTCACACTATACCCTGACACGTGGAGACTCCCAGCTCTGTTCCAATGTCTCACACTATACCCTGACACGGGGAGTCTCCCAGCTCTGTTCCAATGTTACGCACTATACCCTGTCACGAGGAGCCTCCCAGCTCTGTTCCAATGTCTCACACTATACCCTGACACGTGGAGACTCCCAGCTCTGTTCCAATGTCTCACACTATACCCTGACACGTGGAGACTCCCAGCTCTGTTCCAATGTCTCACACTATACCCTGACACGGGGAGTCTCCCAGCTCTGTTCCAATGTTACGCACTATACCCTGTCACGAGGAGACTCCCAGCTCTGTTCCAATATCTCGCACTATACCCTGACACGGGGAGATCCCAGCTCTGTTCCAATATCTCGCACTATACCCTGACACGGGGAGATCCCAGCTCTGTTCCAGTGTCTCGCACTATACTCCGCTTGAACTCCTTTTCCAAGACTTCAAAACTGTGAAACCCCTGAGCCCCATCATCCCTTCCCTCTAACAATCTACAAGCTTTTAAAACCCATGCTCTTTGTCCCCTGATCTTTGCTTCCTGATCTATTTTGTCTCTTTCCCAGCTGGTTCCCTGCACTATGGGACTTGGCCACGCCCTCATTTTAGGAAGCTTACATTTGGATCCTGTCTCTCAGGGCATGGTGCTGTGACCTGAACTCTCACTGCCACCACAGGTGTGTCAAAAATCAGTGAGACCGGGCTCCATTCCTGAATCCTCGCTGTAACTGAAGTGATAATGAATGACCTTTGTGGGAAGCAAAAATATTTGCAGAGAAACTGGTGCATTTATATCAAAAAAAACAAATGCCCTTTTGTACTGTCCCCATTTTGTGCTTCGTCCTGCATCACTGGGTCAAAATCCTGAAACTCCCCACCTAACAGCACTGTGGGAGAACCTTCGCCACACGGACTGCAGTGGTTCAAGAAGAAGGCCCATCACCACCACCTCGGGCAACGAGGGATGGGCAATAAACGCCGACCTTGCCAGCGACGCCCACGTCCCGAGAATGAATAAATAAAAACCACATCCTATAACTGTCTCCTAAACTTCTGCCAGTTCCCTCTGAACCCAGCCCCACTGTGCTGGGGTCACTTCTGTACTCCTGTTCCTCATGGGAAATGCCAGGTCTACGGTGAGCATCCACTGCAAGCACAGGTCCCTGGCCCAGTCAGTGAGCTTTGCCTTCACGCTGCCCACAAAATAGCCTGTATGTTTATTTTCCCCTTTAATTGCGGCCGCCTTTTCGTACATCACTGGTGTGTTTCGATGTTATAGAAGGGGTCTCGGTGCTGCGGAGGGCGGTGTCTGGGTGTTAGAGGCGGAGGTTTGTTTGGCTGTTACAGGCGGGCTGAACATGCTGCGTTCTTTTCCAGAGGCTATGGATTTGTCCGGTTTGCCGAAGAAGCTGAACAGAAGGCGGCTCTAGAGGAATGTCAGAACGCCAAGGGGCTGGGGGGGAAACCAATCCGTATCAGTGTGGCCATCCCCAAAAGGTGAGAGAACTGTGTGCAGGATATTCCTGTATGCAGCAGGAGTGACTGAGTGCATTGCCCTGCGTTAGCTGGCGGCAGTCTAGGCACAACTTGGAATCCGGCTTTGCTGAGATGGGCTGGAGGTTTTGAGAATGCTATGGATGTGGGTGCAGTAGTGAGGATTCTTTTCTGCAGCAAAGTGCAACCATTTCTTAAGGAAACAAGTGTGGGTGAGGGGTCCCATAGATCTGTTTGTGTGTGTGTGTTCCAGTTGTTTCTTCTGCTCTCCTGGACATACTGACTCTTGCGGTACAGCTGCACATGTGTCAGCAGCCAGCCAGAGCCTTCCAAAGACGCTACTCTTCATCTGTGAGTTTAAACAGGCTTTTTATCACGGACGAGCCCTGCCCTGATATCAGCTGAGGTCCACTGTCCAGTGAGGGTCCCAAGATGGCCTTCAGTAGCAGGATCTCCTAGCCGATTTCCCAGACCATTTGTAATATCCCAAACTGCTGTCCTGGCTGATAACAGCACAGCCCAAAGATTAAGTGTGAGACATTCTGGCTGGCATGACTTAGTGGACGATTGGGTGCTGGCTTTACCCTGTGAGCCCCAGTTTGGTGTCTAGGTTATTATCCCTGCCCGGTATTACACACACACTGTCCGGTTCACTGTCCCTGCCCGGTATCACACACACTGTCCGGTTCACTGTCCCTGCCCGGTATCACCCACGGTGTCCGGTTCACTGGCCCTGCCCGGTATCACACACACTGTCCGGTTCACTGTCCCTGCCCGGTATCACCCACACTGTCCGGTTCACTGTCCCTGCCCGGTATCACCCACACTGTCCGGTTCACTGTCCCTGCCCGGTATCACCCACACTGTCCGGTTCACTGTCCCTGCCCGGTATCACCCACACTGTCCGGTTCACTGTCCCTGCCCGGTATCACCCACACTGTCCGGTTCACTGTCCCTGCCCGGTATCACCCACACTGTCCGGTTCACTGTCCCTGCCCGGTATCACACACACTGTCCGGTTCACTGGCCCTGCCCGGTATCACACACACTGTCCGGTTCACTGGCCCTGCCCGGTATCACACACTGTCCGGTTCACTGTCCCTGCCCGGTATCACCCACGGTGTCCGGTTCACTGGCCCTGCCCGGTATCACACACACTGTCCGGTTCACTGTCCCTGCCCGGTATCACACACACTGTCCGGTTCACTGGCCCTGCCCGGTATCACCCACGGTGTCCGGTTCACTGTCCCTGCCCGGTATCACACACACTGTCCGGTTCACTGGCCCTGCCCGGTATCACACACACTGTCCGGTTCACTGTCCCTGCCCGGTATCACACACACTGTCCGGTTCACTGGCCCTGCCCGGTATTACATACAATACGATCATAGACACAGCAGCTGCAATTACTGGAATGAGACGGGCCAAGTGTAGTGCGTGTCAGTGGGGGAACATTTAGGGAGCGGCGATCATAGCTATTCTAAACCTTATAATATTATGGAAAAGGACATGGACCACTCTAAAGTAAAAATACTCAATTGGAGGAGGGCCAATTTCAATGGGTTGAGAACGGATCTGGCCCGGGTAAATTGGAATCAAAGATTGGCAGGCAGAACTGTAATTGAACAATTTAAAGAGGAGATGGTTCAGGTACAGTCCAGGTACATTCCCACGAGGGGGAAAGGTAGCGCAACTAAAGCCAGAGCTCCCTGGATGACAAAAGAGATAGAGAGTAAGATAATACGGAAAAAAGGGGCATATGACAGATGTCAGGTTGAAAACACAAGTGAGAACCAGGCAGAATATAGAAAGTTCAGAGGGGAAGTGAGAAAGGAAATAAAAGGGGCAAAGAGAGAGTATGAGAATAGACTGGCGGCCAACATAAAAGGGAATCCAAAAGTCTTCTACAGGCATGTAAACAGTAAACGGGTAGTGAGAGGAGGGGTGGGGCTGATTAGGGACCATAAAGGAGATCTACTCATGGAGGCAGAGGGGATGGCTGAGGTAATATATGAGTACTTTGCATCTGTCTCTACCAAGGAAGAAGATGCTGCCAGAGTCTCGGTAAGGGAAGATATAGTTGAGATACTGGATGGGCTAAAAATTGATAAAGAAGAGGTACTAGAAAGGCTAGCTGTACTTAAAGTAGATAAATCACCCAGTCCGGATGGAATGCATCCTGGGTTGCTGAGGGAAGTAAGGGTGGAAATTGCAGAGGTACTGGCCATAATCTTCCAAACATCCTTAGATGCAGGGGTGGTGCCAGAGGACTGGAGAATTGCAAATGTTACACCCTTGTTCAAAAAAGGGTGTAGGGATAAACCCAGCAACTACAGGCCAGACAGTTTAACCTCAGCAGTGAGGAAATTTTTAGAAACGATAATCCGGATCAGAAGTAACAGACACTTGGACGAGGGTGGATTGATTAGGGAAAGCCAGCACGGATTTGTTAAAGGCAAATCGTGTTTAACTAACCTGATAGAGTTTTTTGATGAGGTAACAGAGAGGGTAGATGAGGGCAATGCAGTTGATGTGGTGTATATGGCGTTTGATAAAGTGCCACACAGTAGGCTTATCATCAAGATTGTGGCCCATGGAATAAAGGGGGCAGCAGCAACATGGATACAGAATTGGCTAAAGGAGAGGAAACAGAGTAGTGGTGAACGGTTGTTTTTCGGACTGGAGGGAGGTGTACAGTGGTGTTCCCCAGGGGTCGGTGCTGGGACCACTGCTTTTCTTGATATATATTAATGACTTGGACTTGGGAATACAGGGCTCAATTTCAAAATTTGCAGAAGACACAAAACTTGGAAGTGTAGTAAACAGTGAGGAGGATAGTGATAGACTTCAAGAGGATATAGAGAGGCTGGTGGAATGGGCGGACACATGGCAGATGAAATTTAATGCAGAAAAATGCGAAGTGATACATTTCGGTAGGAAGAACGAGGAGAGGCAATATAAACTAGAGGGCACAACTCTAAAAGTGGTACAGGAACAGAGAGATCTGGGGGTATATGTGCACAAATTGTTGAAGGTGGCAGGGCAGGTTGAAAAAGTGGTTTAAAAAAGCATACGGGATCCTGGGCTTTATAAATAGAGGCATAGAGTACAAAAGCAAGGCAGTCATGATGATCCCTTATGAAACACTGGTTCAGCCACAATTGGAATATTGTCCAGTTCTGGGCACCGCACTTTAGGAAAGATATGAAGGCCTTAGAGAGGGTGCAGAAGAGATTTACTAGAATGATTCCAGGGACGAGGGACTTTAGTTACGTGGATAGACTGGAGAAGCTGGGGTTGTTCTCCTTGGAACAAAGAAGGTTGAGAGGAGATTTGATAGAGGTATTCAAAATCATGAAGGGTCTAGACAGAGTAGACAGAGAGAAACTGTTCCCATTGGCGGAAGGGTCAAGAACCAGAGGACATAGATTTAAGGTGATTGGCAAAAGAACCAAAGGTGACATGAGGAAAACCTTTTTTACGCAGCGAGTGGTTAGGATCTGGAATGCACTGCCCGAGGGGGTGGTGGAGGCAGATTCAATCATGGCCTTCAAAAGGGAACTGGATAAGTACTTGAAAGGAAAAAACTTGCAGGGCTACAGGGATAGGGCGGGGGAGTGGGACTAGCAGGATTGTTCTTGCATAGAGCAGGCGCAGACCCGATGGGCTGAATGGCTTCCTTCCTTGCTGTAACCTTTCTATGATTCTATGAGACAATGGGCCCAAAAACAATTTAAAAACTCTATAAAGAAGTAACTATTCTATTTGGTAGGATGTGACAAGTGGACTCTCCACGGATCTGTTTCAGGGCCTCAACTTTTCACCATATTTATTGATGACTTGGATGAAGAAATAGAGAGTTTTATATTCAAGTTTGCAATTATAGAATCATAGAATCATAGAAGTTACAACATGGAAACAGGCCCTTCGGCCCAACATGTCCATGTCGCCCAGTTTATACCACTAAGCTAGTCCCAATTGCCTGAACTTGGCCCATATCCCTCGATACCCATCTTCCCCATGTAACTGTCCAAATGCTTTTTAAAAGACAAAATTGTACCTGCCTCTACTACTGCCTCTGGCAGCTCGTTCCAGACACTCACCACCCTTTGAGTGAAAAAATTGCCCCTCTGGATCCTTTTGTATCTCTCCCCTCTCACCTTAAATCTGTGCCCCCTCGTTATAGACTCCCCTACCTTTGGGAAAAGATTTTGACTATCGACCTTATCTATGCCCCTCATTATTTTATAGACTTCTATAAGATCACCCCTTAACCTCCTACTCTCCAGGGAATAAAGTCCCAGTCTGTCTAACCTCTCCCTGTAAGTCAAACCATCAAGTCCCGGTAGCATCCTAGTAAATCTTTTCTGCACTCTTTCTAGTTTAATAATATCCTTTCTATAATAGGGTGACCAGAACTGTACACAGTACTCCAAGTGTGGCCTCACCAATGCCCTGTACAACTTCAACAAGACATCCCAACTCCTGCATTCAATGTTCTGACCAATGAAACCAAGCATGCTGAATGCCTTCTTCACCACCCTATCCACCTGTGACTCCACTTTCAAGGAGCTATGAATCTGTACTCCTAGATCTCTTTGTTCTATAACTCTCCCCAACGCCCTACCATTAACGGAGTAGGTCCTGGCCCGATTCGATCTACCAAAATGCATCACCTCACATTTATCTAAATTAAACTCCATCTGCCATTCATCGGCCCACTGGCCCAATTTATCAAGATCCCGTTGCAATCCTAGATAACCTTCTTCACTGTCCACAATGCCACCAATCTTGGTGTCATCTGCAAACTTACTAACCATGCCTCCTAAATTCTCATCCAAATCATTAATATAAATAACAAATAACAGCGGACCCAGCACCGATCCCTGAGGCACACCGCTGGACACAGGCATCCAGTTTGAAAAACAACCCTCGACAACCACCCTCTGTCTTCTGTCGTCAAGCCAATTTTGTATCCAATTGGCTACCTCACCTTGGATCCCATGAGATTTAACTTTATGTAACAACCTACCTTGTCAAAGGCTTTGCTGAAGTCCATGTAGACCACGTCTACTGCACAGCCCTCATCTATCTTCTTGGTTACCCCTTCAAAAAACTCAATCAAATTCGTGAGACATGATTTTCCTCTCACAAAACCATGCTGACTGTTCCTAATTAGTCCCTGCCTCTCCAAATGCCTGTAGATTCTGTCCCTCAGAATACCCTCTAACAACTTACCCACTACAGATGTCAGGCTCACTGGTCTGTAGTTCCCAGGCTTTTCCCTGCCGCCCTTCTTAAACAAAGGCACAACATTTGCTACCCTCCAATCTTCAGGCACCTCACCTGTAGCGGTGGATGATTCAAATATATCTGCTAGGGGACCCGCAATTTCCTCCCTAACCTCCCATAACGTCCTGGGATACATTTCATCAGGTCCCGGAGATTTATCTACCTTGATGCGCGTTAAGACTTCCAGCACCTCCCTCTCTGTAATATGTACACTCCTCAAGACATCACTATTTATTTCCCCAAGTTCCCTAACATCCATGCCTTTCTCAACCGTAAATACCGATGTGAAATATTCATTCAGGATCTCACCCATCTCTTGTGGTTCCGCACATAGATGACCTTGTTGATCCTTAAGAGGCCCTACTCTCTCCCTAGTTACCCTTTTGCCCTTTATGTATTTGTAGAAGCTCTTTGGATTCACCTTTGCCTGATCTGCCAAAGCAATCTCATATCCCCTTTTTGCCCTCCTGATTTCTCTCTTAACTCTACTCCGGCAATCTCTATACTCTTCAAGGGATCCACTTGATCCCAGCTGCCTATGCATGTCATATGCCTCCTTCTTATTTTTGACTAGTGCCTCAATCTCCCGAGTCATCCAAGGTTCCCTACTTCTACCAGCCTTGCCCTTCACTTTATAAGGAATGTGCTTACCCTGAATCCTGGTTAACACACTTTTGAAAGCCTCCCACTTACCAGACGTCCCTTTGCCTGCCAACACACTCTCCCAATCAACTTCTGAAAGTTCCTGTCTAATACCATCAAAATTGGCCTTTCCCCAATTTAGAATTTTAACTTTTGGGCCAGACCTATCCTTCTCCATAGCTATCTTAAAACTAATGGAATTATGATCACTGGTCCCAAAGTGATCCCTCACTAACACTTCTGTCACCTGCCCTTCCTTATTTCCCAAGAGGAGGTCAAGTTTTGCCCCCTCTCTAGTCGGGCCATCCACATACTGAATGAGAAATTCCTCCTGAATACACTCAACAAATTTCTCTCCATCCAAGCCCCTAATGCTATGGCTGTCCCAGTCAATGTTGGGAAAGTTAAAGTCCCCTACTATTACCACCCTATTTTTCTTGCAGCTGTCTGTAATCTCCTTACATATTTGCTCCTCAATTTCCCATTGACTATTTGGGGGTCTGTAGTACAATCCTATCAAAGTGATCTCTCCCTTCTTATTTTTCAGTTCTACCCATATGGACTCAGTGGGCGAACCCTCGGATATATCCCCTCTCACTACTGCCGTGATGTTCTCCCTAATCAAGAACGCAACTCCCCCTCCTCTCTTACCTCCTGCTCTATCTTTCCTATAGCATCTGTACCCTGGAACATTGAGCTGCCAGTCCTGCCCCTCCCTTAGCCATGTTTCAGTAATAGCTATAACATCCCAGTCCCATGTACCCATCCATGCCCTGAGTTCATCTGCCTTGCCCATCAGACTTCTTGCATTGAAATAAATGCAGTTTAATCTAGACTTCCCTTGGTCTTTGCCCTGCTTTCTCAGACCATCTGTCCGGTCATGTTCTGTACACTCTCCCTTACTGCCTTTTGTTTCTGTCACCACTTTATTTCCCACTGACTTCCTGCATCGGTTCCCATCCCCCTGCCACATTAGTTTAAACCCTCCCCAACAGCACTGGCAAACACTCCCCCTAGGACATTGGTTCCAGTCCTGCCCAGATGCAGACCGTCCAATTTGTACTGGTCCCACCTCCCCCAGAACCGGTTCCAATGGCCCAGGAATTTGAATCCCTCCAGCTTGCACCATCTCTCAAGCCACGTATTCATCTTAGCTATCCTGTCATTCCTACTCTGACTAACCCGTGGCACTGGTAGCAATCCTGAGATTACTACCTTTGAGGTCCTACTCTTTAGTTTAACTCCTAACTCCCTAAATTCAGCTTGTAGGACCTCATCCTGTTTTTTACCTATATCGTTGGTGCCTATATGCACCACGACAACTGGCTGTTCACCCTCCCCCTCCAGAATGTCCTGCAGCCGCTCCGAGACATCCTTGACCCTTGCACCAGGGAGGCAACATACCATCCTGGAGTCTCGGTTGCGTCCGCAGAAACGCCTGTCTATTCCCCTTACAATCGAGTCCCCTATCACTATAGCTCTGCCACTCTTTTTCCTGCCCTCCTGTGCAGCAGAGCCAGCCACGGTGCCATGAACCTGGCCACTGCCACCTTCCCCTGGTGAGCCATCTCCGCCAACAGTATCCAAAACGGTATACCTGTTTTGGAGGGAGATGACCGCAGGGGACCCCTGCACTGCCTTCCTACTCTTCCTCTGTCTGTTGGTCACCCATTCACTATCTCCCTCAGTAATTTTTATCTGCGGTGTGACCAACTCACTGAACGTGCTATCCACGACTTTCTCAGCATCGCGGATGCTCCAAAGTGAGTCCATCCGCAGCTCCAGAGCCGTCAAGCGGTCAAACAATAGCTGCAGCTGGACACACTTCCCGCAGGTGAAGGAATCAGGGATACAGGAAGGAGCCCTGAATTCCCACATCCCACAAGAGGAACATGACACGGCGCTGGGATCTCCTGCCATGACTTAACCCTTAAATTAGCTTAAGAACAACTACAATGTCAAGAGAAAAAAAAAGGAAAGAAAAACTACTTACCACTCCCTTTAAGGAGTTTACTCCTTTAAATTGTTCTCAATTTAGAGAATGTTAACTACACTAGGGACCTTGATTCACTAAAAAATAAACGCTACTTCCTATAAGACCTGCAGACCTTCCCTTTCCTTTTACTTCAGTTACTGTAGATAAGGAGAAATACTCACCTGAACCTACTCACCAATCAGGTGCCTCCCCTGTGTCGCGTCCCGATCTGATTCCTGACGTCACTTCGAACTCGGTCGCAGCTCCGCTCGGCTCCTCTCAGCGCTCTGAAATCCCGCCTTTTATCGGACGCTCCCTCCGCTCGGCTCGGCTCCTCTCAGCTATTCTCAGCGCTCTGAAATCCCGCCTTTTATCGGACGCTCCCTCCGCTCGGCTCGGCTCCTCTCAGCGCTCTGAAATCCCGCCTTTTATCGGACGCTCCCTCCGCTCGGCTCGGCTCCTCTCAGCTGTTCTCAGCGCTCTGAAATCCCGCCTTTTATCGGACGCTCCCTCCGCTCGGCTCGGCTCCTCTCAGCGCTCTGAAATCCCGCCTTTTATCGGACGCTCCCTCCGCTCGGCTCGGCTCCTCTCAGCTGCACTCAGCGCTCTGAAATCCCGCCTTTTATCGGACGCTCCCTCCGCTCGGCTCGGCTCCTCTCAACGCTCTGAAATCCCGCCTTTTATCGGACGCTCCCTCCGCTCGGCTCGGCTCCTCTCAGTTAGGAGGGTCTGTGAGTAATGCAGATTGGAGCAAGAAATTATAAAGAGCCATAGACAGATTAAATGAGTGGACAAAACTATGGCAGATGGAGTTTAAGGTGGTCCATTCTGGACCTAAGAAGGTTAAATCAGAGTATTTTCTAGAAATTAAGGACCGTAGAGGAGCAAAGAGATTTGGGAGTCCATGTACATAAATCATTAAAAGCTACTGGACAGGTTCAAAAAATAATTTAAAAGTGTAATGGAATGTCGGCCTTTATCTCAAGGGGGCTGGATTATAAAGGGGAGGAAGTTATGTTTCAGTTATATAAAGCCTTGGTCAGACTGTATCTGGAGACTGCGTTCAGTTCTGGGCACCGCACCTCAGGAAGGATGTATTGGCCTTGGAGGGGATGCAGCGCAGATTCACCAGAATGATACCAGGGCCTAGAGGGTTAAATTACGAGGACAGGTTGCATAGACTTGGCTTATGTTCTCTTGAATATAGAAGCCTGAGGGGTGATCTAATCGAGATGTTTAAAATGTTAAAAGGATCCGATAGGTTAGAAGCAGAGAAATTATTTCCTCTGGTGGGAGAATCAAGAACAAAAGGACATAATCTTAAAATTAAAGCTTGGCCATTTAGGAGCGAAATCAGGTAGCATTTTTTCTCACAAAGGGTAGTAGGAATTTGGAACTCTTACCTCTTCCTCCCACCCCTCCCAAAATAATAAGAAAAGCTATGGATGCTAGGTCAATTGAAACTTTCAAGACTGAGATAGATTTTGTTAGATAAGGGTATCAAGGGACATGGAGCAAAGGCGGGAAAATGGAGTTGAGGTACAGATCAGCCGTGGTACGGAATGGCGGAGCAGACTCAAGGAGCTGAATGGCCTCCTCCTCCTCCTGTGTTCTTAAAACAACAGTAAATTAGGTAATATTCCCTTTTCTGTATTCTGTGTCAGTCATTTACAGGCCAATTTACAGGCAGATTCTGATATTTTGTGCTGCACTAATATGTATATTTATATATGAGGACTCACTGCATTCCCACCAATCCCATGTGCCTCGTTTCTTGTATTTACCAAAGTTATCACAACACCTTATGTACTGGCTGGTTTCACAGAAAACATCACAAAAATAAGAAGGAACTAAAAGAAGAAAGAATTTGCATTTATATAGCCTTTCACACGCAGTGAAGTACTTTTTGAAGTGAAGTTACTGTTGTGTTCTCGTCAAATAGAGCAGCTCATTTGTGTAGAGCGAGGTCCCATAAACAGAGCTCCTCTGTTTTTCTTCGAATGGTGCCATGGGATCTTTTACGTCCCCCTGAGAGAGCAGATAGGGCCTCGGTTTAACGCATCATCTGACGGACAACACCCACGACAGTGCAGCACCCCCTCAGTACTGCACTGAAGTGTCAGCCTGGATTATGTGCTCAATAGTGGAGTGCACCTTGAACACACTCCCTCCGACCTAGAGATGAGGGTCCTACCAGCCGAGCCAAGCTGACAAATTAGGCGGAAATATCCTTTTATGTGTGACAGACATGAAGCCTCCTTGAACGAATTACATTTTGTAAATTTAGTAATGTCACTTAATAATAAATATAATTAAATTTAAAATGTTAAAGTAATGATTAACACTCAAAATCTAACCAGTCTGTCGCTGACTTTCTTTCTGTCCTTTTCTTTCTGTCCTTTTCTTTCTCTCACTCTCCATCTTTCTCCCTCTTCTCTTTCTCTCAACCTCTCGCCCCCCCACCCCCCCAACAGAAAGGTTGTAGTCATAGGGAATTTGATAATTATGGGGATAGATAGCATCCTCTGCAGTCGTGACCGTGAGTCCAGGAGGGTGTATTGCCTACCTGGTGCAAGGGTAAAGGATATCTCGGAGCAACTGGAGAGGAACTTGGGAAGGGATGGGGGGAAGATCTAGTCGTCGTGGTCCAGGCCCAACAAGCCTACCTGCAGTGGCCCACCCCACCCCCAACGCACGGCCTCGTGCCCCCCCCCCCCACCACGGCCTTGGTTCCCCCCCTCCCCCACCCCACGCACGGCCTCGTGCCCCCCCCCCCCCCCACCACGGCCTTGGTTCCCCCCCTCCCCCACCCCACGCACGGCCTCGTGCCCCCCCCCCCACCACGGCCTTGGTTCCCCCCCCCCCCCCACCCCACCACGGCCTTGTGCCCCCCCCCCCCACCACGGCCTTGGTTCCCCCCACTCCATGGCTTCAGCCCCCACAGCTTCAGCCCCACTTCCCGATGTCTCCCCTCTGCTGCACCCCCAATAAAATCATTTTCCATGGATGAATAAAGGGATAGGGTAAAATTGAAACTAAAAAAAGTGCATACTCTTAAGTAGATAGGCAATAAAGGAAAGGATGACAAAAGGGAATACAAAGAGATTAGGAAGAATGCCAAAAAAAAATTAGAAAGCAAAGAGGAACTACGAAATTAAATTTTCAAGTAATATAAAAAGAAATAGTAAAATATTCTACAGACAGAAATAACAAAAGAAAAATCAGGATAGGGATAGGGCCACTAAGGGATGCACAAAATAAACTCTCAGGTAATGACAGCGAAATGGCAGAAATATTGAATAATTACTTTGCCTCAGTATTTACCAGGGAGACTAACAAGGTGAGTGTGACATTAGAAGAGATCAAAAAAGGTATAAAGACATTTACGGTAGAAAGGAGAGAGATAATTGATAAATTAACAAACTTAGAGAGGACAAGACCCCTGGTCCGGATGGATTACATCCGCGCAGATTAAAAGTTAGGGAAGAGATAGCAGAGGCACTTTTACATCATATATAAAAGTTCATTAGAAAAGGGAATAGTGCCAGGGGACTGGGAGACAGCTAATTCCTATATTTAAAAAGGGAGATAGAACAAGTCCAGGGAACTATAGACCATTAGCTTAATGTTGGTGGTCGGAAAGATAATGGAATCTTTACTCAAAGATGTAATAGAAAAACATCCAGAAATGGAAAATATAATAAAGAATAGTCAGCACGATTTCAAAAGGGAAAGTCATGCTTGACCAACCTTATTGAATTTTTTGAAGAAATAACAGAGAGAGTAATGTAGTAAATGTAATATATTTGGATTTTCAAAAGGCCTTCGATAAGGTACAGCATTGTAGACTCATGACTAAGGTCAGAGCGTGTGGAGTCAGGGGACAGGTAGCAGAATGGATAGCAAGCTGGCTACAAAACACAAAACAGAGAGTAGGGGTTAAAGGTAGCAACTCAGACTGGCAAAAGGTGGGAAGTGGTGTTCTACAGGGATCGGTGCTGGGACCACTGTTGTTCACCATTTACATCAGCGATTTGGACTCTGGAATCAGAAGTACAATTTCAAAATTTGCGGGAGGCGCCAAATTGGGAGGTGTGGTTAATACAAAGGAAGAATGCGTCAAAATACAAAAAGACATGAAAAAACTTGCAGAATGGGTGTGTAATTGGCAAATGAATTTCAATATAGATAAGTGTGAGGGGGGTGCATTTTGATAGGAAAAATAAGGAGGCCACATACTGCTTGGATGATAAGAGTCTAAATGGGGTAGAGGAGCAAAGAGATCTGGGGGTACAGGTACACAAATTACTAAGTTGCGACACAGGTTAATAAGCCCATAAAAAAGGCAAACAAAGCACTGGGGTTCATTTCTAGAGGGATTTGAGTATAGGAGCAAGGATGTCTTACTGCAGTTATACAGGGCCTTGGTGAGACCACACCTGGAGTATTGTGTGCAGTTTTGGCCTCCTTAGCTAAGAGAGGATATACTTGCCATAGAGGGAGTGCAGCGAAGGTTTACCAGACTGATCCCTGGGATGGCAGGACTGTCATATGAGGAGAGATTGGGTCGACTCAGCCTGTATTCACTCGAGTTTAGAAGAATGAGAGGGATATGAGTGTTATGCTCCTCCTGCACAATGTGGGAAGTCATGGACGCTACCAGTGTCCCTGGCGACCATGTGTGCAGGAAGTGTGTCCAGCTGCAGCTACTGGCTAACCATATTTCGGAGCTGGAGCTGTGGGTGGATTCACTGTAGAGCATCCGCGATGCTGAGACTATCGTGGATAGTACGTTCAGTGAGGTGGTCACACCGCAGGTAAAGATTACGCAGGCAGGAAGGAAATGGGTGACCGCCAGGCAGAGTAAAAGGACTAGGCAGGTAGAGCAGGAGTCCCCTGGGGCCATCTCCCCATCAAACAGATATTCTGCTTTAGATACTGTTGGGGGAGATGCCTTATCAGGGGAAAGCAGCAAGAGCCAAGTTTGTGGCACCATGGGTGGCTCTGCTGCACAGGAGGGGAGGAAGAAGAGTGGCAGGGCTATAGTGATAGGGAATTCAATTGTAAGGGGAACAGATAGGCGTTTCTGCGGTCGCAAACGTGACTCCAGGATGGTATGTTGCCTCCCTGGTGCTAGGGTCAAGGATGTCATGGAACGGCTGCAGGGCATTCTGGAGGGGGAGGGTGAACAGCCAGTAGTCGTGGTCCATATCGGTACCAACGACATAGGTTTAAAAAAAGGGATGAGGTCCTGCAAGGTGAATTTAAGGAGTTAGGAGATAAATTAAAAAGCAGGACTTCAAAGGTAGTGATCTCAGGATTACTACCAGTGCCACGTGCTAGTGAGTATAGGAACAGGAGAATAGACAGGATGAATGCGTGGCTGCAGGGATGGTGTAGGAGGGAGGGATTTAGGTTCCTGGGACATTGGGACCGGTTCTGGGGAAGGTGGGACCTGTACAAGTGGGACGGGTTACACCCGAGCAGGACCGGGACCGATGTCCTCGCGGGGGTGTTTGCTAGTGCTGTTGGGGAAGGTTTAAACTAGAGTGGCAGGGGGATGGGAACCTGAGAGGGGAGTCAGAAGGGAATAAAGTTGAGAGTAGCAAGAGAGGGGAAGACCCAGGGGAAATTTACAATACAAATAGTACAAACAGTTGTTCAAGAACAAGTGAAAGGGAAAAGCATAGAGCAGCAGAAATAAAGTGTACTTTAGGCACTACAGATAAAGTGAAAACTAGAAGGCGTAAGGCGATTAACCCATCATCAAAGCTGAAGGTCAGGCTAAGGTGTGTGGTCCAACGAAGAGTTCTATATACAAATGCACGGAGTATAAGGAATAAATTAAATGAACTACAGGTTCAAATTCAAATTGGAGGGTATGACATGATAGCTATTACTGAGACATGGCTGCAGGATGGTCAGGATTGGGAACTAAATATACCGGGTTATAAGGTCTACAGGAGAGATCAGGAAAATGGAAGAGGGGGAGGAGTAGCCTTAATGATTAGAGATTAAATCACTTCAACGATAAAGGAGGATATAACGAGAGGTAAGAAGCCAACAGAGACCTTGTGGGTTGAATTGAGAAATAGGAAAGGATCTTAGACTATAGTGGGAGTTGTATATAGGACCCCTAGCAGCAGCTCTGAAGTGCTAGATTGTATAAATGCAGAGATTAGACAAGCATGTAAGAAAGGCATAGTGGTCTTAATGGGGGACTTTAACCTTCACATAGATTGGGAAAAGCAGACTAGCAACTGTCAGAAAGGTAGTGAATTTCTTGAGTGTGTCCGGGATAGTTTTCTACAGCAGTATGTCCTAGAGGCAACAAGGGGGCAAGCCATACTAGATTTGGTAATGAGTAATGAACCAGATTTAGTTAACAGCTTAACTGTGCGTGAACATCTATCCAATAGCGATCATAACATGATCGAGTTCAATGTAGTGTTTGAAAGGGAAAAAAAGTGAGTCAGCTGCTAAGATTCTAGACTTGGGCAAGGCCGACTTCAATGGGATGAGACAGAGACTGTCCACAGTAAACTGGGCAAATCTGTTAATGGGTAAAATGACTGATGATCAGTGGGAAATGTTTAAAGAAATATTTAACGTGATACAGAATCAGTTTATACCCCTGAGGGGCAAGAACT
Source organism: Heptranchias perlo (assembly GCF_035084215.1). Taxonomy (NCBI): domain Eukaryota; kingdom Metazoa; phylum Chordata; class Chondrichthyes; order Hexanchiformes; family Hexanchidae; genus Heptranchias; species Heptranchias perlo. The sequence continues at coordinate 50,759,982 of NC_090343.1, read as the reverse complement.
CCACTTGCCAAAAAAAACAGCCATGGACAACTAAGGAGGTAAGGGACAGTATAAGACATAAGGAAAGGGCATACAAAAAGGCAAAAAATGGCACAGATCCTGGCGAATGGGAAGGATACAAAGATCAACAAAGGGTCACAAAACAGATAGTAGGAGCTACAAAAAGAGAGTATGAAAAGAAACTTGCAAGGGATACCAAAACCAATACGAAGAACTTTTATACTTATATTAGGAAAAAGAGGGTGGTCAGGAGCAGTGTTGACCCCTTAAAAACTGAAAATGGGGATATTGTCATTAACAATGGGGAAATGGCAGACATGTTGAACAATTACTTTGCGTCAGTATTTACTGTAGAAAAAGAGGATAGCATGCCGGAAATCCCAAGAAAGCTGTTACTGAATCGGGGTCAGGGACTCAATAAAATTAACATAAGTAAAACAACAGTAATGAAGAAAATAATAGCACTAAAGAGTGACAAATCCCCAGGACCAGATGGTTTCCATCCCAGGGTTTTAAAGGAAGTAGGTGAGCACATTGCAGATGCCCTAACGATAATCTTTCAAAATTCTCTAGGTTCAGGAACTGTCCCTCTAGATTGGAAAATTGCACATGTCACTCCGCTTTTTAAGAAAGGAGAGAGAGGGAAACCAGGGAATTGTAGACCAGTTAGCCTAACATCTGTTGTGGGGAAAATGCTGGAGTCTATAATTAAGGATAGGGTGACTGAACACCTCGAGAATTTTCAGTTAATCAGAGAGAGCCAGCATGGATTTGTGAAAGGTAGGTCGTGCCTGACAAACCTGATTGAATTTTTTGAAGAGGTGACTAAAGTAGTGGACAGGGGAATGTCAATGGATGTTATTTATATGGACTTCCAGAAGGCATTTGATAAGGTCCCACATAAGAGACTGTTAGCTAAGATAGAAGCCCATGGAATTGAGGGAAAAGTACGGACTTGGTTAGGAAGTTGGCTGAGCGAAAGGCGACAGAGTAGGGATAATGGGAAGGTACTCACATTGGCAGGATGTGACTAGTGGAGTCCCGCAGGGATCTGTCTTGGGGCCTCAATTATTCATAATATTTATTAACGACTTAGATGAAGGCATAGAAAGTCTCATATCTAAGTTTGCCGATGACAAAAAGATTGGTGGCATTGTAAGCAGTGTAGATGAAAACATAAAATTACAATGGGATATTGATAGATTAGGTGAATGGGCAAAACTGTGGCAAATGTGAGGTCATCCACTTTGGATCAAAAAAGGATAGAACAGGGTACTTTCTAAATGGTAAAAAGTTAAAAACAGTGGATGTCCAAAGGGACTTAGGGGTTCAGGTACATAGGTCATTGAAGTGTCATGAACAGGTGCAGAAAATAATCAATAAGGCTGATGGAATGCTGGCCTTTATATCTAGAGGACTAGAGTACAAGAGGGCAGAAGTTATGCTGCAGCTATACAAAACCCTGGTTAGACCGCACCTGGAGTACTGTGAGCGGTTCTGGGCACCGCACCTTCGGAAGGACACATTGGCCTTGGAGGGAGTGTAGCGTAGGTTTACTAGAATGATATCCGGACTTCAAGGATTAAGTTACGAGGAGAGATTACACAAATGGGGGTTGTATTCTCTCGAGTTTCGAAGGTTAAGGGGTGATCTGATCGAAGTTTATAAGATATTAAGGGGAACAGATAGGGTGGATAGAGAGAAACTATTTCCACTGGTTGGGGATTCTAGGAGTAGGGGGCACAGTCTAAAAATTAGAGCCAGACCTTTCAGGAGCGAGATTAGAAAACATTTCTACACACAAAGGGTGGTAGAAGTTTGGAACTCTCTTCTGCAAACGGCAATTGATACTAGCTCAATTGCTAAATTTAAATGTGAGATAGATAGCTTTTTGGCAACCAAAGGTATTAAGGGATATGGGCCAAAGGCAGGTATATGGAGTTAGATCACAGATCAGCCATGATTTTATCAAATGGCGGAGCAGGCACGAGGGGCTGAATGGCCTACTCCTGTTCCTATTTTCTATGTTTCTATGGAAGCATTGGCGAAGGTATAAAACAGCATGTGGAAGGATGATACCAGAACTGAGTGGACATACTTACCAGGAAAGATTAAACAGGCTGGGGATCTTTTCTCTGGAAAAGAGAAGGTTGAGGGGTGACCTAATAGAGGTCTTTAAGATAAAGAAAGGGTTTGATAGGGTAAACGTAGAGAAAATGTCCCTACCTGTAGGGGAGACCAAAACTAGAGGCCATCAATATAAGACAATCACAAATAAATCCAGTAGAGAATTCAGGAGAAACATCTTTACCCAAAGACTGGTTAGAATGTGGAACTCTCTATCACAAGGAGTGACTGAGGCGACTAGCATGGATGCATATAAGGGAGAGCTAGCTAAGCACATGAAGGAGTAAGGAATAGAAGGGTGTGCTAATCGGGGTAGATGAAGTTGGGAGGGAGGAGGCTTGTCTGGAGCATAAACGCCGGCATCGACCGGTTGGGTCGAATGGCCTATTTTTGTGCTGTAGACTCAATGGGCTCGATTTTCGCAACCCCGAGTGGGTGCGTTCCTGGCAGGGGGGCTGCGAAAATCGTGGATTCCAGGGGCGGGTCAGGAGCCCAGCTCCAACCCGCCCCATTTCCGGGTTCCCCAGTGACGTGCTGACATGCGCGCGCAGCCCCCGCATGTGGGACTCCTGCTGGCAATTAAAGCTGGCGGGGTGCCACTTAAAGTACTCATTAAGGTATTTCAGGTCATTTAGAGACCTGATTAACATAACATTTTAGGAGGGGTAGGATTTTGAAATTAACTGAGAGTGTTTCCTGTACTGGGGGAAACATTCCAGTTCAAACGGACGTGTTGCAGCCATCAGCCTGTGGCAGCTGCAAAGGTCCATTTGACGGGTGGTGGGGGAGACCCTCACTCATTGCAGGAGGCCACTCTGTCACTTTAGACAAAGTATGGCCTCCACCACCCTCCTCCTAACAATAAAATTCACCAACTTGCACACTTACCCCGGGGTCCAGACACATTTACCTACTTTGCGGACCCCCTCAGATGTACATCTTCCGGATGGGGGCTGCCGTAGCTGCAGTCATGACCTCCTCGGAGGGCGAACAGCATCACCAGCCTCGCCGGCCATGCCGTCCACCTCTGACACGTGGAGCCCCACAACACAGTGCTGTGACACATCCACCTGCACAGCAGGAGGGAGGGCAACCGCAGAGAGAGATGCGTCGCAGAAGGTACTACCCTCGCCACAGGGTCCACGGACCAAGGCTCAGCTTCCTGGACCTCTCTGAGCAGCAGTGCATACGGAGGCTCAGAGTCACGTGACATCTGCAGCCTCCTTCATGCCGAGCTGCTCCCGGCTGGCCCGAGCACCATCTTCTTACCTGTCGCTGTCAAAGTCACCACTGCCCTCAACAACTTCTCCTCCGCATCCTTCCAGGGTGCCACCGGGGACGTCGCCGACGTCTCTCAGTTGTCTGCACAAAAGAGCCCTGCAAATACACCTACACCCACTCTGCAGTGACACAATGGGTGGCATCAGTTGTGGGTCTTCATAGTGATCCTCAGGAAAGGGCATTATTGCACAAACCAGACAAGATTCGCAAAGACGTGGCAGTAGTGGTGCCAATATAATATGTAATGTGAGTTGATCAGAAATTAAATATAGGTAAACACCATGACAAACCCTCAAACACCCTTGTGCATCCCCTTCATGCTCACGACATGTTTGCCTTACGCTTCCTACTGCACATATGTGATGCATGCCCTGTGGCTGCAGCACAGGTAGTGGCAGGTTGAGTGAGGCTGACTGTGAAAGAGATGCACGAGAGGGTGAGTATGAGATAGAGCCATGAGATTGTATGAGGATTGGGTTGAGTGGTAGTGGCAGGATGAGTACTGGCGAGGTGAGTAAGTGCAAGTAAGATGAGGATGAGGTGTGAGTGGGTGTGAGGAGTGATGTGACAGAGTAGTGTTGGCAGTGCAGAAGGAGATGTGGGGTGGGGGCGGTGATGTGGCAGACAGAGTGTTGGGCAATGAGTAAGTGTACTCACTTTGGCTGACTTACTTAGGTCATTGGAGCGCCTCCTGCACTGTATGCAGGTGGGCGATATGTTGGTTGCGCTGGTGACCTCCTCTGCCACCTCGAGCTAGGCCTTGGTGGCAGAGGCAGGCCGCTTCCTCCCGCCCGCCGGGGGGAAGATCTCTGTCCTCCCCCTCCTCCTCACCCCATCCAATAAGAGCTGGAGTGAGGCATCATTAAACCTGGGAGCAGCCTTCCCCCGGGCTGCTCCATGCTGTAATTTTTCCTATTTCCTGCAGCATCAGTCAGTGGAGGACTGCCCCTTTAAATAGAGCTCCTCCCGCTGACAAATCTTGCTGCGCATGCGCAGTCCGCCCACTGTGCAGCTTTCCAGTGTGAAATCTGGAAGCAAAGGTAAGTGGATTCAATCAGCCTGCGATTCCGTGCGGAGCACCCCGATTTCACGGGGCGCGTTACACACGTGCCCAGTCGACCCCGCTGCGAACCCGGCGCTCTGCTAATACCGGGCCCAACGTAACTCTTTCTCTTCCCCCCACCCCCCCCTGCTTTCCTTTCTCCATATTAGAAGAAACAACCTAGATGATGATGATATCGTTTAATAAGTTTTCTCATTCCCCCAATGCCACTGATGGACAAATGGCAATCAGTCTCTGAGTAGCTGGTTGCAATGAGTACTGCTATTTTCTCAGCAAAACATGTTGCTTCCTGCAAGACATTTCGTCCTCTTCAGGTTTTCCCACACCACTTACTGTTACCGAGCAGCTGGCCTGCTCCCAGACAAACACCAATCAAATTCCAGTCAGCCACTGGGAGATGGACGAGAGTATCTCTCCCCACTCTTGCCCCATAAGGAAGTGCATGGCTTCTGTCTGTGTGTTCTGTACTCTGAATAACAACATGTTACTAGCCCCTGAAATGATTCAATAATAACGAGTGTTTGCTTGTCTGTTAAGGGTCTGCCCTTATTGTGATTGTTTGGTGAACCACACTATGATCTGTTGCAGCACAAAAACCAAGGCAGCTTACCAACAGAACCAGAGCTATAACTACAGCCAGTACTATCAACAGTACCAGAACTACTACAGTCAGTGGGGCTACGATCACTATGCTGGCTACAACTACAATTACCAGCAGTATGGAGCTGCTCCTCCCACTGAGGTATGCAGTTTCCCCATTCTCCATCTCTGGCGTTCGGTTTCGAAATGAAATAGTAATTATTTTATATTATTTTCTCCCATGTGCTTCTGAAGGCACTCTCTCTTGCTGAAGGAACAGTTCCTCTGGTGCTGCACCTGAGAGGCCGTTCATCATACATGAGCCTAGACAGTGTTAGCAGACTATTGGACTGCGGAGGACATCAATGCTCAGACTACTCCTGTCCTCATGTGACATCACATAAGAACGTAAAAAATAGGAGCAGGAGTAGATCATACAGCCCCTTGAGCCTGCTCCACCATTCAGTAAGATCATGGCTGATCTTCGACCTCAACTCCACTTTCCCGCCCGATCCCCATATCCCTTGATTTCCCCTAGAATCCAAAAATCTATCGATCTCAGCCTTGAATATACTCAACGACTCAGCATCCACAGCCCTCTGGGGTAGAGAATTCCAAAGATTCACAACCCTCTGAGTGAAGAAATTCCTCCTCAGCTCAGTCTTAAATAGCTGACCATTTATCCTGCCCCCTAGTTCTAGACTCTCCAGCCAGGGGAAACAACCACTCAGTATCTACCCTGTCAAGCCCTCTCAGAATCTTATATGTTTCAATGAGATCACCTCTCATTCTTCTGAACTCCAGAGAGTATAGGCCCATTCTACTCAATCTCTCCTCATAGGACAACCCTCTCATCCCAGGAATTAATCTAGTGAACCTTTGTTGTACCGCCTCTTGGCAAGTATATCCTTCCTTAGATAAAGAGACCAAAACTGTGCACAGTACTCCAGTTTGTTAATTGTATGATTTACATCAATGAGTGTTAATTGTATTCAGGTGGGTGCGAATCAACTGGGGACTGTCTCGTATCCTTTTTAAATGAGAGCTTATCTAAGGTGTGTGTGTGCGCGTCTGTGAATAAAGGCTTGGAAACAACTAAAGACCAGGCTCTAGTATTCTATCCTTCACCACAGGGCTATCCAATTGTAACACAGGTGAGGGCTCACCAAGGCCCTGAACAATTGTAGCAGGACTTCCTTACTCTTGTACTCCAACCCCCTTGCAATAAAGGCCAACATACCATTTGCCTTCCTAATTGCATGCTGTGCCAAAGTGAATAACCTCACATTTCCCCACATTACACTCCATGTGCCAACTTATTGCCCACTCATTTAACCTGTCTTTATCCCTTTGCAGCTTACTTTCCCACCTAGCTTTGTATCGTCAGCAAACTTGGATACATTACACTCGGTCCCTTCATCTAAGTCATTAATATAGATTGTAAATAGGTGAAGCCCAAGCACCGATCCTAGCGGCACCCCACTGCCAACCTGAAAATGACCCGTTTATCCCTACTTTCTGTCCATTAACCAATCCTCTATCCATGCCGATAAATTACCCCCAACCCCATGAGCCCTTATCTTGCATAACAATCTTATTTGTGGCACCTTATCGAATGCCTTTTGGAAATCCAAATATACTACATCCACTGGTACCCCTTTATCTACCCTTCTCGTTACATCCTCAAAAAACTCTAATAAATTTTTCAAACACTATTTCCCTTTCATAAAACCATGTTGACTCTGCCTAATCATATTATGGTTTTCTAAGTGCCCTGTTACCACTTCCTTAATAATGGATTCCAGCATTTTCCCGACGACTGATGTCAGGCTAACTGGCCTGTAGTTCCCTGTTTTCCGTCTCCCTCCTTTCTTCCAATCCGCTGGGATCGTTCTAGAATCTAGGGAATTTTGGAAGATCATAACCAATGCATCCACTATCTCTGCAGCCACCTCCTTTAGAACCCTCTGATGTAGGCCATCAGGCCCAGGGAATTTGTTGACTTTTAGCCCCATTAGTTTCTCTAGTACTTTTTCTCTCCTGATATTAATTACTTTAAGTTCCTCACTCTCATTAGCCCCTTGGTTCCCCACTATTTCTGGTATGCTTTTTGTGTCTTCTACTGTGAAGACAGATACAAAATATTTGTTTAATGTCTCTGCCATTTCCTTATCCTCCATTATAATTTCTCCTGTCTCAACTTCTAAGGGACCAATGTTTACTTTTGCTACTCTCTTCCTTTTTACACACTTGTAGAAGCTCTTACAATCTGCTTTTATATTTTTTGCTAATTTACTTTCATTCTATTTTCTCCCTTTTTTAAATCAATTTTTTGGTCATCCTTTGCTGATTTCTAAAACTCTCCCAATCCTCAGGCTTACCACTCTTCTTGGCAACATTATAAGCCTCTTCTTTTAATCTTATATTATCCTTAACTTCTTTAGTTAGCCACGGATGGATCACTTTTCCCCTGGAGTTTTTATTTCTCAGTGGAATGTGTACTCGTTGAAAATGTTGAAATATTTCTTTAAATGTTTGCCACTGCCGTCATACCATTTAATCTAATTTCCCAATCTACCTAAGCCAACTCGCCCCCTGTACCTATGTAATTGGCTTTATTTAATTTTAAGACTCTAGTTTCGGACTTATGTACGTCACTCTCAAACTCAATGTGAAATTCCATCATATTATGATCACTCTTCCCCAGAGGATCCTTTACTATGAAATTACTAATTAACCCTATTTTATTACACAATACAAGATCTAAAATAGGCTGTTCCCTGGTTGACGTATTGTTCCAGGAAACTGTTTCGAATGCATTCCATGAACTCGTCCTCCAAACTACCTTTGCCAATTTGATTTGCCCAGTCCATATGAAGATTGAAATCCACCACGATTATTGCATTACCTTTGTTACAGGCTTCTGTTATTTCTTGATTAATACTCTGTCCAATGCTATAGCTGCTGTTAGGGGGCCTATAAACTATTCCCACCAGTGTTTTCTGCCCCTTGTTATTTCTTATCTCCACTCATACTGATTCTACTTCCTGATCTTCCGAGCCAAGATCCTTTCTCATTACTGCCTTTATGTCGTAGAATCATAGGTTACAGCATGGAAGGAGGCCATTCAGCCCATCAAGTCCGTGCCGGCTCTATGCAAGACCAATCCAGCTAGTCCCACTCCCCCGCCCTATCCCCTTGGCCATGCAAATTTTTTCCTTTCAAGTATTTATCCAGTTCCCTTTTGAAGGCCATGATTGAATCTGCCTCCACCACCCCCTCGGGCAGTGCATTCCAGATCCTAACCACTCGCTGCGTAAAAAAGTTTTTCCTCATGTCACCTTTGGTTCTTTTGCCAATCGCCTTAAATCTACGTCCTCTGGTTCTTGACCCTTCCACCAATGGGAACAGTTTCTCTCTACTTTGTCTAGACCCTTCATGATTAGTTCCTACGTGGACCATGACAACTGGATCCTCCCCCTCATGCTCCAAGTTCTTCTCCAGCGGCGAGGAGATGTCCTTAACCTTGCTACCGGGCAGGCAACACAGCCTTTGGGACTCCCGGTCACAGCTGCAGAGAACAGTATGTATCCCCCTCACTATACTGTCCCCTACCACTACCATATTCCTTTTTGCTCCCCCCACTTGAATGGCCCCCTGTACTACGGTGCCGTGGTCAGTTTGCCCATCCTCCCTGCAGTCCTTGTTCTCATCCATACAGGTAGCAAGTACACACGTGTACTTTCCAGCAGGAGGCACTGAGAAGAGATCAGGAGGGCAAACTTGGCTGATTTTCTTTTACTCCACGTGATACTGAGGCCAGTTGTAGTATCCCAGTGTTGCTGGGACTGAGATAAGCCAACTCAGCACAGACTGAACCTGGTGCCTTCTGGTCTGTATAGCTTAGTGCCAAACAGCAATTCCTGATTTAAGCATCCTGCACATCACATAAGCCACGTGCGATGTTGACCCAACCTAGTGAATGGACTCTCAGTGGCACAGCTGTTGGAGCCGTGCTGCTCGTTCGTCACTGTTACACGATTTCGTAGATTGGATAAATGTGGTTTAAAACTGCTGAAAGGAGCAAATCGGGGCCACAGTGGATTTAATCGCTGCATTATCTTCTGGTATCATGTTTGAATCCAGCCCAAGGCGATGGAATGAAAGCCTCCCTTTACGACCAACTGTTGAAGGCTTAAGTGAAATGAGTTTCGGGAACTTTGAATGTAGTCCCAAGTAGATAAGGGTTCACAGCACCAAAGTACCCTAATTTGGTACCATTTTCATAGTCTGAGTCTGAAAGCTTATAAGAATGAGCATGGGAAATGGAGATCCATTTTTTTTTATTCGTTCACGGGATGTGGTCGTCGCTGACGAGGCCAGCATTTATTGTCCATCCCTAATTGCCCTCGAGAAGGTGGTGGTGAGCCGCCTTCTTGAACCGCTGCAGTCCATGTGGTGAAGATTCTCCCACAGTGCTGTTAGGAAGGGAGTTCCAGGATTTTGACCCAGCGACAATGAAGGAACGGCGATATATTTCCAAGTCGTGATGGTGTGTGACTTGGAGGGGAACGTGCAGGTGGTTTTGTTCCCATGTGCCTGCTGCTCTTGTCCTTCTAGGTGGTAGAGGTCGTGGGTTTGGGAGATGCTGTCGAAGAAGCCTTGGCGAGTTGCTGCAGTGCATCCTGTGGATGGTACACACTGCAGCCACAGTGCGCCGGTGGTGAAGGGAGTGAATGTTTAGGGTGGTGGATGGGGTGCCAATCAAGCGGGCTGCTTTATCTTGGATGGTGTTGAGCTTCTTGAGTGTTGTTGGAGCTGCACTCATCCAAGCAAGTGGAGAGTATTCCATCACACTCCTGACTTGTGCCTTGTAGATGGTGGAAAGGCTTTGGGGAGTCAGGAGGTGAGTCACTCGCCGCAGAATACCCAGCCTCTGACCTGCTCTCGTAGCCACTGTATTTATATGGCTGGTCCAGTTAAGTTTCTGGTCAATGGTGACCCCCAGAATGTTGATGGTGGGGGATTCGGTGATGGTAATGCTGTTGAATGTCAAGGGGAGGTGGTTAGACTCTCTCTTGTTGGAGATGGTCATTGCCTGGCACTTGTCTGGCGCGAATGTTACTTGCCACTTATGAGCCCAAGCCTGGATGTTGTCCAGGTCTTGCTGCATGCGGGCTCGGACTGCTTCGTTATTTGAGGGGTTGCGAATGGAACTGAACACTGTGCAGTCATCAGCAAACATCCCCATTTCTGACCTTATGATGGAGGGAAGGTCATTGATGAAGCAGCTGAAGATGGTTGGGCCGAGGACACTGCCCTGAGGAACTCCTGCAGCAATTGATGGTATACTGAAGGTGCATGGAGATGGAATCTTCAGAGCTGGGATAAAGGTTTGTTATTGGAATAGTGGAGAAAAGAGTAATCTGACCCGTGCTGTATCTAACCTGGGAGTGCTTGATGACACAATTATAAGGGAGTTTTATTCTGTATCTAACCTGGGAGTGCTTGATGCAGATGACATGTACTTATATGTGCTCTTTTTGTAAATCTTTCCACAAAGTCTTCATCTATGATGTCTAGCACAGATGAAGTGGAAGATGATGTAGTAGAAAGTGAGTACTGTTGCAAATTACTGTACCGATAAAGTCATGTGTGTGTAATTTCCAATTTTTTAACTTCCCTTCAGTTCCTGATTACTCGATCCTAACAGCCAGAGATTCAAAAAGGCAAACAACAAAAAATATAGGGCACTGGCTTGTGTACTTTTTTAGTGCAAATGCTGTGGAATTAATTGTACAGTGAAACACCGCTATAATGCTCACCTTGGTAAATAGTGCAAATGTGCGCTACGTCCAGCTAAGTCATTTGGATAGTTCTGTCGTGCTTGACACTGAAGACCACTCCGGTAAGTGAGACCTGGCTCTCTACAGACCAGTGTGTGGTTTTATATACACAATATATAAAAATTAAGGTCTGAGCAGAATTGTACGGGAGTTTGTATGGGACAAGTAACAGAATGGGTGCAAGCTGGCTACAAAACAGAAAACAGAGTAGGGGGTAAAGGTAGTCACTCGGACTGTCAAAAGGTGGGAAGTGGTGTCCCACAGGAGTCGGTGCTGGGACCACTGTTGTTCACAATTTATATAAATGATTTGGACTTGGGAATCGGAAGTACAATTTCAAAATTTGCCGACGATGCAAAACTGGGGTGTAGTTAATATAAAAGAAGAATGCGTCAAAATGCAAGAATAAACTTGCAGAATGGGCATGTAATTGGCAAATGAATTTCAATATAGATAAGTATGAGGTGCATTTTCATAGGAAGAATAAGGGGGCCACATATTGCTTGGATAATAAGAGTCTAAATGGGGTAGAGGAGCAGAGGGATCTGGGGGTACAGATCCACATTGAGTTACATTGAAACTATAACACTGGGGTTCATTTCTGGAGGGATAGAATTGAAAAGCAGAGAAGTTATGTTAAACTTATATAGAACCTTGGTTAGACCACACTTGGAGTACTGTGCACAGTTCTGGTCTCCATATTATAAAAAAGATATAGATGTATTGGAAAAGGTGCAAAAGAGATTCACAAGGATGAGGCCAGAACTGAGAGGATATACTTATCAGGAAAGACTAAACAGGCTGTGGCTCTTTCCTCTCGAAAATAGAAGGCTGAGGGGTGACCTGATAGAGGTCTTTACTTTAAGGTAATAAAAGGGTTTGATAGGGTAGACGTAGAGAAAATGTTTCCACTTGTGGGGGAGTCCAGAACTAGAGGTCATAAATATAAAATAGTCGCCAATAAAAACAGTAGAGAATTCAGGAGAAACTTCTTTACCCAGAGAGAGAGTGGTTAAAATATGGAATTACTGGAACAAGGAATAGTTGCGGCAAATAGCATAGATGCATATAAGGGGAAGCTAGATAAACACATGAGGGAGAAAGGAATAGAAGGATATGTTGATGGGGGTAGATGAAATAGGAAGGGAGGAGGCTCGTGTGGAGCATAAACGCCGGCCTAGACCAGTCGGGTGGAATGGCCTGTTTCTGTGCTGTAGACTCAATATAACATCGGTGATAAAAAGATTGGCCTTCTGAGGTTGGGGCTGAAACACATTATTGGGCAATGTGGAGGGAGCTTGACTGTGCATCCAACCATGCTATACCTGACCTGGGAAAGCTTAATGCTGAAATGGAGAGCATTCCATTCCCCGGCACTAACATCGTTCACTGAGATGAGCCTAACATTTACACAAAAAAGTAATTTTAATAAAATGAGATGCTGATTGGATCAGAGCGTTTGGCAGTTAATGTTGCTGCCCTGTTTAGTCTTTCCTGATAAATATATCCTCTCAGTTCTGGTCTCATTCTTGTGAATCTCTTTTGCACCTTCTCCAATACATCTATATCTTTTTTATAATATGGAGACCAGAACTGTGCACAGTACATTTATTGGCAACGTGTATGTCAGGTAACAGACATTGAGTTGTCTCTGATTACGGCACTGTAATGCTCACTGTGGGCCATGTTCCTGTCTGTTACATGATTTTGAACACCATGTGCTCTTTCCAAGGTTTTAGTATCCGTTGCATCTTTAACCTTTTGTGTTTTTTTTCTCCTCTCCTTAGATCCTGATCTCCACCTAGATATTGATGAAGCAAATCAACAGTTCATGGAGAGGAGTGAAGAGCTCTACAACACCCTAATGAACTGCCACTGGCAGCCCCTGGACACTATTACATCTGAAATCTCGGCACTAGCTGAGGCGTGAACCAAAGGCCAACTTGTGTTAGATTCCAAAGAGCAACTGCATCCGTATCTTTTAACAAAAATAGACCCATTATTAACACACACGATCTTACAGCCATAGACACAAGGCTTCTCTAAGATGCAAAGCAGCCCTGAGAATAAAGCACTTGCAGTGATAAATCACGGAACAACTTATTCACCTTGTCGTCATTTCCATCTGCAATGGGTAAAAGCAGCTGTGCAAGGAGGACTTTTTAAACGGTCAGTGCAGCAGAATAGAGGGCGTCAAATCTGCTTTAGAATCCGTATCGTTGTAACTGGTTTTTGTTTTTCTCTCCCAATTGCCTACCTTCCTATCAGCTCCCAAGTGGCCATCTTTCACGTGTGACCCAAAGCTACTGAGTGTTGACAAAGTATTCAACTATGGAAGGCATCACAGCTGATCCCATTCTCATCCCTTGTTCATCCATTCTCGCTTACCAGCAGGAGCTGCTTGATAGTGAGCAGGAATGACAGACTGATTTATTTATTTGCTGTTCCGACCTCGGGTGCTGAGGCCAACTATAACGCTTCACCTGCTGCCTGGCTGAGATGAAAGATTGGGAACTGAATCTTGGATCTTCTGGTCTGTATGGGTTAGTGCTACACTAGGTGATGCCTTTACTCACTAGGCCATTAGGCCAACTACTAACAGTCTGCACTGTACAGACATGGCAGCATGTACGTGTTACTGATACGGAGTTTTCTTTTACCTTTTTAACTCTTGGCTTCCGTGTTTTAGCCTGCTCTCTTGGTGAGCGCTGGCTCTTAATAACTTGCAGTGACCTGATCAAGGTCAAATTCTTCATGTGCCCACAATAATGAACAGAGAATGCTTTTTCAATTTATTCCACCTGCTGGCTCTGGGCTGCACCTTCACATGATCCTTCTTGTCTTCAAAAGAGGCAGAATAATACTACGCCAGACACTTGTTTCAGACTTTAACTGCCAAACAAAAATTTATTAAGCAGTAAAAGAGTAAGTGTAAGAGTAGCAGTAACATAACATTTTTTACAGTAATTGTTGAGCCTAGCTAGCTGCTTGTTATAATGGAAAAATAATAAATAGTTTGCAATTGGTGTAATACAGTTTTGTTTGCTTATGTGGTGGTTCATCTTGGTCGGGCAGCGTAATAGAACGTAATCGTTTCTTATTTTGCTTTCCTTTAAAAAGTATTCCTTGATGTATTTGAGAGTGGTAACCTGGTGCAGTTTTATTAATACAGCTGAAAATGGGTTTATCACAAAAATAAGCATTTTTAATAAATGTCCTGTCCTCCACCTGTGAGTAACCTGATTTAAAATCACTGAAAATGACTTAGAAAAACCATATTGAATCATTTAATATTTTCATTTGTGTGCACTAGTCAGTTTCTTAGTAAATTAAGTATTTTTTGATATGAGAAAGCTTTTAAAATGTGCCCACTGGTGCCTGTGCGCCTCAGAAAATGAGCACAGTGTGAAGTGCCTTCCTGAACCAGCGCAGTCTGTGGAATCTCACAGTGTGAAGTGCCTTCCTGAACCAGCGCAGTCTGTGGAATCTCACAGTGTGAAGTGCCTTCCTGAACCAGCGCAGTCAGTGGAATCTCAGTGTGAAGTGCCTTCCTGAACCACCGCAGTCTGTGGAATCTCACAGTGTGAAGTGCCTTCCTGAACCAGCGCAGTCTGTGGAATCTCAGTGTGAAGTGCCTTCCTGAACCAGCGCAGTCTGTGGAATCTCACAGTGTGAAGTGCCTTCCTGAACCAGCGCAGTCTGTGGAATCTCACAGTGTGAAGTGCCTTCCTGAACCAGTGCAGTCTGTGGAATCTCACAGTGTGAAGTGCCTTCCTGAACCAGCGCAGTCTGTGGAATCTCACAGTGTGAAGTGCCTTCCTGAACCAGCACAGTCTGTGGAATCTCACAGTGTGAAGTGCCTTCCTGAACCAGCGCAGTCTGTGGAATCTCACAGTGTGAAGTGCCTTCCTGAACCAGCGCAGTCTGTGGAATCTCAGTGTGAAGTGCCTTCCTGAACCAGCGCAGTCTGTGGAATCTCAGTGTGAAGTGCCTTCCTGAACCAGCGCAGTCTGTGGAATCTCACAGTGTGAAGTGCCTTCCTGAACCAGCGCAGTCTGTGGAATCTCACAGTGTGAAGTGCCTTCCTGAACCAGCGCAGTCTGTGGAATCTCACAGTGTGAAGTGCCTTCCTGAACCAGCGCAGTCTGTGGAATCTCACAGTGTGAAGTGCCTTCCTGAACCAGTGCAGTCTGTGGAATCTCAGTGTGAAGTGCCTTCCTGAACCAGCGCAGTCTGTGGAATCTCAGTGTGAAGTGCCTTCCTGAACCAGTGCAGTCTGTGGAATCTCAGTGTGAAGTGCCTTCCTGAACCAGCGCAGTCTGTGGAATCTCAGTGTGAAGTGCCTTCCTGAACCAGCGCAGTCTGTGGAATCTCAGTGTGAAGTGCCTTCCTGAACCAGCGCAGTCTGTGGAATCTCACAGTGTGAAGTGCCTTCCTGAACCAGCGCAGTCTGTGGAATCTCAGTGTGAAGTGCCTTCCTGAACCAGCGCAGTCTGTGGAATCTCACAGTGTGAAGTGCCTTCCTGAACCAGCGCAGTCTGTGGAATCTCACAGTGTGAAGTGCCTTCCTGAACCAGCGCAGTCTGTGGAATCTCAGTGTGAAGTGCCTTCCTGAACCAGCGCAGTCTGTGGAATCTCACAGTGTGAAGTGCCTTCCTGAACCAGCGCAGTCTGTGGAATCTCACAGTGTGAAGTGCCTTCCTGAACCAGCGCAGTCTGTGGAATCTCACAGTGTGAAGTGCCTTCCTGAACCAGCGCAGTCTGTGGAATCTCAGTGTGAAGTGCCTTCCTGAACCAGCGCAGTCTGTGGAATCTCACAGTGTGAAGTGCCTTCCTGAACCAGCGCAGTCTGTGGAATCTCACAGTGTGAAGTGCCTTCCTGAACCAGCGCAGTCTGTGGAATCTCACAGTGTGAAGTGCCTTCCTGAACCAGCGCAGTCTGTGGAATCTCAGTGTGAAGTGCCTTCCTGAACCAGCGCAGTCTGTGGAATCTCACAGTGTGAAGTGCCTTCCTGAACCAGTGCAGTCTGTGGAATCTCACAGTGTGAAGTGCCTTCCTGAACCAGCGCAGTCTGTGGAATCTCACAGTGTGAAGTGCCTTCCTGAACCAGCGCAGTCTGTGGAATCTCAGTGTGACGTGCCTTCCTGAACCAGCGCAGTCTGTGGAATCTCACAGTGTGAAGTGCCTTCCTGAACCAGTGCAGTCTGTGGAATCTCACAGTGTGAAGTGCCTTCCTGAACCAGCGCAGTCTGTGGAATCTCACAATGTGAAGTGCCTTCCTGAACCAGCGCAGTCTGTGGAATCTCACAGTGTGAAGTGCCTTCCTGAACCAGCGCAGTCTGTGGAATCTCACAGTGTGAAGTGCCTTCCTGAACCAGCGCAGTCTGTGGAATCTCAGTGTGAAGTGCCTTCCTGAACCAGCGCAGTCTGTGGAATCTCACAGTGTGAAGTGCCTTCCTGAACCAGCGCAGTCTGTGGAATCTCACAGTGTGAAGTGCCTTCCTGAACCAGCGCAGTCTGTGGAATCTCACAGTGTGAAGTGCCTTCCTGAACCACCGCAGTCAGTGGAATCTCAGTGTGAAGTGCCTTCCTGAACCACCGCAGTCTGTGGAATCTCACAGTGTGAAGTGCCTTCCTGAACCAGCGCAGTCTGTGGAATCTCAGTGTGAAGTGCCTTCCTGAACCAGCGCAGTCAGTGGAATCTCACAGTGTGAAGTGCCTTCCTGAACCAGCGCAGTCTGTGGAATCTCAGTGTGAAGTGCCTTCCTGAACCAGCGCAGTCTGTGGAATCTCACAGTGTGAAGTGCCTTCCTGAACCAGCGCAGTCTGTGGAATCTCACAGTGTGAAGTGCCTTCCTGAACCAGCGCAGTCTGTGGAATCTCACAGTGTGAAGTGCCTTCCTGAACCAGCGCAGTCTGTGGAATCTCACAGTGTGAAGTGCCTTCCTGAACCAGCGCAGTCTGTGGAATCTCTCAGTGTGAAGTGCCTTCCTGAACCAGCGCAGTCTGTGGAATCTCAGTGTGAAGTGCCTTCCTGAACCAGCGCAGTCTGTGGAATCTCAGTGTGAAGTGCCTTCCTGAACCAGCGCAGTCTGTGGAATCTCACAGTGTGAAGTGCCTTCCTGAACCAGCGCAGTCTGTGGAATCTCACAGTGTGAAGTGCCTTCCTGAACCAGCGCAGTCTGTGGAATCTCAGTGTGAAGTGCCTTCCTGAACCAGCGCAGTCTGTGGAATCTCAGTGTGAAGTGCCTTCCTGAACCAGCGCAGTCTGTGGAATCTCACAGTGTGAAGTGCCTTCCCGAACCAGCGCAGTCTGTGGAATCTCACAGTGTGAAGTGCCTTCCTGAACCAGCGCAGTCTGTGGAATCTCACAATGTGAAGTGCCTTCCTGAACCAGCGCAGTCTGTGGAATCTCACAGTGTGAAGTGCCTTCCTGAACCAGCGCAGTCTGTGGAATCTCAGTGTGAAGTGCCTTCCTGAACCAGCGCAGTCTGTGGAATCTCAGTGTGAAGTGCCTTCCTGAACCACCGCAGTCTGTGGAATCTCAGTGTGAAGTGCCTTCCTGAACCAGCGCAGTCTGTGGAATCTCACAGTGTGAAGTGCCTTCCTGAACCAGTGCAGTCTGTGGAATCTCACAGTGTGAAGTGCCTTCCTGAACCAGCGCAGTCTGTGGAATCTCACAGTGTGAAGTGCCTTCCTGAACCAGCGCAGTCTGTGGAATCTCAGTGTGACGTGCCTTCCTGAACCAGCGCAGTCTGTGGAATCTCACAGTGTGAAGTGCCTTCCTGAACCAGTGCAGTCTGTGGAATCTCACAGTGTGAAGTGCCTTCCTGAACCAGTGCAGTCTGTGGAATCTCAGTGTGAAGTGCCTTCCCGAACCAGCGCAGTCTGTGGAATCTCACAGTGTGAAGTGCCTTCCTGAACCAGCGCAGTCTGTGGAATCTCACAGTGTGAAGTGCCTTCCTGAACCAGCGCAGTCTGTGGAATCTCAGTGTGAAGTGCCTTCCTGAACCACCGCAGTCTGTGGAATCTCACAGTGTGAAGTGCCTTCCTGAACCAGCGCAGTCTGTGGAATCTCAGTGTGAAGTGCCTTCCTGAACCAGCGCAGTCAGTGGAATCTCACAGTGTGAAGTGCCTTCCTGAACCAGCGCAGTCTGTGGAATCTCAGTGTGAAGTGCCTTCCTGAACCAGCGCAGTCTGTGGAATCTCACAGTGTGAAGTGCCTTCCTGAACCACCGCAGTCTGTGGAATCTCACAGTGTGAAGTGCCTTCCTGAACCAGTGCAGTCTGTGGAATCTCAGTGTGAAGTGCCTTCCTGAACCAGCGCAGTCTGTGGAATCTCACAGTGTGAAGTGCCTTCCTGAACCAGCGCAGTCTGTGGAATCTCAGTGTGAAGTGCCTTCCTGAACCAGCGCAGTCTGTGGAATCTCACAGTGTGAAGTGCCTTCCTGAACCAGCGCAGTCTGTGGAATCTCACAGTGTGAAGTGCCTTCCTGAACCAGCGCAGTCTGTGGAATCTCAGTGTGAAGTGCCTTCCTGAACCAGCAAAGTCTGTGGAATCTCACAGTGTGAAGTGCCTTCCTGAACCAGCGCAG
This sequence comes from Heptranchias perlo, assembly GCF_035084215.1. Lineage (NCBI taxonomy): Eukaryota > Metazoa > Chordata > Chondrichthyes > Hexanchiformes > Hexanchidae > Heptranchias > Heptranchias perlo. Next base: position 50,741,490 of record NC_090343.1, on the reverse strand, counting down.
TCTGTGGAATCTCACAGTGTGAAGTGCCTTCCTGAACCAGCGCAGTCTGTGGAATCTCACAGTGTGAAGTGCCTTCCTGAACCAGCGCAGTCTGTGGAATCTCACAGTGTGAAGTGCCTTCCTGAACCAGCGCAGTCTGTGGAATCTCAGTGTGAAGTGCCTTCCTGAACCAGCACAGTCTGTGGAATCTCACAGTGTGAAGTGCCTTCCTGAACCAGCGCAGTCTGTGGAATCTCACAATGTGAAGTGCCTTCCTGAACCAGCGCAGTCTGTGGAATCTCACAGTGTGAAGTGCCTTCCTGAACCAGCGCAGTCTGTGGAATCTCAGTGTGAAGTGCCTTCCTGAACCAGCGCAGTCTGTGGAATCTCACAGTGTGAAGTGCCTTCCTGAACCAGCGCAGTCTGTGGAATCTCACAGTGTGAAGTGCCTTCCTGAACCAGCGCAGTCTGTGGAATCTCAGTGTGAAGTGCCTTCCTGAACCAGCGCAGTCTGTGGAATCTCACAGTGTGAAGTGCCTTCCTGAACCAGCGCAGTCTGTGGAATCTCACAGTGTGAAGTGCCTTCCTGAACCAGCGCAGTCTGTGGAATCTCACAGTGTGAAGTGCCTTCCTGAACCAGCGCAGTCTGTGGAATCTCACAGTGTGAAGTGCCTTCCTGAACCAGCGCAGTCTGTGGAATCTCACAGTGTGAAGTGCCTTCCTGAACCAGCGCAGTCTGTGGAATCTCACAGTGTGAAGTGCCTTCCTGAACCAGCGCAGTCTGTGGAATCTCACAGTGTGAAGTGCCTTCCTGAACCAGCGCAGTCTGTGGAATCTCACAGTGTGAAGTGCCTTCCCGAACCAGCGCAGTCTGTGGAATCTCAGTGTGTGAAGTGCCTTCCTGAACCAGCGCAGTCTGTGGAATCTCAGTGTGTGAAGTGCCTTCCTGAACCAGCGCAGTCAGTGGAATCTCACAGTGTGAAGGGCCTTCCTGAACCAGCGCAGTCTGTGGAATCTCACAGTGTGAAGTGCCTTCCTGAACCAGCGCAGTCTGTGGAATCTCAGTGTGTGAAGTGCCTTCCTGAACCAGCGCAGTCTGTGGAATCTCAGTGTGTGAAGTGCCTTCCTGAACCAGCGCAGTCTGTGGAATCTCAGTGTGTGAAGTGCCTTCCTGAACCAGCGCAGTCTGTGGAATCTCACAGTGTGAAGTGCCTTCCTGAACTCGCGCAGTCTGTGGAATCTCACAGTGTGAAGTGCCTTCCTGAACCAGCGCAGTCTGTGGAATCTCAGTGTGAAGTGCCTTCCTGAACCAGCGCAGTCTGTGGAATCTCACAGTGTGAAGTGCCTTCCTGAACCAGTGCAGTCTGTGGAATCTCACAGTGTGAAGTGCCTTCCTGAACCAGCGCAGTCAGTGGAATCTCAGTGTGAAGTGCCTTCCTGAACCAGCGCAGTCTGTGGAATCTCACAGTGTGAAGTGCCTTCCTGAACCAGCGCAGTCTGTGGAATCTCACAGTGTGAAGTGCCTTCCTGAACCAGCGCAGTCTGTGGAATCTCAGTGTGAAGTGCCTTCCTGAACCAGCGCAGTCTGTGGAATCTCACAGTGTGAAGTGCCTTCCTGAACCAGTGCAGTCTGTGGAATCTCACAGTGTGAAGTGCCTTCCTGAACCAGCGCAGTCTGTGGAATCTCACAGTGTGAAGTGCCTTCCTGAACCAGCGCAGTCTGTGGAATCTCACAGTGTGAAGTGCCTTCCTGAACCAGCGCAGTCTGTGGAATCTCAGTGTGAAGTGCCTTCCTGAACCAGTGCAGTCTGTGGAATCTCACAGTGTGAAGTGCCTTCCTGAACCAGCGCAGTCTGTGGAATCTCAGTGTGAAGTGCCTTCCTGAACCAGCGCAGTCTGTGGAATCTCACAGTGTGAAGTGCCTTCCTGAACCAGTGCAGTCTGTGGAATCTCACAGTGTGAAGTGCCTTCCTGAACCAGTGCAGTCTGTGGAATCTCACAGTGTGAAGTGCCTTCCTGAACCAGCGCAGTCTGTGGAATCTCACAGTGTGAAGTGCCTTCCTGAACCAGCGCAGTCTGTGGAATCTCAGTGTGAAGTGCCTTCCTGAACCAGTGCAGTCTGTGGAATCTCAGTGTGAAGTGCCTTCCTGAACCAGCGCAGTCTGTGGAATCTCAGTGTGAAGTGCCTTCCTGAACCAGCGCAGTCTGTGGAATCTCACAGTGTGAAGTGCCTTCCTGAACCAGCGCAGTCTGTGGAATCTCAGTGTGAAGTGCCTTCCTGAACCAGCGCAGTCTGTGGAATCTCACAGTGTGAAGTGCCTTCCTGAACCAGCGCAGTCTGTGGAATCTCACAGTGTGAAGTGCCTTCCTGAACCAGCGCAGTCTGTGGAATCTCACAGTGTGAAGTGCCTTCCTGAACCAGCGCAGTCTGTGGAATCTCACAGTGTGAAGTGCCTTCCTGAACCAGCGCAGTCTGTGGAATCTCACAGTGTGAAGTGCCTTCCTGAACCAGTGCAGTCTGTGGAATCTCTCAGTGTGAAGTGCCTTCCTGAACCAGCGCAGTCTGTGGAATCTCACAGTGTGAAGTGCCTTCCTGAACCAGCGCAGTCTGTGGAATCTCAGTGTGAAGTGCCTTCCTGAACCAGCGCAGTCTGTGGAATCTCACAGTGTGAAGTGCCTTCCTGAACCAGCGCAGTCTGTGGAATCTCACAGTGTGAAGTGCCTTCCTGAACCAGCGCAGTCTGTGGAATCTCAGTGTGAAGTGCCTTCCTGAACCAGCGCAGTCTGTGGAATCTCACAGTGTGAAGTGCCTTCCTGAACCAGTGCAGTCTGTGGAATCTCACAGTGTGAAGTGCCTTCCTGAACCAGCGCAGTCTGTGGAATCTCACAGTGTGAAGTGCCTTCCTGAACCAGCGCAGTCTGTGGAATCTCAGTGTGTAGTGCCTTCCTGAACCAGCGCAGTCTGTGGAATCTCACAGTGTGAAGTGCCTTCCTGAACCAGCGCAGTCTGTGGAATCTCAGTGTGAAGTGCCTTCCTGAACCAGCGCAGTCAGTGGAATCTCAGTGTGAAGTGCCTTCCTGAACCAGCGCAGTCTGTGGAATCTCAGTGTGAAGTGCCTTCCTGAACCAGCGCAGTCTGTGGAATCTCACAGTGTGAAGTGCCTTCCTGAACCAGTGCAGTCTGTGGAATCTCACAGTGTGAAGTGCCTTCCTGAACCAGCGCAGTCTGTGGAATCTCAGTGTGAAGTGCCTTCCTGAACCAGCGCAGTCTGTGGAATCTCAGTGTGAAGTGCCTTCCCGAACCAGCGCAGTCTGTGGAATCTCAGTGTGAAGTGCCTTCCTGAACCAGCGCAGTCTGTGGAATCTCACAGTGTGAAGTGCCTTCCTGAACCAGCGCAGTCTGTGGAATCTCAGTGTGAAGTGCCTTCCTGAACCAGCGCAGTCTGTGGAATCTCACAGTGTGAAGTGCCTTCCTGAACCAGCGCAGTCTGTGGAATCTCAGTGTGAAGTGCCTTCCTGAACCAGCGCAGTCTGTGGAATCTCACAGTGTAAAGTGCCTTCCCGAACCAGCGCAGTCTGTGGAATCTCACAGTGTGAAGTGCCTTCCTGAACCAGCGCAGTCTGTGGAATCTCACAGTGTGAAGTGCCTTCCTGAACCAGCGCAGTCTGTGGAATCTCACAGTGTAAAGTGCCTTCCCGAACCAGCGCAGTCTGTGGAATCTCAGTGTGAAGTGCCTTCCTGAACCAGCGCAGTCTGTGGAATCTCACAGTGTGAAGTGCCTTCCCGAACCAGCGCAGTCTGTGGAATCTCAGTGTGAAGTGCCTTCCCGAACCAGCGCAGTCTGTGGAATCTCACAGTGTGAAGTGCCTTCCCGAACCAGCGCAGTCTGTGGAATCTCAGTGTGAAGTGCCTTCCTGAACCAGCGCAGTCTGTGGAATCTCACAGTGTGAAGTGCCTTCCCGAACCAGCGCAGTCTGTGGAATCTCAGTGTGAAGTGCCTTCCTGAACCAGCGCAGTCTGTGGAATCTCACAGTGTGAAGTGCCTTCCTGAACCAGCGCAGTCTGTGGAATCTCACAGTGTGAAGTGCCTTCCTGAACCAGCGCAGTCTGTGGAATCTCAGTGTGAAGTGCCTTCCTGAACCAGCGCAGTCTGTGGAATCTCACAGTGTGAAGTGCCTTCCTGAACCAGTGCAGTCTGTGGAATCTCACAGTGTGAAGTGCCTTCCTGAACCAGCGCAGTCTGTGGAATCTCACAATGTGAAGTGCCTTCCTGAACCAGCGCAGTCTGTGGAATCTCACAGTGTGAAGTGCCTTCCTGAACCAGCGCAGTCTGTGGAATCTCACAATGTCGACCTGGGGGTGTGGCCAGTTTTATCTGCGGGGCCTGATCCGGGAGAATTGAATCTATTAAATCTTAAAAGATCATGGAGAACACGAACATAAGTGGTTTTGGGCATAACTCATGTTTGAAATTCCACGATCTTTTACACTGGTTTGGTGGATTCTGCCTGGATTGCGCTGATATTACGAATATAAATGAGTGGAAACTCGACCCAATGATATCCGGTTTGGATCATATGGGGGTTCTATTATTGCCCCCCCTGGGTTGCGCTATCACATATTTAGACATTGGGCAGTATGGGCACACTTCTAATGGCAAGGAGCATGAGAACTGCTAATGGGAGTGATCAGCACCACTGAGCCCAAGAGAATATCTAAGTAAGACCAACATTTTTAATAAACACATACAAGTTGTATTCTATATAACACACAGAAGTGGTATTCAGTATAACAATAGAGGGGTAATCTATATAACACGCACAGCTGGAGTGGGCAGGACAGGCTTTATTCTACTTTAGTGTTTTTTAATGGCAGCTGCTCGTTTTGATATCACAGCTGGTGCCATGCATAAAGACGGAAGATTCTTAGGACTGGTGAAGGTCCTCACAGGATGCTGAGCTATGATACGGGGCCTCTCAGGGCACTGCTGTGTGGTGTAGGTCATCATAGGATATTCAGCTGCGGTTTAGGTCCTTACAGGATACTGAGGTGTGATGTAGGTATTTACAGGTTCCTGGTCTGCAAAGTAGGTCCTTACAGAATATTGAGGTGTAATGTATGTACTCACAGGAACCTCGCTCACAACATAGGCCCTCACAGCATCCTGGCCTATGACATATTTCCTTGCAGGACCCTGGTCTCCAACATAGGTCCCCATGAGATGCTGGCCTGTGCTGTTAACCCTCACTGGATCCTGGTTTATGTTTTGAGTCTTCCCAAGTGACTGATCCGTGCTGTTGGCCTTCACAGGATTCTGATTTGCAGAAATGGTTTTCATTGGATTCAGGTCTGTGCTGTCAGTCTTCACAGGATCCTGAGGTGTGACATCAAACTTAAAAGGGTTCTGGTCTCTAATGTAGGTCCTAGCAGGATCCTGATCTGCAACAAAGGTCCTTACAGGGTACCAAGGTGCAACATAGGTCCTTGCAGCACCCTGGTCTGCAGCGTGGGTTATTATAGGATACTGAGGTGTAATATAGGTTCTCATTGGATCCTGATGTGTGACTACAGTCCTTATAGGATCCTGAGGCATGACAAAGGTCTGCACAGGATCCTGATCTGTGACTATGGTCCTCATTGGATACTGAGGTGTAATATAGGTTCTTATAGAATCCTGGTCTGTGACTAAAGTCCTCACTGGATACTGAGGCATGACATAGCTCTTCATGGGATCCTGAGGTGCGACGTAGGTCCTCATAGGATACTGAAATGTAGCGTACGTCCTCATAGGATATGAAGGCATGACATAGGTATTTATAGGGCCCTGGTCTGTGATGCTCACTGGGTACTGAGGTATGGCATAGGTCCTCATAGGATCCTGAGGTATAGTATAGGTCTTTGGAAGTTGCTGGTCTACATTGTATGCCCCCATAGGATACTGAGATGAGACATAGGTCCTCACGGGTTCCTGATCTGGAATGTAGGTCTTCACAGGATACTGTGGTGCTGTGTTTGTCCTAACTGGGTATGGAGGTGGTAAGCTGGTCCCCAGGGGATCCTGACCCATGACATTGGTGCTCACAGGATACGGAGATGTGGCACAGTTCTCCACAGGATACTGCATGGTGACATTGGTCCTCACAGGATACGGAGTTGTGATGTAGGTCCTCACAGGATACGGAGTTGTGATGTAGGTCCTCACAGGATGCTGAGTTGTGATGTAGGTCCCCATAGGATACTGAGGTATGATATAGGTCCCCATAGGATATGATGATTCTTCATATTCCTGAAGAATTCACCATTGATTATTTAGGGAATAGCTGGTTCTGAAGTATATTACACAGTCATTCTCAGAAAATGCTATGAACTATAAATGTGATGCTGAAGGGAATATATCAAGTCATCTGAACCCTATGATTGTGTTACTACTTTGTAAAACATAATCCAAGCTAATTGTTGATATTTATAATACCATACATATATAATTTGCAAGAGAAATTTTGAATGAATTACTCTGGCCCAGAAATTAGGCTGTGTAGCATCCGTTTTTCAGGGGCTAAGTGGCCTACTAAGTTCCCAAAATGGCGGGTGGGAAGTACGCCGCCCGTCATGTTGGTAGAGGAGGTAGTGCTTGTGTCAGGAGCACACGCCAGCAGCATTCTAAGTGGGAATTAATATATGCCGATTACGGTCCTGCACTTCCTGGAGGATCCGTTGACCATTTTGGGCTGCCCCAGAGCCTCACTTGCCAAGTGCTGACCTCACTCAGCACAACGTGTCGCTAACCAACATGAAGGCCCCATCGCCAGCGCTATTTAAAGGGATCATCCAGTGCTTACAGGTTAATTGCTGGTTTAGCATTTCTGGCTAGCTTGACTTCAAGGCATTTTTTTGTGGTGGTCTATCACTCTTGAAAGTTCACTTTGCACAGACAAGCAGGGATTTGCTGCTTTTGCACTGCTGTTGCTCTTTGCCCCACAAATAGTCAAGCTCCAGACATGGAGGGTCTGGTAGGGCAGCCTTTGGGAAGAGAGGGTGAGTGGGAGCAGCAAGGAAGACACCTCGGAGCAGGAGAAGCTGTCAGAAGAGGGAGGAGGAGGAGGAAGAGGAGGAGGCCGCTGCACAGGAGGCCATATCACAGAGGGTCTTCAGTGAGCACTGCTGCTACCTCAACTTGACTGAGGAGAAATGTATGAGACGCATTCACTTCACCAAGGAGGCCGTCACCGATCTACGTCACCTGCTGCAGCCACAGCTTGAGCCACGCACCACGGCATGGACAGCACTGCCTGTCGCTGTCAAGGTCCCCGTCACCATCAACTTTAATGCCATGGGCTCCTTTCAGGCCACAACAGGTGACATCAGCAACAAGCCGCAGTACATTGATGTATCAGGGAGGTGACCGAAGCGCTGTACACCAGGAGAAACACATCTCCTTCCCGATTGACAGAGCGAAGCAGGATGCGAGAGCACAAGGTTTCGCCCACATGGCAGGCTGCCCCATGGTGCAAGGTATCATTGACTGCATGCACATTGCCTTGTGTGCTCCTTATAACCAAGCCGGGCATCTTTATCAATCGAAAGGGATTCCACTCCCTCAACGTACAACTAATTTGCAACCACAAGCAGTGCATTACGCAGGCCTTATCCCAGAAGTGTCAGTCAGTCCTGGGTTCCGCCTTTATTTCTACCAGGGTGCCAAGTTACAGGGGTATCCCCTCCAGACATGGCTCATGACTCCAGTCAGGAACCCGTGCACAGCTGCAGAGTTGGCCTACAGCGAAAGCCGTGCTGACACAAGGAACATCATTGAGCAAATAATCTGCGTGCTCAGGAGATGCTTCCGCTGCCTGCACTGTTCCACATAAGCTTTGCAGTACAGCCCTGAGCAGGTATCCAGATATGTGGACCTCTGCTGCAAGCTGCACAACTTGCCGACCATGAGGGATCAATGCTTATCACCACCTAGGCAGCAACAAATACAGGAGGAACAGGAGAGGCAGTGGCAACCAGAGCTCCTACCTGCCCGAGATCTGAGAGCAGCTCATCGAGGAGCGCTTCAACTAAAATCAGCCCTTCCATTCCCCACTCACCAACAGTCCCACAATCCTTATCACTATTCTTCCAACCACCATCCCATTGCCTTCCTTCACTCCAGGCTTAATAGTTTTACCCTCACTTCATTATGAAGCCAAATCCCAACCCCAGATTTAGATTAAAAAACAAATTTATAAAACAAATCATATCAGCATTGACAAAAAAATTACTATTCACCCTTGTGCATTCCCTTGTGTGCTCCTGTTTCTACCCTAGTGCTCCTATGAGGTGTTTCCCAGTGGCTACAGCTTGGGAGGTGGAAGCTTCCATTGAGGACACTTCATCTGGTCTTGGAGGATGACCGTGAGCACCTCTGGGCCAAGAGGACCCGGCTGCAGACAGTAGCATCTCGGCCTGGGCTGCAGCAGTCTCAGCCATTTAACTGAGTGGCACCAGCAAGGGCACTTGCGAAGTGTCTGGCGAGGGAGCAGGCACGCTGTTATTCTGAGAAAGGACAGCAAGTGCCTTTCCCATGGAGCCAAAGCCACTCTCCTGAGCTGGCACCTAGGCACTCCTAGGGCTCTTCTGGAGAACAGAATGCTGGAGTGGTGTGACACCCTGGAAGCCCCTTTCAACAGTCACCCCCAAAGCCAAGATGGCAGCCGTCTGAGCTTCCGACGTCACTTCCTTCTGTGTCCGCCCCAGGGGAAAAAAACCCTTCCCCCAAAGTCACTTACAACGGCACTTACAAATTCCCAATTGTCCAGCCTTTGGCCCTCCATTTCATCACGACATTTCTGTTGCGTTCTGAACCTTCAGGATCATGATTCTTCTCCTTTTCAAAGAAAATGAACCCAACATCTGTGATGGACCATCGGAGCTGTCCCTCTTCGTACCACCACCCAGCACCTGTTCACGCTTTGTTGTGAAAATCCATTGAGGCACTTACCATTGAGATGAGGCTGAAAAAGGGCCAAGTATTTAATTTTGGCTAGTCTGAGTGCGACAGGAATGACAATGGGACAGCCTTTATGACGTAATCAGCATGTAACAGAAATGATAACAGGGTGGCTCTATAATATACTCAGTGTGTGATATGAGTTGCAGTGGTACAGATTGTATGATATCATACGGTGTGTTTAAGGAATTAAAGTGGGACAGACTGCATGATACATTCAAGGTGTGACAGGAATTACAGTGGGACGGATTGTATGATATATTCAGCGTCTAACTGGAATTACAGTGGGTAAGGTTGTATGATAAATCAGTGTGTGGCAGGAATTACAGTGGGACAGGCTGTATGATAAATCAGTGTGTGGCAGGAATTACAGTGGGACAGGCTGTATGATAAATCAGTGTGTGGCAGGAATTACAGTGGGACAGGCTGTATGATAAATCAGTGTGTGGCAGGAATTACAGTGGGACAGGCTGTATGATAAATCAGTGTGTGGCAGGAATTACAGTGGGATTCGATATACTCAGCGTTGCTTCGGGAATTATAGTGCGATCGGTTGTATGATATAATCAGCATGTGACTGGAATTACAGTTACATATCATAGTAGGCAGAGCACAAGAGGAGGCCATTCAGCCCATCGTGCTGAAAGAGCTATCCACTTAGTCCCATCAAAGGTAAGATTGTATGATATATCCAGCATGTGACAGGAATTTCAGTGGGACAGGCTGTATTTTTATTCATTCATGGGCTGTGGGCATCGCTGGCCAGTCAAGCATTTATTTCCCATCCCTAATTGCCCCTGAGAAGGTGGGGGTGAGCCGCCTTGAACTGCTGCGGTCCATGTGGTGAAGATTCTCCCACAGTGCTGTTAGGAAGGGAGTTCCAGGATTTTGAACCAGCGACGATGAAGGTTCGACGATATATTTCCAAGTCGGGATGGTGTGTGACTTGGAGGGGAAGGTGCAGGTGGTGTTGTTCCCATGTGCCTGCTGCCCTTGTCCTTCTAGATGGTAGAGGTCAGGGGTTTGGGAGGTGCTGTCAAAGAAGCCTTGGCGAGTTGCTGCAGTGCATCTGGTACACACTGCAGCCAGGGTGCGCCGGTAGTGGAGGGAGTGAATGTTTAGGGTGGTGGATGGGGTGCCAATGAAGTGGGCTGCTTTGTCCTGGACATAGCAGGAGCTTCTTGAGTGTTGTTGGAGCTGCACTCATCCAGGCAAGTGGACAGTATTCCATCACACTCCTGACTTGTGCCTTGTAGATGGTGGAAAGAATTTGGGGAATCTGTAGGGGAGTCACTTGCCGCAGAATACCCAGCCTCTGACCTGCTCTTGTAACCACAGTATTTATATGGCTGGTCCAGTTTAGTTTCTGGTCAATGGTGACCCCCAGGATGTCGATGGTGGGGGATTCGGCAATGGTAATTCCGTTGAATGTCAAGGGGAGGTGGTTAGACTCTCCCTTGTTGGAGATGGTCATTGCCTGGTACTTGTCTGACGTGAATGTTACTTGCCACTTATGAGCCCAAGCCTGGATGTTGTCCAGGTCTTGCTGCTTGCGGGCTCGGACTGCTTCATTATCTGAGGGGTTGCGAATGGAACTGAACATTGTGCGATCATCAGTGAACATCCCCATTTCTGACCTTATGATGGAGGGAAGGTCATTGATGAAGCAGCTGAAGATGGTATGAACTAATCAGTGTGACAAGAATTACAGTGGGCCTGGCTGTAATTATATAATCAGTGTGTGATAGGATAAATGGTGGGACAGACTGTATGATATAATCAGTGTGACAGGAATTCCAGGCTGTGTAATATAATCTGTGTGCGATAGGAAATACATTGGGACAATCTGTATGATATAATTAGTGTGTTACTGGCATTACAATGGGACAGGCTGATATAAGCCGAGTGTGACAGGAATTACACTGGGACTGGCTGTACAATATAATCAGTTTGTGATAGAAAATATGATATAATGACAGACTATGATATAATCAGTGTGATAGTAATTACAGTGGGTCAGACTGTATGATATAATCAGTGTATGACAGGAATTTCATTGGGACAGGACGTATGATAGGCCATATAATATAATTAGTGTGGGACAGGAATTACAGTAGGACAGGTTGTATAATATAGTCAGTGTGTGTCTGGAGTTAGTGATTCATTCTGTTCGATATACTCTGTTGTTTCAGGAATTACAGTGCGATCGGTTATATGATATCAGTGTGTGACAGGAATTACAGTGGGTATTATAGTATCATAGTGGGTGTACCACAGGAGGAGGCCATTCGGCCCATTGTGTCTGTGCTGGCTCTTTGAAAGAGCTATCCATTTAGTCCAATTAGGTAAGATTGTATGATATAACCAGCATGTGACAGGAATTACAGTGGGACAGGCTGTATTTTTTTTATTCATTCATGGGGTGTGGGCGTCGCTGGCAAGGCTGGCATTCATTTCCCATCCCTAATTGCCCTTGAGAAGGTGGTGGTGAGCCGCCGCCTTGAACCGCTGCAGTCCGTGTGGTGAAGGTTCTCCCACAGTGCTGTTAGGCAGGGAGTTCCAGGATTTTGACCCAGCGACGATGAAGGAACGGCGATATATTTCCAAATCGGGATGGTGTGTGACTTGGAGGGGAACGTGCGGGTGGTGTTGTTCCCATATGCCTGCTGCTCTAGGTGGTGGAAGTCGTGGGTTTGGGAGGTGCTGTCGAAGAAGCCTTGGCGAGTTGCTGCAGTGCATCCTGTGGATGGTACACGCTGCAGCCATGGTGCGCCGGTGGTGAAGGGAGTGAATGTTTAGGGTGGTGGATGGGGTGCCAATCAAGCGGGCTGCTTTGTCCTGGATGGTGTCGAGCTTCTTGAGTGTTGTTGGAGCTGCACTCATCCAGGCAAGTGGAGAGTATTCCATCACACTCCTGACTTGTGCCTTGTAGATGGTGGAAAGGCTTTGGGGAGTCAGGAGGTGAGTCACTCGCTGCAGAATACCCAGCCTCTGATCTGCTCTTGTAGCCACAGTGTTTATGTAGCCACAGATAGGCCATATAACATAATTAGTGTGGGACAGGAATTACAGTAGGACAGATTGTATAATATAGTCAGTGTGTGACTGGAGTTACAGAGATTCATTCTGTTCGATATACTCAGTGTTGCTTCGGGAATTATAGTGCGATTGGTTGTATGATATAATCAGTGTGTGACAGGAATTACAGTGGGACAGATTGTATGATATAATCAGTGTGTGACAGGAATTACAGTGGGACAGATTGTATGATGTAATCAGTGTGTGACAGGAAAGATGATGGTACAGGCTGTATGATATTATGAATGTGTGACAGGGAATATGGTGGGATAGGCAGTATGCTATAATTCAGTGAGTGGGATAGGCAGTATGATATAATCAACTTTTGACAGGAATTACAGTGGGACTGGTTGTATGATATAATCAGTGTGTGACAGGAAATACAGTTGTTCATTCTGTATGATATACTCAGTGTTGTTTCGGGAATTATAGTGCGATTGGTTGTACGATATAATCAGTGTGTGACAGGAATTACAGTGGTACAGACTGATTGATTATATGAGTGTGTGACAAGAATTACAGTGGTACAGGCTTTATGATATAATCAGTGTGATGGGGCTGTAGCGGGGGAGGAGCTAAATACGATTAAAATCACTAAGGAATTGGTACTCAGTAAATTAATGGGACTCAAGGCGGATAAATCCCCTGGACCTGATGGCTTACATCCTAGGGTCTTGAGGGAAGTGGCAGTAGGGATTGTGGATGCTTTGGTAATAATTTTCCAAAATTCTCTGGACTCGGCAAAGGTCCCAGCAGATTGGAAAACTGCTAATGTAACACCCTTATTTAAAAAGGGTAGTAGGCAGAAGGCTGGAAATTATAGACCAGTTAGCCTAACATCTGTGGGGGGTAAAATCTTGGAGTCTATTATTAAGAAGACAGTAGCGGAACATTTGGATAAACATAATTTAATAGGACAAAGTCAGCATGGCTTTACGAAGGGGAAGTCATGTCTGACAAATTTGCCTGAGTTCTTTGAGGACATAACGTACAGGGTGGATAAAGGGGAACCAGTGGACGTAGTGTATTTAGACTTCCAGAAGGCATTCAACAAGGTGCCACATAAAAGATTATTGCTCAAGATAAAGAATCACTGGATTGGGGGTAATATTCTGGCATGGGTGGAGGATTGGTTATCTAACAGGAAGCAGAGAGTTGGGATAAATGGTTCATTCTCGGACTGGCAACGAGTAGCCAGTGGTGTTCCGCAGGGGTCGGTGCTGGGTCCCCAACTTTTACAATCTATATTAACGATTTGGAGGAGGGGACCGAGTGTAACATATCAAAGTTTGCAGATGATACAAAGATGGGAGGGAAAGTAGAGAGTGAGGAGGACATATAAAACCTGCAAGGGGATATAGACAAGCTGGGTGAGTGGGCGGAGATTTGGCAGATGCAATACAATATTGGAAAATGTGAGGTTATGCACTTTGGCAGGAAAAATCAGAGAGCAAGTTATTATCTTAATGGCGAGAATCTGCAAAGTACTGCAGTACAAAGGGATCTGGGGGTCCTAGTGCAAGAAAATCAAAAAGTTAGTTTGCAGGTGCAGCAGGTGATCAAGAAGGCCAACGGAATGTTGGCTTTTATTGCTAGGGGGATAAAATATAAAAACAGGGAGGTATTGCTGCAGTTATATAAGGTATTGGTGAGACCGCACCTGGAATACTGCATACAGTTTTGGTGTCCATACTTAAGAAAAGACATACTTGCTCTCGAGGCAGTACAAAGAAGGTTCACTCGGCTAATCCCGGGGATGAGGGGGTGGACATATGAGGAGAGGTTGAGTAGATTGGGACTCTACTCATTGGAGTTCAGAAGAATGAGAGGCGATCTTATTGAAACATATAAGATTGTGAAGGGGCTTGATCGGGTGGATACGGTAAGGATGTTCCCAAGGATGGGTGAAACTAGAGCTTGGGGGCATATTCTTAGAATAAGGGGCTGCTCTTTCAAAACTGAGATGAGGAGAAACTTCTTCACTCAGAGGGTAGTAGGTCTGTGGAATTTGCTGCCCCAGGAAGCTGTGGAAGCTACATCATTGAATAAATTTAAAACAGAAATAGACAGTTTCCTAGAAGTAAAAGGAATTAGAGGTTACGGGGAGCGGGCAGGAAATTGGACATGAATTTAGATTTGAGGTTTGGACCAGATCAGCCATGATCTTATTAAATGGCGGAGCAGGCTCGAGGGGCCGATTGGCCTACTCCTGCTCCTATTTCTTATGTTCTTACACTGGGACAGATTGTATGATGTAATCAGTGTGTGACAGGAATTACACTGGGACAGATTGTATGATGTAATCAGTGTGTGACAGGAAAGATGGTACAGCCTGTATGCTGTAATTCAGTGTTTGACAGGAAATTTGGTGGGATAGGCAGTATGATATAATCAACTTTTGACAGGAATTACAGTGAGACAGACTGTATGATATAATGAGTGTGTCTCAGGGTTTACTGTGGGACAGACCAATTGATATAATCAATAAGTGACAGGAATTGTAGTGGGACAGAAAATGATATAAACAGTTTATGACAGAATTTACAGTGGGACAGACTGGTATAATCAGTGTGTGACAGGAATTACAGTGGGAATGGATATATGATCTGGTCAATCTGTGACGGGAATTACAGCGGGACGGAAATTACAGTGGGACAGGTTGCATGATGTAATCAGTATGTGACAGGAGTTACACTAGGACAGTGTTCCCGTGCAGGAATGCTTCATTAGGCTGTCATTGCTAACCCTTATTGGAATGTGAATGTATATGGCGAACTGCTGAGATCAGAGTAGGTCAGAGATGTGATGCCCTCCATGGTGAATGAACTATCAGTCCTCACTGTCCAGGATTATGCATGTAGAATGGCCATTTCGGTGAAGTACCGGTGGGCAGAGGGCGGTCATGGATTTGTATCCTAGCAACAGTCAGTACCTTCAGGAGAGAATGCTGCAAAAGGGAGTTTAGTCCACCTTATATGCCCTTAGTTTCCATTATAGTGATTTACTGGAAGGTTGGAAAGATTCTCTTCACTTTCATACAGCAGCCATTTTTTGAGGTTTGTGAATTAATTACAGCACAGATGGATGGATTATCATTGGTTCAAATGTGCTTGTGACTGTTCTGTTTTGACCACTCAGTTACACTTTGACAGAAGATTCCTGATTCCAAAAGCCATGTTGCCTTGAGTACACGATGAAAGACTTTGAACCTGCTTACCAAAAATAGGCACGGAACAGCAGCTTTCAGTAGTCTTTAGAACAAGTCTGTGCTTTACCTTTTGTTTGAAACTTGGCACAGAAAGCTCTCATTTGCACCGTGCTCACCACTCATGATGTCAGTCTTCAGCCATGCTCCACACTAAATTACATACCACAGGATGTAGGAGAGGTTTATTTTATATCTAGAGCAAAAATTTATGCCATATTGAAGCCAGGGCAATTTAAAATCTCACCTTTGTTTTGACAGAGTCTATTTTTCCTACATTCCTGTGGGTTCAGGTAACTTGGCACGGAGTAAAGAAAATACAAGGCAGGGATTGGAGTGTCAAGTCTTCCCATTAACTCTTCCTCTTGTATTGGTTATTTATAATATCTGCTCTTGGCATCACCCCTCTCTCTGTCTTGGTGCTAAACTCACATCCCTCCACTCACTATTGAAGCAGGAACTCTTCCATTTCTGTCTTTGCTTTTGCTTCTCTCTGCGTACCAGTCTATCCCATAAGAAGGTTAAGATAATGAGGAGGACTTGCTACCCAACAGTACTCATCTGATACTGCCTCCTCTCACCTCATACTCCCCTGATTTGTTGTCTAGGCAAGTCCCAATGACCTTTTAGGGTTTCTCTGTGACAGAGTTACTATTTTTTGTTGAGGTTCACCATCCCAAACATCTCACTCAAGGGTTTGCAGAAGTGCTACCCCATATAGGACATGAGTTTTCACCTGTGATTCCTCAATGACAAGGTTGAAGGACTTTTGGTTAGTATCAATCTTTTTTTAATTCTTTATCTCTGTATTCACTCACTCATTCACTCTTTCACACACAGGCATATATTGCAGTGCTGCAGCATAACACACTAGAGTGCTTTGCCTTGTAAGTTTTGTTTCACTGGGATGTCTTACTGCCAGCATTTTAAATAACGTTTTACTTTTACACTTTAGGTTCCCAAGAGTAGGTAACCAATGTCTCGCCTAAACCACACACCTTACAGCACCCTGCGCACCCACTCCTACAGAGACAAGCATCCACGGGGTCAGCTAGTGAGTTGTAGGAGGGAGTACTTGGTGTAACGTAGAGCATGAGTGAGGAGGAACAAGTACAGGTGGAATTGGAAGAAGCACAATGTGTTTTGGCTGGGGGAGCCAGCTCGAGGGCTTTCTCAGCTGCTGCACCCTTGTATTTGAAGCTCCCCGGGCCTGCAATTTGTTAGCTCAGCATCAGCAACACATTCAGTCATTTGAAAATGTGTCAGGCAGCTTTTACTGGAGACATACATGGAGAAGTGGAGAAGCTGACACCTGTATCTATGCAGTACTTCATGGCCACTTGACTGAGCTACAGAACACCACAAAGAGCATGTTAGCTCTAGGCCCCTCTGCCTTGGAGAACTTCCTTAGCTGAGCTTCTAAACTCATGTATGGCTTTCATAATGAATGCTCTGACTGGAGCTCTCGAGACCTTTGGCTCCAATCTACAACTGTCTATATTGTCTGAAATCACCATGTTAGAGAATCAGATTGAGGTGGCTACAATGCAGGGTTTCAACAACCTTACTGCTACCCTGCAGCCTGCTCCCACACAGAACTCAGGCCATTCTAAGGGAGTGTTCGCAGCAGAAAAGTGGTCGGAGCTATCATGTATAATGAAGATGTCTCTCATGCAGAAGGCATATCCATATCACCCATCCACCATGCTCAAATGACTCTAGATGTGACAGAAAATGTTCAGGCCCAGGCAGCCAGCACAGCAATACCGATGGTTGTAGAGCCATCTACTGATGCAGCACAAGGGGGGGTACTTGGCCACTTTCCTAGAGTTAGCCACTTACACATGGCAGCCAGCCATCCTCCCACTGGAAAACCTAGAAGTGGGTGTAAAAATGCAGCCTTCAATCCAATGTGGTTTTAGTGTGTTAAACACGATGACGTTGTAACAAGTGGATTCTACTGCATTTTCCTCTCTGCGCAAAGATTAATGGAAATAAGCTACCATAAAGAACTGTTAAGGCCTTGTCTATTTGCCTAAGCTTTTGGTAACCTCTTCAAACTTTCCTGGCTCATCGTCTGTTTTCTGTATGCGTGGGGATGTTTTTATTTTAAAAGAGCTATAGAAATGCAAGTTATTGTTAAAAGTCAGTTGGGATAAACTCTTGCAGGATTGCATAGGTGGGAATAATAGTTAGCTTTGTACTCAGTCAGACCTGTGATACAAAGGAAGGACCAATACTGGCAGAAGCAACTAGTACAGCAGAATTTTTATCCACACAGTAAGGATTTTTCTCTCTTCATGTCAGGATCTGTTCTAGACTAATTGATAGAGATTGATTGCCATAATTAGTCAACAACTCCATTATTTTGTATCATTTTGTTGGCAGGAGGTCAACTCTATGGAATTTGGTCTCTTTTCGTCTAGCAATTCCCATGTTCCTACCCACAGGGCACATCACAGGAGTCAGGAGCTCTGCCCATCCACTGTTACATTAATTATGTAACTGAAGCCCTGTCTGGTCTTGCACAGAGGTGCACGTACTTTAGCAATAACCAGGAGCAGCAGCTGCAGAGGGAGCCACAGTTTCACTAAATTCCTCACTTCTTCCAGGTAAGGGGCATCACTAAATGTATACATGGATCACCAACAAGCCTACCTAAATGGAAAGGATATTACTCCATCAATGTGCATATAGTATGCAACCACCAACTGAAAACAATTCATGTCAATGCACACACACATCCTGGGGTGTACACTTGATGCTTTCATTCTGAGGCAATCAAACATGACACAGCTAATAGAAGGAAACGGAAAGATAGTTGTCTGGGTCCTTGCAGATATGGGTTACGTCTGATCGGCTGATGTCAAATGAAAGAATGCACAACCACAAACCAGAACCCTCATTGTGCAGACATATGGGGTACCAAATCTCTCTCTAATGTTTTAGATGTTTGGATCTGTCAGAATGGGGTGTGTGTAGGTGGTGGGTTGGGGTATTTTTGCTAAATGTCCCTGTGTAAGTCACCAAAGTTGTAACAATAATGCTGCACAATATTGCAATGCAGGGAGGGCTCACCATGGACTTCAATGAAGGGT
Source organism: Heptranchias perlo (assembly GCF_035084215.1). Taxonomy (NCBI): domain Eukaryota; kingdom Metazoa; phylum Chordata; class Chondrichthyes; order Hexanchiformes; family Hexanchidae; genus Heptranchias; species Heptranchias perlo. The sequence goes on along the minus strand of NC_090343.1, from coordinate 50,723,134 downwards.
AACAGCAAGGCATGCCAGACCATGATACTTTTCAGAAACAAACAAATCTGTTGCAAACCTGATTGCTAAGTGCATCATCTACTAGGTTGCATTCTCTGAAAATCTCTAGAGGGTAGAATGATCAGAATTAGCAAAAGATAGATGTAGATTTCTGTGGATCCTTTCCACCCAGGGTCTATCTCTAAGTTACAATTGATGAAGACTCTATGGTACAAGTTGTAAAATCTACAAGTAAGAAAACACAAGAGTCCGAGGGTTCTAAAAGGGGTGGCTGCAGAGATAGTGAATGCATTGGTTATGATCTTCCAGCATTCCCAAGATTCCAGAACGGTCCCCGTGGATTGGAAGGTAGCAAATGTAACCGCTATTCAAGAAAGGAGGGAGAGAGAAAACAGGGAACTATAGGCCAGTTAGCCTGACATCAGTAGTAGGGAAAATGCTAGAATCTATTATTAAGGACGTAGTAGCGGGGCACTTAGAAAATCATAATATGATTAGGCAGAGTCAACATGGTTTAATGAAAGGGAAATCGTGTTTGACAAATTTATTAGAGTTTATTGAGGGTGTAACTAGCAGGGTAGATAAAGGGGAACCAGTGGATGTAGTACATTTGGATTTTCAAAAGGCATTCGATAAGGTGCCACATAAAAGGTTGTTACACAAGATTAGGGCTCATAGGATTGGGGGTAATATATTAGCATGGATTAAGGATTGGTTAATGGACAGAAAACAAAGAGTAGGAATAAACGGGTAATTTTCGGGTTGGCAGGCTGTAACTAGTGGGATACCACAAGGATCGGTGCTTGGGCCTCAGCTATTTACAATCTATATTAATGACTTAGATGAAGGGACCGAGTGTAATGTATCCAAGTTTGCTGATGATACAAAGCTAGGTGGGAAAGTAAGCTGTGAGGAGGACACAAAGAGTCTGCTAAAGAAAATAGACAGGTTAGTGAGTGGGTGAGAAGGTGGCAGATGGAGAATAATGTGGGAAAATGTGAAATTATTCACTTTGGAAGGAAGAATAGAAAAGCAGAAGATTTTTTAAAAGGTGAGAGACTAAGAAATGTTGGTATTCAGAGGCATTTGGGTGTCCTTGTACACAAATCACAGAAAGTTTACATGCAGGAACAGCAAGTAATTAGGAAGGCAAATGATATGTTAGCCTTTATTGCAAGAGGGTTGGAGTATAAGAGTGAGGAGGTCTTGCTGCAATTATATAGGGCTCTGGTGAGACCACACCTGGAGTACTGTGTACAGTTTTGGTCTCCTTACCTAAGGAAGGATATACTTCCTTTAGAGGCAGTGCAGTGAAGGTGCACTAGATTGATTCCTGGGATGAGAGGGCTGTCCTATGAGGAGAGATTGAGTAGAATGGGCCTATATTATCTGGAGTTTAGAAGAATGAGAGGTGATCGCATTGAAATATATAAAATTCTTAGAGGGCTTGACAGGGTAAATACTGAGATGCTGTTTCCCCTGACTGGAGAGTCTAGAACTAGGAATCATAGTCTCAAGATAAGGGTTGGCCATTTAGAACTGAGATGAGGAAAAATTTCTTCACTCAGGGTGGTGAATCTTTGGAATTCTGTACCCCAGAGGGCTGTGGAAGCTCAGTTGTTGAGTATATTTAAGACTGAGAGCGATAGATTTTTGGACACTAATAAAGGATTCAAAGGCTACGGGGATTGGGCGGGAAAGTGGAGTTGAGTTAGAAGATCAGCCATGATCTTATTGAATGTCAGAGCAGGCTCGAGGGGCCGTATGCCCTACTCCTGCTCCTATTTCATATGTTCTTATAGTAAATATTCTCATCATTCAGTAAATACCAGGAAGTGATGATGGACACTGGCCCATCTTTGATTCACACTTTGAAAAATCCCTTGAATCTGGCCCACAAACTGAATGAAGCCTCCAGCATTTATCAACTCAACAGATGATGAAACAGAGTATGAAGAAAAGAGAAAAATAAAAAGATATGCAGATTGTTCAAGCATTCAATCTGAAACTATGGTCAATGCCAAAAGCACAATGGTCACTATCCAACAATTCAGGCACACAGTCATCAGAAGCTCATCACACATCAAGATCGCTGAAGGTGGAGAGACCAGCCATGGAAGTGATGGGATTACAGCTCCTGCATCTTTCTCCAGCGATTATGCTGGCCCAACACCTTTTCCAATCTTGTTTATATAGAATGGTGTCTAGCATTGCCAGGGAATCAGCTTCGGGCTGATTTAAAAGACAGAGTAAGAAGATTCAGGTAACAGTTGCTTGACCATTTCCACACCAACTTTTCTTTTTTTTTCTGCTGCCATTTAGGATTACATGAGTTTTGTGCTAATTGCTGTGTTGCTTCTTTTTTCTCCACTGCCGCTTTAGTGCAGCCAATGGGAATATTCATAGACGTGAGCTTTTTGAAAGAGGAAGTGGAAGACCAATGGATGGATGTTGGGCAGATCAGGATGTACCCTCGGGCCAGGAATGTGGGGATGGCACATTATCGCTCTTTTAAATAAAAATAAAGGTGTAAGTTTCGATGGAACCACTTTCCTAATGAGAATTGATCAGTGGGAAGCCAGCACTAGGCCCCCATTGGTACATCTGTTTTATGCAGGCATACTTTACCTTGGTTCCAATAAAAACAAAAGGCAGGATTTCTGGGGGGGAGGGGGAGGCATCCTGCCAGTCCCGCCTCTTTGAATGATGTCATGAAGAGGGGGAATGGGCATAAGAAACACCTGTGTCTTTTCCACTGGAATTTAACAAGGTTTTTAAAAAAAACTAGGTCCTACTCCAAATTCTGTCCCCTTTTCCAACTTGCATCGTTCATTCCGCCCTCCCAAATGCAGGAATTTCGGGGCCACTATTCTAATGCTGAAAGTTCAGTTAGTCAAGGCAAAAACAGCAGTCTCAACAATATGATAACATAGCTTTAAATGGTGGAGTTCTTTAATAAGCAGTTGCAGGCCTTCAAAGGCCTGTTATAAATGGCTGCTCGGTGAATTAAGAATTGCATTGTGAAACTGATAATGAAACAACCCATGCCAGTCCAGAGCAGGACCTTGGCTGACAAGTGCCAGATAATCATTGAGAGCAAGAGCAAGTCCAAACAGCTCAGCTCTGGCCTTCCAGGGCACCACTATCACCGAGTCCCTCATTGTCAACATCTTGGGGATCACCACTGACCAGAAGCCTAACTGAAGGAGCCATAACATCAATGTCATGGCCCAAAAGGAGGGCAGAGTCTGGTTGTCTGCTACAAGTTTCTCACTTCCTGACCCCTTTAAACTTCTTCACCATCTACAGGACTAAAGTCAGGAGTGAGATGGAAAATCGACCACACACTTGGATGGGTGGTGGCATAGAAACACTTAGAAAGCGCAATATCGTCCAGGACAAGCAAGTGCCCCTGCCACTGAACTCAACCTCCACCCCCACCAACAAGATCGTGAGAACACCATCATTTGGGTTTCCCTACAACTCACACCAGGCGTACTTAAAAATGAGGTGCCAACCTGGTGAAGCTACAACACAGGACTAGATGCATGCTAAACAGCGGAAGCAACATGCTGTAAACGGAGTTAAGCGATTCCACAACCAACGGATCAGATCAAAGCTCTGCAGTCCTGCCACATCCAATCGTGAATGGTGGTGGACAATTAAACAACTAACAGGAGGAGGAGGCCCCGTGAACATCCCCATCCTCAATGCTGGCAGAGTCCAGCACGTGAGTGCAAAAGACAAGGCTGAAGCGTTTGCAACCATCTTGATAGAGAATTATTAGCTGTCACTGGGACTGATAGAGATGTGTAATAATAAAGCTAAGGAATTATTGCTAGACTAGATGTTAGGCTATTGCGCAATATGGCGGCAGTGGGAGAAACTACTGCCAGCAGTCAAGCTGTGTATGTGCAGAACCCTCTTACTTCGGCAAAAGTCTGCCCTTTGTCCAATCAGGACGCAACAGCGAATGACTCAGCTGTTGTAAAACCCAGGGGACCAATCATAGCATGAAAACTCTGCATCAGGGGACCAATCGCAGCATGAAAACTCTGCATCAGGGGACCAATCGCAGCATGAAAACTCAGATCACCTGATGTCAGTAAGCCATGGTGTGTGTACTGTATAGAGAATACTGTATTCAGAAATGCTGAAACTTTTGTTAGTTCGTTGATGACTGCCACCATGACTGACGTACTGTAATAAAGTTCACCTGAAGTTACCACCGGACTCAGAACCTTTTTTATGAGGTCTTACAATCTTCAGCCAGAAGTGCCGAGTGGATGATCCATCTCGGCCTCCTCCCGATATCCCCACCATCACAGAAGCCAGTCTTCAGCCAATTCGATTCACTCCACGTGATATCAAGAAACAGCTGAGTGCACTGGATACAGCAAAGGCTATGGGCCCCGACAACATCCCGGCTGTAGTGCTGAAGTCTTGTGCTCCAGAACTAACCGCGCCTCGAGCCAAGCTGTTCCAGTGCAGCTACAACACTGGCATTTACCCGACATTGTGGAAAATTGCCCAGGTATGTCCTGTCCACAAAAAGCAGGACAAATCCAATCCGGCCAATTACCGCCCCATCAGTCTACTCTCAATCATCAGTAAAGTGATGGAAGGTGTCATCGACAGTGCTATCAAGGGGCACTTACTCACCAATAACCTGCTTACCGATGCTTAGTTTGGGTTCCGCCAGGACCACTCGGCTCCAGACCTCATTACAGCCTTGGTCCAAACATGGACAAAAGAGCTGAATTCCAGAGGTGAGGTGTGAGTGACCGCCCTTGACATCAAGGCAGCATTTGACTGAGTGTGGCACCAAGGAGCCCGAGTAAAATTGAAGTCAATGGGAATCAGGGGGAAACCTCTCCAGTGGCTGGAGTCATACCGAGCACAAAGGAAGATGGTAGTGGTTGTTGGAGGCCAATCATCTCAGCCCCAGGACATTTATGCAGGAGTTCCTCAGGGCAGTGTCCTAGGCCCAACCATCTTCAGTTGCTTCATCAATGAGCTTCCCTCCATCATAAGGTCAGAAATGGGGATGTTCGCTGATGACTGCACAGTGTTCAGTTCCATTCGCAACCCCTCAGATAATGAAGCAGTCCGTGCCTGCATGCAGCAAGACCTGGATAACATCCAGGCTTGGGCTGATAAGTGGCAAGTAACATTTGCGCCAGACAAGTGTCAGGCAATGACCATCTCCAACAAGAGAGAGTCTAACCACCTCCCCTTGACATTTAACAGCATTACCATCGCCGAATCCCCCACCATCAACATCCTGGGGGTCACCATTGACCAGAAACTTAACTGGACTAGCCACATAAATACTGTGGCTCCAAGAGCAGGTCAGAGGCTGGGTATTCTGCGGCAAGTGACTCACCTCCTGACTCCCCAAAGCCTTTCCACCACCTACAAGGTGCAAGTCAGGAGTGTGATGGAATACTCTCCACTTGCCTGGACGAGTGCAGCTCCAACAACACTCGAAGCTCGACACCATCCAGGACAAAGCAGCCCGCTTGGAGAAGCAGCGGTGTTCCAGCAGGATAGTACTTCCACTTGCTCCTCCTTCACTGCCAAAACCCTGACCCAGTATCCTCGAAGGAGGTCATTTCAGATACAGGATTCCCGTCACCAAGAGAAAGCCCTCCAGTGCAACAGCGGCACCCAAAGAAGCAGTAAGGGAACCTTAAAGGAGCAGAAGTGGCCGACGACCAAGCATCTAAGGCCTAAACCCCGCCTCCCCCTCTGAAGTCACCTCCTCCTCCCGGGATCACCTCCTTTCCCCCCAGACCTGACCTGCTGGCCACCTCAGCTTGAGAGCTGCCTGATTTTCCGCCCTCCCACAACACCATGAGCTGTAGCGGGACACCCGTTGCCACCCGCAGCTCGTCGGCAGCATTTAAATGAGGCCCAAACCCGATCATGAGTCGGGCCTCCTTTTGCCGGCTTTGGGTGGCTGGTTTGCGCACATTTCAGCCAGAAGTTGAATTTCTCCCCCAAAGTGTCTTTGAATTTTAATTTTAATAAAGTGTGTGGAATCTATCTTAGAACAAGGTGAGTCACAGAAGTGCTGGTACCAGAGGAGAAGTGGAGATCTGTTGCTGCCATCAAGGACCTCCCGTACTTTGGGAAATGCAGACGTGACATCAGGCAGCCCACATCTTGAAAGAATAATAATAAAAAATCATGCTGCAGGTAAAAATGCTATTGTACTATTCAATTCTCTGTTGTGGACTCACTTTTGTTTTGCCTTGCCCTGTGAAATTTCTCACAAGCTTCTCTTCATTGCCCTTTAACAAGTCCTGAATGGACCTTTGCAAACCAACTTTTATAGCTGCATTTTTGCATGGGCAGCAAGACTGAGTTGCAGTACATACAAAGGAAGTCTGTTAGTGCTATTCGGTGCTATTGCTCCAATGTTTATTAACAGCTACTTCCTCTGTTAAACTTCACACACAAAAGAAATACATGGTGCTAAAGATCCGGGGCCCAAAAGTCTGCAGCAACCTTTTACATTGCAGTAACCTCAGCGGGCAGAACATTCACCCGCCCGTGAAGTGCACCTCTGACTCCCGCTGAGCTCAGCTTATGAACATACGAATTAAGAGCAGGAGTAGGCCATTCAACCTCTCAAGCCTGCTCTGCCATTTGATAAGATCATGGCTGATCTGATTGTGACCTCAACCCTACTTTCCCGTCTACCTACTATAACCTTTGACTCCCTTGTTAATCAGGAATCTATCTAACTCAACCTTAAAAATATTCAATGACCCTGCCTCCCCCGCTCTCTGGGGAAGGGAGTTCCACAGACTCACGACCCTCTGAGAGAAAAATTTCTCCTCATCTCAGTCTTAAATGGGAGACCCCTTATTTTTAAACTGTGTCCCCCAGTTCTAGTCTCTCCCACAAGGGGAAACATCCCCTCACCATTTACCCCTTCTAGCCCCCTCAGGATCTGATATGTTTCAATAAGATCACCTCTCATTCTTCTAAACTCCAGTGTATACAGGCCCAACTTGTCCAACCTTTCCTCATAAAATAAGCCCCTCATCCCAGGAATCAGCCGAGTGAACCTTCTCTGAACCGCCTCTAAAGCAATTATGTCCTTTCTTAAATAAGGAGACCAAAACTGCACACAGTATTCTAGATGTGGTCTCACCAATGCCCTGTACAACTGTCGCAAAACATCTCTACTTTCATATTCCATTCCCCTTGCAATAAATGACAACATTCCATTTGCCTTCCTAATCACTTGCTGTACCTGCATACTAACTTTTTGTGATTCATGTACTAGGACACCCAGATCCCTCTGTACCTCAGAGTTCTGCAATCTCTCTCCATTTAAATAATATCCTGCTTTTCTATTCCTCCTGCCAAAGTGGACAAGTTCACATTTTCCCACATTATACTATCTGCCAAATTTTTGCCCACTCACTTAACCTATCTATATCCCTTTGCAGACTCCTTGGGCCCGATATTAGCACCCACTATCAGGTGTGTTCCTGGCGGGGGGGGGCTCCGAAAATCGGGGAATCCCGGAGCGGGTCGGGAGCGCGCAGCCCCCGCATGTGGGACTCCCGCAGGCAATTAAAGCCGGCGGGGTGCCACTTGAGAGTATCTATCTTGCTATTTCAGGACATTAACAGACCTGATTAAGGGAATATGTCAGGACGGGTGGGATTTTAGAAACAACTGGGACTGTTTCCCGTACTGGGGGAAACACTCCCAGTTGAAATGGACGTGTTGCAGCTATTAGTCTGTGGCAGCTGCTTAGGTCCATTTGACAGGTGGGGTGGGGGGAGACCCTCACTCATTGCAGGAGGCCACTCTGTCACTTTGGACAAAGTTTGGCCTCCACCACCCTCCTCCTGACAACAAAATTCACCAACTTGCACACTTACCCCGGGGTCCAGACACATGTGCCTACCTTGCGGACCCCCTCAGATGTACATCAGTCGTCTGCACAAAAGAGCCCTGCAAATACACCTGCACCCACTCTGCAGTGACACAATGGGTGGCATCAGGTGTGGGTCTTCATTGTGATCCTCAGGAAAGGGCATTATTGCACAAACCAGACAAGATTCGCAAAGACGTGGCAGTAGTGGTGACAATATAATATATGATGTGAGTTGGTCAGAAATTAAATATAAGTAAAAACCATGACAAACCCTCAAACACCCTTGTGCATCCCCTTCATGCTCACGACACGTTTGCCTTACGCTGCCTACTGCACATATGTGATGCATGCCCTGTGGCTGCAGCACAGGTAGGGGCAGGTTGAGTGAGGCTGACCGTGAAAGAGATGCATGAGAGGGTGAGTATGAGATAGAGCCATGAGATTGTATGAGGATTGGGTTGAGTGGTAGTGGCGGGATGAGTACTGGCGAGGTGAGTAAGTGCAGGTAAGATGAGGATGAGGTTTGAGTGGGTGTGAGGAGTGATGTGATAGAGTAGTGTTGAAGGAGATGTGGGGTGGGGGCGGTGATGTGGCAGACGGAGTGTAGGGGAATGAGTAAGTGTACTCACTTTGGCTGACCTACTTAGGTCATTGCAGCGCCTCCTGCACTGTATGCAGGTGGGCGATATGTTGGTGGTGCAGGTGACCTCCTCTGCCACCTCGAGCCAGGCCTTCTTGGTGGCAGAGGCAGGCCGCTTCCTCCCGCCCGCTGTGGGGAAGATCTCTGTCCCCCCCCTCCTCCTCACCCCATCCAATGATACCTGGAGTGAGCCATCATTAACCTGGGAGCAGCCTTCCCCCTGGGCTGCTCCATGCTGTATTTTTTCCTATTTCTTGCAGCATCAGTCAGTGGAGGACTGCCCCTTTAAATAGAGCTCCTCCAGCTGACAGACCTTCCTGCGTATGCGCAGTCCGCCTGACTCGCTGCTCAGCAGTGGGGAACCCGGGAGACCAGGTAAGTGGATCCAATTAGGCTGCGATCGCGCGCGGGGCAGACTGATTTCACCGGGTGCGTTACCCACTCGCCCAGTCGCCCCCCCTGCCGCGAAAACGCAGCCCTGGTAATATCGAGCCCCTTATGTCCTCTTCACAACTTACTTTCCTACCTACCTTTGTGTCGACAGCAAATTTAGCAACCATACATTCGGTCCCTTCATCCAAGTCATTGATATAGATTGAAAATAGTTGTGGCCCCAGCACTGATCCCTGTGGCATTCCACTCGTTACATCTTGCCAACCTGAAAATGACCCATTTATGCCTACTCCATGTTTCCTGTTAGTTAACCAGTCCTTTATCCATACTAATATGTTACCCCCTACACCATGAGCTCTTATTTTGTGTAGTAGCCTTTTATGTGGCCCCTTGTCAAAAGCCTTCAGGAGATCCAAGTACACCACATCCACAGGATCCCCTTTATCCACGTTGCTTGTTACTTCCTCAAAGAACTCTAATAAATTAGTCAAACACGATTTCCCTTTCACAAAGCCGTGTTGACTCTGTCTAATTGCATTGAGATTTTCTAAGTGCCCTGCTATAACCTCCTTAATAATAGATTCTAGCATTTTCCCTATGACAGATGTTAAGCTAACTGGCCTGTAGTTTCCTGCTTTCTGTCTCCCTCCTTTCTTGAATAGAGGAGTTACATTTGCTATTTTCCAATCTGATGGGACCCTTCTAGAATCTAGGGAATTTTGGAAAATTAATACCAATGCATCTACTATCTCTGCAGCCACTTCTTTTACGACCCTAGGATGAAGTCCGTCAGGACCTGGGGACTTGTCGGCTTTTAGTTCTAATAACTTTTTCAGAACCCTTTCCCTGGTGATTGTAAATGTTTTAAGTTCCTCCCTCCGTTTCATCTCTTGATTCACAATTATTTCTGGCATGTTATTTGTATCCTCTACAGTGAAGATGGACGCAAAATATCTGTTCAATTCATCCGCCACTTACTTATTCTCCATTATTAATTCCCCAGACTCTCTCTCTAGAGGACCAACGCTCACTTTACTTACTCTTTTCCTTTTTAAATACCTGTAGAAGCTTTTACTATCTTTTTATATTTCTAGCCAGCTTTCTCTCGTACTCTAATTTCTTCCTCCTTATTATTCTTTGTCATTCTTTGCTGTTTTTTATATTCTGTCCAATCTTCTGACCTGCCACTAATCTTTGTGGAATTGTATGCTTTTTCTTTCAATTTGATATTATCTTTAACTTCCTTAGTTGGCCACGGATGGGACGTCCTTCCCCTAGAGTCTTTCTTTCTCACTGGAATGTATTTTTGCTGAGTGTTATGAAATATCTCATTAAATGTCTGCCACTGCATCTCTACTGACCTATCCCTTAACCTAATTTCCCAGTTCACTTTAGCTCTGTCTTCATGACCTCATAATTGCCCTTATTTAAGTTTAAAACACTAGTCTTAGACTCACTCTTCTCTCCCTCAAACTGAATGCGAAATTCAATCATATTGTGATCACCACTACCTAGGGGCTCCTTTACAATGAGGTAATTAATTAACCATTACCAGATCTAGAATAGCCTGCTCTCTGGTTGGATCTAGAATGTGCTGCTCTCAGAAACTGTCCCGAAAGCACTCTTTGAACTCATCTTCCAGGCTACCTTTGCCAATCAGATTCTTCCAATCTATATGTAGATTAAAATCACCATGATTATTGCTGTTCTTTTCTCACAAGCCCCCATTATTTCTTCCTGTCTACCCTGTCCTACAGTGTGGTTACTGTTAAGGGGCCTATAAACTACTCCCACAAATGACTTCTTGCCTTTACTATTTCTTATCTCTACCCAAACTGATTCTACATCTTGGTCTTTAGAACTAAGGCCATTTCTCTCTATTACACCCATGTCATCCTTAATTAACAGAGCTACCCCTCCACCTTTTTCTAGTTTCCTGTCCTTCTGAAGTGACAAGTACCCTTGAATATTCAGGTTCCATCTGCAGCCATGTCTCTGTAATGGCTATCAGATCGTACAGATTTATTTGTATTTGAGCTGTCAATTCATCCATATTGAATAATGGGCTACAAGAGCAATTCTCAGTTAACATGGGAGTAAATCTGAGGTAGAGAAGGGGAGGAAACTTGTTGATGCAGGTTTAAAGGCCTGCAGCAACTTAAAGTGGCAGCTCCTTCCTGGAGGGACAGCAGGTAACTGGTAGTTTCTCCTCCAGCTTTTGACAGAATGTACAATTGCAACGATTTCTTACCGAAGGATTTCTATGTTTTCAGAAGACTTCATAGTGTCAACCTCAGGCACTGGAGGATCCCAAGGAAAGTATCAGGCAAATGGTGGCAGAACAAGGAGGAGGGCACAGAATTCTACTGGCATCGACTCTTGATGAGATTGGTCAAAGGGGACATTGCCTGGTGAGCTCGCTGGGGAGCACACCACTGAAGGCAGTTACCACAGCCACTGAAGAGAGGTGGCAGTGGCACTGAATGCCACCTCACTCACTTCCAGAGCAGCAGACCAGTGCCAGAGCAAGTTCAATGACCTAACGAGGGCAGGCACCATAAGCGAACAGTGACCTTCCCCTTTTCACTTCGGCACCATGGGAACCCTCCACTGATCATCTTCACTTCTTAAATATCATCATTCACAGTGCATCGTGGTGCAATGGATCTCTAACTCCTCTGGAATCTGTTTTTGGATCTCCCTTCACCATCTGATGTTACAGAGTCCTTCTAGCACTTGTCCTTCCTGTCACATCACCTGTTTACTGCCTGGGTATATCCTTCAGACACATGCCTTCACCTAATGCTGTCAGTATTATCTCAGGAGAAACTTTCACACAATGCTCAGGAGAGGCAGGGACAGCCCAGATTTAAGGGAAGTCACTGCGTTTGAGGAGGAGGCAAGTCTCATTAACAGTTATTGATGGTGAGGTCAATAGACCAGTGCCAGATGGAGGTGAATGGGTGCAAAGCAGCATTTGCACCTGCTGCAGCATTTGAAAGAACAAAGCTACCATAGGAACCGACCACTGCCTCTATTCTGTCACTCGCTCTGTGTACCGATATTTACCTCACTTCCTCTTCTTCCGCAGGTCCAGCATATCCAAGGGTTGGGGGTGGGGGGGGGGGTGGGGGGAAGATGGGATGATGATATGAAAAGAAATAAATATTTGTCGTGGAATATGAGGATGATGACAATGATCACGACGATCTTGCCCCATGTACTCCTGGCACTCCTGGTTCCTCTGTCAATCTCATCCCTTCTCTGTCCCATGCACCTGCTCAGAGACTATCACCTGAGGGGTGGAATCTAGGTGGTGGGGATGAGGATATTGTGGTGTTTGAGCCATAAAGTATAAGGAAGCCATAGGAGTGGGATGTGAAAGTTATTCCTGAGCAGAAATGGTTTCCCTTGGTTGAAGAGGCATATATCATCCACGTTTATCCAAGTTTGCAGATGAGACCAAATTAGGTGACACAATAAGTTAAGTAGATGGAAGCAGGAAGTTGCAAAGGGACAAAGACATTAAGGGAGTGGGCAAATCTGTGGCAGATGGAGTTCAATATAGGAAAGTGTGAGGTCATTCATTTTGGATTCAAGAATGACAAATCGGAATATTTTCTAAATGGCAAGAGACTAGAAACTGTGGAGGAGCCAAGAGATTTGGGCATCCATGTACAAAAATCACTAAAACCTCGTGCAATCAAAAAGGCTAATATCTTTATCTTAAGGGGGTTGGAATATAAAGAGGAGGAAATTATGCTTTAGTTGTACAGCGCCTTGGTCAGACCCTATCTGGAGTACTGCGTTCAGTATTGGGCGTTGCACTTCAGGAAGGATATATTGGCCGAGGATGGGTGTTTCAAATGATAATGGGATTCAATGGGATAGATACAGAGAAACTATTTCCTCTGGTGGGGGAATCCAGAACATGGGGGCACAATCTTAAATTTAGAGCCAGGCTGTTCAGGAGTGAAATCAGGAAGCACTTTTTCACACAAAGCGCTGTGGGAATCTGGAACTCTCTCCCCTAAAAGGCTGTGGATGCTGGGGATCAATTGGAATTTCCAAGACTGAGGTCGATAGATTTTTGTTAGGTAACGGTATCGAGGGATATGGAGCAAAGGTAGAAAAATGGAATTGAGATACAGAACAGCCATGATTTGATTGAATGGTGGGACAGGTTCAAGGGGCTGAACGGCCTCCTCCTGTTCCTATGTCATGGGCCCTGCTATGAGAAAAGGATGTTTTATGAACATCATACCTATGTACAGTCTCTGAGAACCCTTTCCCAGGATGTGCGGCAGGTGACTGGGGTCACTGTGGAGTCCACTGCCCTCACATGCGGCAACATCAGGAAGTATTTTCTTGTTGCAGACATCAACGGAACATATGGCTATTTCATTGGAGTCTATGATCATCACAGCATCGTCCTCATCAGAAGCAAAGATTGTAGCCCTGGGAGCTCCAGTGAAGACACTCGACAGAGCTCTTCATTCTGATGCTTGGGGCTGGCTTGAAGGCAACACTCTGTCAGGGCTTTTAGGATCTGGTGCAAATCATTAGATTTGCCGTTCCACTAAATTGAACCTGGACCCAGTACTAATGGCAAAGCTGGTGTGGACCAATATGAGGACGCTGTATACAGGATAACAACACTTGCCAGACCTCTTAGCTCCTCAAAGGCCTGCTGAAAGAGTGAATAGGAGCTAAGGGGAAGGATGCCCAGGCAATTGATCAAGAGATGCACCCCACAGTGGGTCCTTCCCAGGACTCATCAGACAAAGGCCACCTCAGTCCCAAGAGCCTATTGTACCAATCCAACAGCCAAACACTTCTCATGGAACTAGCCCTCAGGCACAGGACTAGTATAGGTATTAGAAAGGCACGCCTAGGCCCCCAAGGGAAACACAGTGATTTGAACTAGGCTTCATTACTTTTATTGCTATTGGCAACTCATCTGGGCTCTGCTCATTGCGCAGAAGATAGCATAGTTCACCCAGAGTTTCCTTATTGAATCAAAGTTGGTGAAAGCACATCTTATCACTCACTCCATCCTAAGATCTCTAGTACCTATAGACTAATTATAGGGATAAGGTTAATACTGAGTTGATCACATCTCTGTTGACGTTGCCTAACTCTTCCTTTGCTTTCTTTTGATCCCATCATCCTCCTCCTCACCTCCATCAAGATTGTGAACATGGAATCCCCATAGGGAAACCCATGCTGTGTTGGTGACCAGAGAGTCCCTAACTGGATAAAAGTTGTCCCGGCACCTTTAAATGGATCACATCCACTGGGCAGGTCTGCTCACGACAAGGCTACACCTCTTTTACTTGCTTTTAAGTTATACTGTATACAATGGGAGCGGAAATGACTGTAATTCTGAGGCCTTACAACATCCACCTCATTTACATATGCATGCTAGTGGAGTGGTGGATAGAGGATACATCCATTCCAACCCAGATCAGTGATAGCAGCAGCACCAAAATGGGGTGTAAAGGCGTCCCGCTCAAAAATTCAACCTTGAAAATTGTCATGTATTATACTCTTACATCGCCAAAAACAGCATGGATTTTTGGTGGCACAATATTATGTACAAACTCCAGCCCAAAACCCATCATCAGAAATATCATCATCATGTTCCTCTCATAGGGAATTGAATCATATTAGTGTATGTGTGTTTCCAATTCTGTATGAATTTCCCTTAGCTGCTATTTTAACCCCTTGCTATATACTTGATTTTAGTCCAATATTTGACTTTCCTCGTGAGGTCTCCCGATTGGTCTACGTAACTTCAGCTGAAACCCCGTTTACGTGATGTATTCGGGGTTTCCACCAATCTTCCACCAAAGTTATGACGGCCGGTCAGGAGAACCCACAAGGGGATTCCCGGCTTGATACTCTTTAAAGGTCATCCTCTATGCAAGTGTTGTATGAACAATTATTAAAGAAAGGTTTCAGAAAACATGGCACACCCAGTCTGGAGAATTATCATAAAGGGTAGGTATTGAAGCAATACTCTAACTCTCTATAGGATAGTACAGTTCACAACGGGGAAGTAGGAGATGCAGTTCGTTAAGACAATTCTGAATGTCTGGATTTATATCCAGCCAGACTAGGACTAATGGGATACAATTTTCAATTGTTTGACAAATTTATTAGAGTTCTTTGAGGCAGTAACGAGCAGGGTGGATAAAGGGGAACCAGTAGATGTAGTGTATTTGGATTTCCAAAAGGCATTCGATAAGGTGCCACATAAAAGGTTAATGCACAAGGTAAGAGCTCATGGTGTTGGGGGTAATATACTGGCATGGATAGAGGATTGGCTAACTAAAAGGAAACAGAGAGTCGGGATAAAGGGGTCATTTTCAGGATGGCAATCTGTAACTAGTGGGGTGCCGCAGGGCTCAGTGCTGGAGCCTCAACTATTTACAATATATATCAATGACTTGGATGAAGGAACAGAATGTCTTGTGGCCAAATTTGCTGCTGATACAAAGATAGGTGGAAAAGTAAGTTGTGAGGAGGACACAAAGTGTCTGCAAAGGGATATAGACAGATTAAGCGAGTGGGCAAAAATTTGGCAGATGGAGTATAATGTGGGAAAATGTGAAGTCAGCTACTTTGGTAAGAATAAAAAAGCAAAATATTATATAAATGGAGAAAGACTACAGAATCCTGCGGTACAGAGGGATCTGGATGTCCTCGTACATGAAACACAAAAAGTTAGCATACAGGTGCAGCAGGTAATTGGGAAGGCAAATGGAATATTGGCCTTTATTTCGAAGGGGATGGAGTATAAAAGCAGGGAAGTCTTGCTACAACTGTACAGGGTGCTGGTGAGACCACACCTGGAGTACTGCGTACAGTTTTGGTCCCCTTATTTAAGGAAGGATATACTTGCATTGGAGGCGGTTCAGAGAAGGTTCACTAGGTTGTTTCTGGGTATGAAAGGGTTTTCTTATGAGGAAAGAGTCCAAAGTCACTGGAGTTTAGAAGAATGAGAGGGGATCTTATTGAAAACAAGATTCTGAGGGGGCTTGACAGGATAAATGCTGAGAGGATGTTTCCCCTCATAGGGGAATCTAAAACTAGGGGGTATAGTCTCAGAGTAAGGGGTCACCCGTTTAAGATGGAGATGAGGAGAAATTTCTTCTCCCAGAGGGTATGAACCTTTGGAATTCTTTACCCCAAAAAGCTGTGGAGGCTGAGTCATTGAATACATTCAAGGCTGAGTTAGACAAATTTTTGATCAGCAAGGGAATCAAAGGATATGGGGAAAGGGAGGGAAAGTGGAGTTGAGGTAAAAATCAGATCAGACATTATCTCATTGAATGGCTGAACAGGCTCGAGGGGCCGAATGGCCTACTCCTGCTCCTATCTCTTATGTTCTTATGTTCTCCCGTCCGACGCTTCTAAGGTTTCTACGTGAAGTGAGTTTGGACAGTTTCAACTCAGTTCTTAGTGATCATGAACCTACAGCACAAAACATCCCCTAATTTGATACTAAATTGACAATCTCACTTAGCAACGCTACAGGATGAATGGAAAAAATGTTGCACTGTTGCAGCATGGTGTGGTCTTTAAGGTCGGTGCAAGCCATATTGTTGGGGCAGTCTAGAGGGAGATCTTTACTGTGCAGCTATCTATGGTATATCTGACTTGGGAATATTGATGCTGACACTGGTAATGGGAGAGTGTTCCATTGCACAGAACTAACATCCTTCACCCTAATGAGCGCAAAATTTATTAGCAATAAACATACAGGTGGAGTGGTCAGGACTGGCTTTATTCTATTTTCAGTAAGTTTATTTTCGTGTTTATTAATGGTGGCTGCTTATTTTGGTATCACCACTGATGCCATGTCTAAAGACTGAAGCACCTCACAGGATACTTAGGTTCAATGTTGGTCTTCAAAGGATACAGAGCAACTTTGTAGGGTCTCACAGGATACCGTGGTGCACCGTAGTTCATCAAGGGATATTGAATGTAGGTCTGCATAGGATATTGAGGTGTTATATAGGTGCTCACAGGATACTGGTCTGCAAAGTAGGTGCTTAAATTATACTGAGGTGTTATGATGCTCCTAACAGGATACTGCTCTGTAAAACACATCGTCATAGGATACTGAGCTGAGACATAGGTGCTCCCAAGTTCAGGACCTGTGCTGCTGCTCCTTATGGAGCCCTGCTCTGGGCTGCTGCTCTTCTTCGGACTCTGAACTGAGCATCCGGTGTTCACAAGACTCTGGGCTGGGCTTCTGGTCTTCATAGGACTCTGGGCTGGGCTTCTGGTCTTTATCGGACTCTGCGCTGGGCTTCTGGTCTTTAATGGACTCTGGGCTGGGCTTCTGGCCTTTGCAGGACTCTGGACTGGGCTTCTGATCTTCATAGGACTCAGGGCTGGGCTTCTGGCTTTTCCAGGACTCTGGACTGGGCTTTTGGTCTTTGCAGGACTCTGGGCTGGGCTTCTGATCTTTGCAGGACTCTGGGCTGGGCTTCTAGTCTCTGCAGGACTCTGGGCTGGGCTTCTAGTCTTTGCAGGACTCTGGGCTGGGCTCATGATCATCACAGGATCCTGGTCTGAGATGCCAGTCCAAGTAGGATCCTGGACTGCCGGATAGGCCCTTACAGGAACCAGGTTTGCAATGTAGGTTCTCATAGGATATTGAGAAGTAAAATAAGTATTCACAGGATACTGGTCTGCATTATTGCCCATCACAAGATACTGGCCTGTGAGGTAGGGGGCTACAGGATACTCAGGTATGAGGGATGTCCTCACAGGACGTTGGGCTTCACTTTTTGTCCTGTCTATATCCTGGTCTATACTGTTGGTCATTACAAGATCCTGTACTGCACTGTCAGTCCTCATAGGATCCTGGTCTTCACTGTCAGTCCTCATAGGATCCTGGTCGTCGCTATCAGTCCTTATAGGATCCTGGTCTTTGCTGTCAGTCTTCATACGATCCTGGGCTTTGCTGTCGGTCCTTATAGGATCCTGGTCTTCACTTTCAGTCCTTAAAGGATTCTGGTCTTCACTGTTGATCCTTATAGGATCCTGGTATTTGCTGCTAGTCCTTATAGGATCATGGTATTTGCTGTCTGACATAGAATCTACAATTTTGGCCCTCACAGAATCGTGGTTTGTGTTGTTAGTCCCCATAAGATCCTGGTCTATGCTGTTGGTCCTTTCAAAATCCTGGTCTGTGCTGTTGGTTCTTGTAGGATCCTGGTCTATGCTGTTGGTTCTTGTAGGATCCTGGTCTGTGCTGTTGGTTCTTGTAGGATCCTGGTCTATGCTGTTGGTTCTTGTAGGATCCTGGTCTATGCTGTTGGTTCTTGTAGGATCCTGGTCTATGCTGTTGGTTCTTGTAGGATCCTGGTCTATGCTGTTGGTTCTTGTAGGATCCTGGTCTATGCTGTTGGTTCTTGTAGGATCCTGGTTTATGCTGTTGGTTCTTGTAGGATCCTGATCAGTGGTCTTTAAATTATCATGATCTGTGTCATAGTTTATCACGGGATACTGACCCATGGCATCAGTTCTCACAGAATAGGGTGTGACATAGGTTTGCACAGGAAATTGATCTGCGCTGTAGGTTTTCACAAGATCACGACCCATGATGTAGTTCCTCACAGGATACTGAATCAGAGGATGCTGACCTGAGACATAGTTCCTTACATGATATGGAAGTGTGCTGCAGGTGCCCATGCGATACTGACCCATGATGTAGGTCCTTGTAGGATATTGATATGCTGCATAACTACTCACAGGAAACTCAGCTTCGACATAGGTCCTCACAGGATACTGAGTTTTGGTATAGGTCCCCACAGGATACTGAGATGTGGCATAGGTCCCCACAGGATACTGAGATGTGGCATAGGTCCCCACAGGATACTGAGATGTAGCATAGGTCCCCACAGGATACTGAGATGTAGCATAGGTCCCCACAGGATACTGAGATGTAGCATAGGTCCCCACAGGATACTGAGATGTAGCATACGTGTTCACAGGATACTGAGATGTAGCATACGTGTTCACAGGATACTGAGATGTGGCATATGTGTTCACAGGATACTGAGATGTGGCATAGGTCCCCACAGGATACTGAGATGTAGCATTGGTCCCCACAGGATACTGAGATGTAGCATAGGTCCCCACAGGATACTGAGATGTAGCATTGGTCCCCACAGGATACTGAGATGTAGCATAGGTCCCCACAGGATACTGAGATGTGGCATAGGTCCCCACAGGATACTGAGATGTAGCATACATGTTCACAGGATACTGAGATGTAGCATAGGTCCCCACAGGATACTGAGTTTTGGCATAGGTCCCCACAGGATACTGAGTTTTGGCATAGGTCCCCATAGGATATGATGCCGCTTCATATTCCTGAAGAATTCACCATCTTTTATTTAGGGAATAGCTGGTTCTGAAATATGTTACACAATCGGGCTCAGATGACGTTATAGACTACAGTGTGATGCTGAAGGGAGTTTACAAAGTCATCTGAACCCTGTGATTGTGTCACTATCTTGTAAAGCATAATCCAAGCTAGTTGCTGTTATCTATATTACATGTACAATTTTCTTTGCAAGAGAAAAATCAAATTGAAATGTTTGTATCCTTGGATAGACAGTGTATCAGATGTCCCAAACTTTAGAACCCCCTCCCCCTCACCAAGGAACACAGAATTGTAAGAATTTTTAGGAACAACACGAACTTGCATTTATATAGCATCTTCAATGTAGTAAAACGTCCCGAAAGATACACACAATTTGGCCCAGCTATCCCATCCTTTTTTTATAGATTCACCTCACCTAGCCACATTCTCACCACATTACTTTATCCCTTTTCTCTACTGAAATGCATCTAGGGGATATTTTCCTCTTTTGTTGCGAAAGCTGTTTAAAGAATTTAACTACCGCCAATGGCAATTTTTCTGCCATCAGTTTTGTGAAACACAAATTTAATAGAAGCAAAGGAAATCAGTCAATCAGGTCGCAGCTGTAATAATGCTGCTTTCATACCTCTTATGCATCCTTATTATCATTTAACGTGTATAAATGGGCATAGGCTTCATTCCATCAGCTGTGGAGTGTGGAGGAGGGAACTAAATTTTCCAGTATTGGCTTGGCATTTAATGTGTAAAGCCAGACTTGATGGTAATTTATGTGGTGTATTGGAGAAATTTAATTACCCTAGAAATTCTGGAGGACTGTAATACTGCAGGGAGTGCAGTGGGCCCGGACTTCTGTCTACCGTTTCACCCTGCCATTGACACTGTTGGAAGTTATGGGGTTAGCTTATTTACATCATTAATGGTGGGAAGGCCATTGAAACGGAGGCTGCCATGCCACAGTTATGCCGGTGGGGATCTTGTAAGACATGTAGGGAGGTGAGATGTAGGTGTATGAAACGATCTAGATTGGAGAAGGATTGCGTGGGAGGGATTTTGTGGATAGGTGGATCATCTTAGGATTCAGGAGCAGATGTACTTGCCAACAACTTTCTTGTGCTCCTCCAAATGCTACATAAAACACCTCAGCTTTCCTGCCCAATATTCTAACTTTTCTTCATCTTCTTTTCATCCAGATCAAATACAGAAAGAAGTCACTGAGGAAAGGTAACAAAAATGCCCAAAGGCCCTTTGCCTCAGGCCAAGCCAGCGCATCCTCACACACGCCATCATCCATTCTTTCTCTCACACTCATTAGCTAAAAGGTCCACCTGGGGTGAAATCATATGGCTGATTAGGTTTTGTCACTCAGTGATACACGTAGCACGTGGAGTCAGCGGTGAAAGTGGAGTCTGACATCACTGAACGGAGGCTTAGGAGATGTAATCCCCTGGCTGAAGAGTCTGCGGATTCTGCTCCCAGTTGTCCTGTTCTAAATAGATGGTTGCTGGATGCGCATCACAGCTTTGTGGAGACATTGAAAAGCATCTCGGATGGCAGATCATGGCAAAATCCAAAGCCATTCCTTATGGCAACATCTGGGAGGGGTTTTCAATAGTGCAGTGCTGTACCTAGAGTTCTGGGTAGCTCCAGGAACATCTGCTTCCATCTCTCTTAATAGGGAGACCTCCAGAATAGTCAGTGCCTCCAACATGGATGCATTGAACACTGGCATTGGGAGCCCAGTGGATAGAATAATGGCAAATGGCTTTTGAGAACTTTGGAGCAGCACCCTCAGGGTTTACAGAAGATAATTGTCACCACTAGCTCTGCTGTCCTGCTGATAGGTTGGCAGTTGGACCCAGTACAAGTGTAAGCCAGGAGTCTGGCAGCATGAATCGTGCTCTCATGTCTAAAGGGCTGTCCAGTCAGTCCCCTCAGATGTCTGCTTATGTATCTGGACGAAGTCTGGACCAGGCTGCCCATGCAGAAGCAGTGAAGATGCAGCCTGCATCAGGATCCTCCTGGGACTCAACGGCCATGATGACATTAGTCCTAAAGGGTTCATGTTCCCAGGGGGCAGCCAAGCATCTCTGCTATCCTTTTTTCTCAGGTAGCATCTAGTCGAAGCACAAGAATAAGTTTAAGGGACAGCAGACAGGGGCATCAAGGAAAAGACACAAGGTAATACTAATGTATCAGTGCACAGTAAAATTCTGCTTTGACAAATAGGCATGGTGATTTTTTGAATTCATTCTCAGGATGTAAGGATCATCATTTATTACCATCCCTAATTGCCCTTGAGAAGGTGGTGGTGAGCCGCCTTCTTGAACCAATCTGTGTGGTGAAGGTTCTCCCACCGTGCTATCAAGTAGGGAGTTCAAGGATTTTGACCCAGTGACAATGAAGGAGGGGTGATATATGTCCAAGTCAGGTAACATATGGTAAGTGTCCAGTCTATCAGAAAAAGAGCTATGAGATGGATCTTAAGTAGGATTCTATGATGTTGGTCCTTGTGGGAAAGGGCAAGGTGTTGGGTGCACTCTGAGGTCTTTCTTATTTAGTGACTGATAAGCTGCTGTTGAATCTGTCTTCCTCCTGCTCCTGGTTCCACTCCTGCCTCATCTTCCTCTCAGAAGTCCTTTCTCTAAGGCATAATTGTGAAGAGCAAGCAATGAATATTCTTGAGACTCTGCTAGGGTGTATTGCAAAGTCGCTCTAGAATGAGTAGAAGAGAGCTGGAATGTTGAAGTGCTTAAACACAAAAGCTTCATGACAGGTGCCAGCAATTTTACACTGACATAATTTTATGCTGCTGGTGGTGCAGCACCTGAACATTTAATGAATGGAACCTGACATATGAGCAGCATATTGATTACATGTTGGTTGCCACCTGAAATGAGCCTGTAGCAAAAAAGTCCAGTGCCGTGCTGGTGATTCATTTTACAGGGACAGTAAGTGTTGTCCTAGTGGTGGAGCCAGGTTGCAAGTCTGGATGAAGCAGGAGCCTTAGCTCGTTCAAAGCTTATTTGATGACATGTAGCCTCTTTAAACAGATACCTTGAGTGACATCCTGGAGGAAGTTGTGCGATGCAGGGTAGCGGGAGTAGGTCACGTCCTGCTTCTCTAATGTCTTATGAGGTATGCTTTCTTGTAATCCTCTCCCTCCTCCTCTTGCTCTACCAGCAATAATAATGTATATATAGGAATCTCAATTAGGAAACCCATGTTGATGGTCTGTCAGGCGTAAGTAACAATTTTGAAATTTGCCCCAGACATAGGGCAGCTTCAAAACAAAAAAAGAACATTTTCAGAATTAGTTTGGGAATGGCTGAATAATCAGCAATAGTTTTGGGACACCCAGAAATCTATATAATCCACCTTAATCCACTTCTGCTGGCACACATGTCTGTTGTTTACAGGTGTGGGTTAAAGTGAGGGCAGTCCTGACAGGGATGACAGGATTTTTGATGGATGACATCATCCCGTCATTATCCTGTCCTTCACGGTGATTTACCAGCTGCCCCTACATCCACCAGAAATTTGTGTGCAGCCTAAAAGGAGTAGGACTTTGGTGGATTCAAGTCCTACTTTGTTTTCCTGAGAGGGATTTCTACCCTATGATCTTTATGCTGCCACCGGGTAGACAACTTCGATACAACACAGATAAAGAGTGTGATGAAACATAACAGGCATGAGTTCAACACTGACTCCCACATAGTTGCCTGTTGAAGTGATTGCTAAATATCTCAGCAGGGAGTTTCCCTGGTGTCCTGGCCAACATTCCTCCCTCAATAAACATCACCCAAAAACAGTTCAATTGGCCATTCTAGGAGATGTAGCAAAATGGATGTTCCAAGAAAGATTGAGAGGTAAAATAGAATTAACCTTATTAATGAGTTGGTAGCTGGATACTTGAGTAAAACCCAATTAAACAAAACATTTTAGACAACGGGATTCAACCTAGTGTTCTTAGAACTGAAAGGTATGTTAGAAGAACCACTGTCAGAAATACTTAGTGATCTAGGTAACTGGTCTAGAGCTACGTGGACCCTCCACAGATCCCTTTTTAAATAAGGGTGTTACATTTGTTGTTCTCTAGTCTTCTGGTACCACCCCTTTTCCTAATGAACCACAAAATATTTCTGCCAGTGCTTTTGCTGAACCAAGGTAATGGAACATGCGAGAAGATATAAGCTAATTGGTAAGAGTCAGCATTGATTTACAGAAGAGAAGTCATGCCAGAATTTTTGATAAAATAAGTAAGGATAGAGATAATGATGGGAACATATATGTGGCTTACTTGGATTTTAGTAAGATTTTGATAAGGTACATTTCAACTTGTCTGAGTGTAAAACTAATGTTGTGGATTGGCCACCTGTTATAGAAACCACCCAATTTTCATTTCAATTTTGTGCTGGATTGGATCAAATCATAACCGATGTCAGGAAACAGAGGATCTGTGTGAATAGGGAGTGTGCTGGGAAAGGTGGGATCCTGCAGTGCTCAATATTGAGACTGGTATTCTTAACACATTTAGATATGATCTAGAAGAGGATGTCAATCTTTAAAGATATGATCTAGAAGAGGATGTCAATCTTTAAAGATATGATCTAGAAGAGGATGTCAATTTTTTTAGATATGATCTAGAAGAGGATGTCAATTTTTAAAGATATGATCTAGAAGAGGATGTCAATTTTTTTAGATATGATCTAGAAGAGGATGTCAATTTTTTTAAGATATGATCTAGAAGAGGGTGTTAACAGTTTCATCTAAAAGTTTTGAGGGTGACAACAAAATATTTGGGGTGGAAAATGAAGACATGCTACAGGGGCCATAAGGGGAGGTGGGCTGATAATTGGCAGAAACGTGTAAAGTTATACACTTAGGAATACAGAACAAGCAGAGGGATTCTAGGATTAATGGGAAAATATGGACAAAGATGGGCCTGGAAAGAATCTGGAGTTACAGTAAATATGTTCCTTAAGACATCAAGCCAATGTTTGGCTGCTATCAAAAAAAGCAAATGGTATGTTAGATTATATTCAAAAAACAATAAAGTACAGATAGCGGTTATTCTGCCATTGTGTAGAGGATGTAGCTGAGCTGGAAAAGGCACTGAGAAGAGCCAGTAAAAGGAAAAGGGGGCAAAAATTCTAGAATTTTAAAGCATGTAAGAGGCCATTCAGCCCATATGCTTGTGCTGGCTCTCTGAAAGTGCTATCCACTCAGTCCCATTCCCCTGCCCCTTCCCCTACCCTTTTATTTTTTTTCTTTTTCAATATTTTATCCACTTCTTTTTTAAAAGCTCACTTTGGCAGCCCATATGCGAAAGTTGGAATGATACAGAAAATATTAACATGACCCTGCGCAAGGATGACATGCAAATATGTGAAGTGTTTAAAAAAAAGCTACTTTAGATTCTCCTTCCATTGTCTCTGGTACGGAATTGTCTGTCCTATCGACCCTCTGTGTAAAAAATATTCAATTAAGCTCTTCCTGATTATTGTTGGTGATGAGCTTACATTTATGTTCTCGTTACCAACTCACCAACCAGTGGAAATAGTTTTTTCCAATTTACTTTATCAAAATCTCTTATAGTTTTAAATATCTTAATTAAATCTCCTCTTAATTTTCTCTGCTCCAATGAAAAGAGCTCCAGTTTCTCTAGTCCTGATGATTATATGAAGAGTCCTGATGATTATATGAAGAGCCCTGATGATTATATGAAGAGTCCTGATGATTATACGAAGAGCCCTGATGATTATATGAAGAGCCCTGATGATTATACGAAGAGCCCTAATGATTATATGAAGAGCCCTGATGATTATCCGAAGAGCCCTGGTGATTATATGAAGAGCCCTGATGATTATATGAAGAGCCCTGGTGATTATATGAAGAGTCCTGATGATTATCCGAAGAGCCCTGGTGATTATATGAAGAGTCCTGATGATTATTTAAAGAGCCCTGATGATTATATGAAGAGCCCTGATGATTATCCCAAGAGCCCTGATGATTATATGAAGAGCCCTGATGATTATATGAAGAGTCCTGATGATTATATGAAGAGCCCTGATGATTATATGAAGAGCCCTGATGATTATGTGAAGAGCCCTGATGATTATATGAAGAGTCCTGATGATTATATGAAGAGCCCTGATGATTATATGAAGAGTCCTGATGATTATTTAAAGAGCCCTAATGATTATATGAAGAGCCCTGATGATTATATGAAGAGCCCTGATGATTATATGAAGAGCCCTGATGATTATATGAAGAGTCCTGATGATTATGTGAAGAGCCCTGATGATTATATGAAGAGTCCTGATGATTATTTAAAGAGTCCTGATGATTATATCAAGAGCCCTGATGATTGTATGAAGAGCCCTGATGTTTATATGAAGAGCCCTGATGATTATATGAAGAGCCCTGATGATTATGTGAAGAGCCCTGATGATTATATGAAGAGTCCTGATGATTATTTAAAGAGTCCTGATGATTATATGAAGAGCCCTGATGATTATATGAAGAGCCCTGATGATTATCCGAAGAGCCCTGATGATTATATGAAGAGTCCTGATGATTATATGAAGAGTCCTGATGATTATATGAAGAGCCCTGATGATTATATGAAGAGTCCTGATGATTATACAAAGAGCCCTGATGATTATATGAAGAGTCCTGATGATTATTTAAAGAGTCCTGATGATTATATGAAGAGCCCTGATGATTATATGAAGAGCCCTGATGATTATATGAAGAGCCCTGATGATTATATGAAGAGTCCTGATGATTATGTGAAGAGCCCTGATGATTATATGAAGAGTCCTGATGATTATTTAAAGAGTCCTGATGATTATATCAAGAGCCCTGATGATTATATGAAGAGCCCTGATGATTATATGAAGAGCCCTGATGATTATCCGAAGAGCCCTGATGATTATATGAAGAGTCCTGATGATTATATGAAGAGTCCTGATGATTATTTAAAGAGTCCTGATGATTATATGAAGAGCCCTGATGATTATATGAAGAGTCCTGATGATTATGTGAAGAGCCCTGATGATTATTTAAAGAGTCCTGATGATTATATGAAGAGCCCTGATGATTATCCGAAGAGCCCTGATGATTATACAAAGAGCCCTGATGATTACATGAAGAGCCCTGATGATTATCCGAAGAGCCCTGATGATTATGTGAAGAGCCCTGATGATTATTTAAAGAGCCCTGATGATTATATGAAGAGCCCTGATGATTATCCGAAGAGCCCTGATGATTATATGAAGAGCCCTGATGATTATCCGAAGAGCCCTGATGATTATATGAAGAGTCCTGATGATTATATGAAGAGTCCTGATGATTATTTAAAGAGTCCTGATGATTATATGAAGAGCCCTGATGATTATATGAAGAGTCCTGATGATTATTTAAAGAGCCCTGATGATTATATGAAGAGCCCTGATGATTATATGAAGAGCCCTGATGATTATTTAAAGAGCCCTGATGATTATATGAAGAGCCCTGATGATTATTTAAAGAGCCCTAATGATTATATGAAGAGCCCTGATGATTATCCGAAGAGCCCTGGTGATTATATGAAGAGCCCTGATGATTATATGAAGAGTCCTGATGATTATATGAAGAGCCCTGATGATTATATGAAGAGCCCTGATGATTATGTGAAGAGCCCTGATGATTATATGAAGAGTCCAGATGATTATTTAAAGAGTCCTGATGATTATATGAAGAGTCCTGATGATTATATGAAGAGCCCTGATGATTATATGAAGAGCCCTGATGATTATGTGAAGAGCCCTGATGATTATATGAAGAGTCCTGATGATTATTTAAAGAGTCCTGATGATTATATGAAGAGTCCTGATGATTATGTGAAGAGCCCTGATGATTATATGAAGAGTCCTGATGATTATTTAAAGAGTCCTGATGATTATATGAAGAGCCCTGATGATTATATGAAGAGCCCTGATGATTATATGAAGAGCCCTGATGATTATCCGAAGAGCCCTGATGATTATACAAAGAGCCCTGATGATTATATGAAGAGTCCTGATGATTATTTAAAGAGTCCTGATGATTATATGAAGAGCCCTGATGATTATTTAAAGAGCCCTGATGATTATATGAAGAGTCCTGATGATTATATGAAGAGCCCTGATGATTATGTGAAGAGCCCTGATGATTATATGAAGAATCCTGATGATTATTTAAAGAGTCCTGATGATTATATGAAGAGCCCTGATGATTATATGAAGAGCCCTGATGATTATATGAAGAGCCCTGATGATTATCCGAAGAGCCCTGATGATTATATGAAGAGCCCTGATGATTATATGAAGAGTCCTGATGATTATATGAAGAGTCCTGATGATTATACAAAGAGCCCTGATGATTATATGAAGAGCCCTGATGATTATATGAAGAGTCCTGATGATTATACAAAGAGCCCTGATGATTATATGAAGAGTCCTGATGATTATTTAAAGAGTCCTGATGATTATATGAAGAGCCCTGATGATTATTTAAAGAGCCCTGATGATTACATGAAGAGCCCTGATGATTATCCGAAGAGCCCTGATGATTATGTGAAGAGCCCTGATGATTATTTAAAGAGTCCTGATGATTATATGAAGAGCCCTGATGATTATCCGAAGAGCCCTGATGATTATACAAAGAGCCCTGATGATTACATGAAGAGCCCTGATGATTATCCGAAGAGCCCTGATGATTATATGAAGAGCCCTGATGATTATTTAAAGAGCCCTGATGATTATATGAAGAGCCCTGATGATTATCCGAAGAGCCCTGATGATTATATGAAGAGCCCTGACGATTATCCGAAGAGCCCTGATGATTATATGAAGAGTCCTGATGATTATATGAAGAGTCCTGATGATTATGTGAAGAGTCCTGATGATTATATGAAGAGCCCTGATGATTATATGAAGAGTCCTGATGATTATTTAAAGAGTCCTGATGATTATATGAAGAGCCCTGATGATTATATGAAGAGCCCTGATGATTATATGAAGAGCCCTGATGATAATTTAAAGAGCCCTGATGATTATATGAAGAGCCCTGATGATTATTTAAAGAGCCCTAATGATTATATGAAGAGCCCTGATGATTATCCGAAGAGCCCTGGTGATTATATGAAGAGCCCTGATGATTATATGAAGAGCCCTGGTGATTATATGAAGAGCCCTGATGATTATATGAAGATCCCTGATGATTATTTAAAGAGCCCTAATGATTATATGAAGAGCCCTGGTGATTATATGAAGAGCATTGATGATTATATGAAGAGCCCTGATGATTATCCGAAGAGCCCTGGTGATTATATGAAGAGCCCTGATGATTATATGAAGAGTCCTGATGATTATATGAAGAGCCCTGATGATTATTTAAAGAGCCCTGATGATTATATGAAGAGCCCTGATGATTATTTAAAGAGCCCTAATGATTATATGAAGAGCCCTGATGATTATATGAAGAGCCCTGATGATTATATGAAGAGCCCTGATGATTATCCGAAGAGCCCTGATGATTATACAAAGAGCCCTGATGATTATATGAAGTGTCCTGATGATTATTTAAAGAGTCCTGATGATTATATGAAGAGCCCTGATGATTATTTAAAGAGCCCTGATGATTATATGAAGAGCCCTGATGATTATCCGAAGAGCCCTGATGATTATACAAAGAGCCCTGATGATTACATGAAGAGCCCTGATGATTATCCGAAGAGCCCTGATGATTATGTGAAGAGCCCTGATGATTATTTAAAGAGTCCTGATGATTATATGAAGAGCCCTGATGATTATCCGAAGAGCCCTGATGATTATACAAAGAGCCCTGATGATTACATGAAGAGCCCTGATGATTATCCGATGAGCCCTGATGATTATGTGAAGAGCCCTGATGATTATTTAAAGAGCCCTGATGATTATATGAAGAGCCCTGATGATTATCCGAAGAGCCCTGATGATTATATGAAGAGTCCTGATGATTATATGAAGAGTCCTGATGATTATTTAAAGAGTCCTGATGATTATATGAAGAGCCCTGATGATTATATGAAGAGTCCTGATGATTATTTAAAGAGTCCTGATGATTATATGAAGAGCCCTGATGATTATATGAAGAGCCCTGATGATTATATGAAGAGCCCTGATGATTATTTAAAGAGTCCTGATGATTATATGAAGAGCCCTGATGATTATATGAAGAGCCCTGATGATTATACAACGAGCCCTGATGATTATACAAAGAGCCCTGATGATTATATGAAGAGCCCTGATGATTATATGAAGAGTCCTGATGATTATATGAAGAGCCCTGATGATTATATGAAGAGCCCTGATGATTATTTAAAGAGTCCTGATGATTATATGAAGAGCCCTGATGATTATATGAAGAGCCCTGATGATTATATGAAGAGTCCTGATGATTATTTAAAGAGTCCTGATGATTATATGAAGAGCCCTGATGAATATATGAAGAGCCCTGATGATTATATGAAGAGCCCTGATGATTATATGAAGAGTCCTGATGATTATTTAAAGAGTCCTGATGATTATATGAAGAGCCCTGGTGATTATATGAAGAGTCCTGATGATTATTTAAAGAGCCCTGATGATTATATGAAGAGCCCTGATGATTATCCGAAGAGCCCTGATGATTATATGAAGAGCCCTGATGATTATTTAAAGAGTCCTGATGATTATATGAAGAGCCCTGATGATTATATGAAGAGCCCTGATGATTATATGAAGAGCCCTGATGATTATATGAAGAGTCCTGATGATTATGTGAAGAGTCCTGATGATTATATGAAGAGTCCTGATGATTATCCGAAGAGCCCTGATGATTATATGAAGAGCCCTGATGATTATTTAAAGAGCCCTGATGATTATATGAAGAGCCCTGATGATTATATGAAGAGCCCTGATGATTATTTAAAGAGTCCTGATGATTATATGAAGAGCCCTGATGATTATATGAAGAGTCCTGATGATTATGTGAAGAGTCCTGATGATTATTTAAAGAGTCCTAATGATTATATGAAGAGTCCTGATGATTATTTGAAGAGTCCTGATGATTATATGAAGAGCCCTGGTGATTATATGAAGAGCCCTGATGATTATTTAAAGAGTCCTGATGATTATATGAAGAGTCCTGATGATTATGTGAAGAGCCCTGATGATTATTTAAAGAGTCCTGATGATTATATGAAGAGCCCTGATGATTATGTGAAGAGCCCTGATGATTATTTAAAGAGTCCTGATGATTATATGAAGAGCCCTGATGATTATGTGAAGAGCACTGATGATTATATGAAGAGCCCTGATGATTATATGAAGAGTCCTGATGATTATATGAAGAGTCCTGATGATTATGTGAAGAGCCCTGATGATTATTTAAAGAGTCCTGATGATTATATGAAGAGTCCTGATGATTATATGAAGAGCCCTGATGAATATATGGAGAGTCCTGATGATTATATGAAGAGCCCTGATGATTATATGAAGAGCCCTGATGATTATGTGAAGAGTCCTGATGATTATATGAAGAGCCCTGATGATTATATGAAGAGCCCTGATGATTATGTGAAGAGTCCTGATGATTATTTAAAGAGTCCTGATGATTATATGAAGAGTCCTGATGATTATGTGAAGAGCCCTGATGATTATATGAAGAGTCCTGATGATTATGTGAAGAGCCCTGATGATTATTTCAAGAGTCCTGATGATTATATGAAGAGCCCTGATGATTATATGAAGAGTCCTGATGATTATATGAAGAGCCCTGATGCTGACATGAGTTTTGTGTGCAATGTTTTGCACTTGAGGGAACTCTCCAATCCAATGAATGTTGGGCAGCCTGTCCAACAGATACCTCCTTACCACAGGAAGAGTGAAAAGGATGTTGATCCTTTGCTGATACATGTGCGGACTGCAGATGGCCTGATGGGCAAGGTGTCTCCTGGATTGGCTTGGAAGGATATGGTGGCATGGAAGCTTCATGATGTGATAACCTTCACTTCTATGGGAAGAGAAGTTCTTGATCCAATGTGTTGGTCATTGGGCAGCTGATGACTCAACTCCATGGCAGTCTGTCTTGTGAGGCAGAGGGGGTGAAGCAGGGCTCCTATGACATGTCTAGGTGCAGGTCCCAGGGTAGCAATGGGCTTACCATTAATGCCTCAGGGTCATTGCACACCCATTGCTGGTGTCAGCAGACATGGGCAGGAAAAGTGTTGAATATGTTTTCAAAAGTACAATAGAAGTTGGACATAGAATCTGAAGCTTTATTCTTCCTTCTGGAATGCAAGCTGGACCTCAAGAAAGAGATAGGCACCTGCATGCTTATCTCATCTATTATAAAAGGGTCCATACATGGTACAAAATGGTACTGTGTGAAAGCTAGTGAAGTGGGTCCAATGACCTTGAAGGAGGAAGATAAGATGTTATGGGAAAGCGAAGGGACAGTATTATGAGATGAAGTCATCTGAGCCATGTCAATCAATAGTATAACTTTACCCATATATATATATATATAAAAATGTAATGTATTATCGGGGCATTTAGATTAGTGATTTGTAACTCAGAAAGGTATAAAACCTGGTGAATTGTGGCGACTTTGGATTCAACCTGGTAAAGTTTGAGCTCAAATTCTGTACTCATAAACCTCGTCTCCCCAAATCAGGCTCTCTTGCTTTATAAATATTTACCTTATTTGGTGGATTAAACTTCGAATAAGTGAAGCTTTGCTTGTTTGCTTACTGTCTTACCATTATTGAATTAACTCACCTAAAGCTAGCTAGCTAACATTGGGCCTCTCAAAACTCCTGTTCCTCATTTCAATTATGCAACACATTTGGAACCCTCAGGGTATACCCATCCTCACCTCTTTGAAAGATGCCACACCAAAGCAAACAAACCTAAATTATGAAGAAAAGTATTAGAGAGGAAAACAACTCTCTTTTTGTTCGGCCCCAATCTATGCCCCGCATTTGCTACTGGAAAATGTCACCTGTGGCCTAGATCCCTCCTCCACTTTGCCAGCGATGCCCGTGATGCAAATGGCATCAGTAACTCTTGTCTGAAGCACTAACCAGATGCTTCCCTAGCTTGTGCCCCCTTGCCCTTTCCTCTCCTTTCTGCCATTTCTTGACTCTGATGCCTGTTCATTCCTGTCCTTAACCCTTTCCATCTCCCTCCTACTGCCACCCACCCCAAGCACCCACAAATTTCTGTTTCTCTCTCTTTCTCTCTCCCTTTTGCCATCTCGCACCATTGGCCAAAACACTTCCTGACCAGTACCTTGTGCTCACCATCAGAATGCAGCCTGTGACCTGAGGCCTTCCCCCATCCTGTGTTTTCCTACATTACAACAATGACTACACTTCAAAAGTACTTCATTGGCTGTAAAGCACTTTGGGACATCCTGATGTCATGAAAGGTGCTATATAAACGCAAGTCTTCCTTTCTTTCTACATGTAGCATAAAAAGGCATCCACAACTTGCCAACCAGGCTGGATCACAGCCAGCACCACAAAATGTACCTTCCCTGCTACACTGCACAATCTAATCAGGTGTATTTAGACCCTACTGTAACTGTCAACACATTACAGATGAAAATCAGACAATATTAGACATTGTTCTAACTATCAACATGACATAGGCGATAATCAGGTGATAATAACAGATTGCTTGTGGACAACATATAGCAGATTAGAGGTAGGTCTGGGGGATTTACCAGTAATGTAGGGGAAGGGAGTTATCAGGTTTAGCAGTCACTATGGAAATGTGCTTTGCTTTGGTAGCTTTTGGGTTGTTCTGAGGTATGTAAGTATTGCAGAGGGGGAACCTGGGCTTCCGAAGCACTGGGGGAATGGAATGTGGGGTTTAACTAAGTGGATGGTTCTGGGGGTTGAACAGTGGTTGCGGGGAGGATGCCTGGTTTTGGCCTCACTGTGGGTAGAGTTGCAGGATATGGCAGTGCCGTTGGCATTGGGCTTCCAGGTTCTAAGCACACTAGATGGGGATGTCCTGGGATCTGGTATCAGAAGGAGAGAGGATCATGAGGTATTGCTGCAGCGTTAGGGGGTGCAGGGTCTGGATATAGTGGGGAGAGGTACCGTGGTCTGTCAATACTCACGGTGTGGTATCACTTGGTTGGATAGAGTCTTAACATACTGAGAAGAAGGTTCCCTAGGTTAGGAACCATTGGAGAAAATGATTTGGAACAATGGGGAGCTCCTAGAGATTGGGAGCAGTTGAAGGAGGGCCTCGGCACCTGGGAACACTGGAAGAGGGGATCTGGGAGATGGCGATTTTGGGAGCATTGGTGAGGTACGTTAGTGTAGTGGTTATAATACATACTGGACTAGTAACCTAGAGGTTGTGAGTTTTAATTCCACTGTGGCAAATTGTGAGAACTGAATTTAAAAAACTGGTAATTTGTGGGCAACCCACTCAGTTGTAGGAATGATCACGACTAGAAGAAGGGCCCAGCACCTTCTCAGGGTAACTAGGGATGGGCAATAAATGCAGCTTTGTGTTGCCTACATCCTGAGAACAAATCCAAAGAAAATGCAGGGTGGATGGAGGTCAGTCATGCTGCATGACCATCAGAAGTTGCATTTGGATAAAAACCCTACTTGGCCAGAGGCTGCCACAACACCTAGCCAGTCTATACCCATGATCGTGGAAAGTGTTATATATAGATTGCTACTTCAACTTGCTTGGAGAACACATACAGACAGTCTGAGGGCGGGTTTCAGAAAACTCATAGCTGTCCACTGAGAAACCAGGGCTACTTGTGAGGACATACCATCTATTGCTGATATGTGTGCAGTTGGTTGCCTCTCATGTCAGCAGCAGTCCTGTGCTACCACCTGGCCCTGCAGTGACTGCAGGTACTGTATGCATAGAGCCTCAGTGATTTAAACAAAGAACCCCCCCACCACAACCACAATCACATTAGAGGAAGTTAAGATACAGATTGAGGATCTTATGAATCTCGTACAACTGGCCACTTGGCCGAAAAGGCATCCATTACTTGGAAGTGGACATCTGAAGAATAGATCCAAAAGAGGTAAATGCACCAGAAAATCACATTCAATATGTATAGTATGTGAGCACCAACAACACACTCAGTCATTGGTGATAAGATAATGTTACTTTGAATATGTCTCGTGGTCTGTCACTTTTGCAGAAACCAGCTGCCCAAGCATAAAGCAAATTAAACAAATTTCGATCTTAGCAAAATTGCAACAGGGAACACAACTGGTAATTCTGTCATTGAAAATATGTCCAAGAGGAAGCAATAAGGGCCAATTGCAAAGTTCACGGGGACTGGTAAAAGAATCAGGCAATCAATGCACCTGTCTCCCTGGCTGCACTGTGTAGCCTGCTGGAGATATCCAATCAGCACCTTCATTCTCCTGGTCTTCTATGACTCACTGGTAGCACATACTGAAGTTTGTAGTAAAGCCTCTGTAGCAATATTATGCAGTGTTTAGCATACTGTTACAATTTTCACCACCACTTCTGGGGAATATTGTAAGATCCTCCCCACCTTCAAGTAGTCCAAATATTTGAAGCGTCCTTTATCAGTCTGCTCACTGAGGGCCCATGTGCCCTGACATATCTTTTCTCTGCTTTGGTAACTTTGTCTCGCCTACAGTCCACCCCCACCGCTGCTGTTACCTGCTGAGCTTATGACTCTTCCACTGTTCTTTCAGCTTTATTTTGCTACAGCCTGGTTCCTGGCCAGAAATTCACGCTCCTGGGCCATAGTCCATTTCTCTGCTGCTTCTGGATCTTATAGTGACCTCCAACTCTGTCACTGTTTATCTGCTCTGTGATTGATTCTCCACACCTCCGATACTCTTCAAACGAGGATTTCCTTTAAATTCTAGAACGAGGGGTCACAGTCTCAGGATACGGGGTGGGACATTTAGGACTGAGATGAGAAGAAATTTCTTCACTCAGAGGGTGGTGAACCTGTGGAATTCTCTACCACAGAAGGCTGTGGAGGCCAAGTCACTGAATATATTTAAGAAGGAGATAGATAGATTTCCAGACACAAAAGGCATCAAGGGGGATGGGGAGAGAGCAGGAATATGATATTGAGATAAAGGATCAGCCATGATCATATTGAATGGTGGAACAGGCTCGAAGGGCCGAAGGGCCTACTCCTGCTCCTATTTTCTATGTTCCTATAGCTTCTGGACTCATTCGCCCTCCACACCTGATTCCGAAACTGGACATCAGTTTGTCAGTGCTCCAAGCTGACACCACCCTATCTACATCAACCTCATTCCACCACGGGACCTCTGACTTTAATCTTGGACTCCCTCCTATTGTCCCCTCTCTATTCCCTGTTTATTGCCAGGATATAAAATCATAGAAAGGTTACAGCACGGAAGGAGGCCATTCGGCCCATCGAGTCCGTGCTGGCTCTCTGCAAGAGCAATCCAGCTAGTCCCACTCCTCCGCCCTATCTCCGTAGCCCTGCAAATTTTTTCCTTTCAAGTACTTATCCAGTTCCCTTTTGAAGGCCATGATTGAATCTGCCTCCACCACCCCCTCGGGCAGCGCATTCCAGACCCTAACCACTCGCTGTGTGAAAAAGTTTTTCCTCATGTCAGCTTTGGTTCTTTTGCCAATCACGTTAAATCTATGTCCTCTGGTTCTTGACCCTTCCGCCAATGGGAACAGTTTCTCTCTATCTACTCTGTCTAGACCCTTCATAGAATCATAGAAAGTTACGGCACAGAAGATGGCCATTCAGCTGATTGTGTCCGTGTCGACCAAAAAAGAGCTATCTAGCTTAATCCCACTTTCCAGCATTTGGTCCGTAGCCCTGTAGGTTATGGTTAGTGCATTACCTCACACTTCTCTGGATTGAATTCCATTTACCACTTTTCTGCCCACCTGACCAGTCCATTGATATCTTCCTGCAGTCTACGGCTTTCCTTCTCACCATCAACCACACAGTAAATTTTTGTATCATCTGCAAACTTCTTGATCAAGTCCCCCACATTCAAGTCCAAATCATTGCTATATACCACAAAAAGCAAGGGACCTGGTACTGAGCCTTGTGGAACCCCACTGGAAACAGCCTTCCAGTCGCAAAAACACCTGTCGACCATTACCCTTTGCTTCCTGCCACTGAGCCAATTTTGGATCCAACTTGCCACTTTCCCTTGGATCCCATGGGCTTTTACTTTTTTGACCAGTCTGCCATGTGGGACCTTGTCAAAAGCCTTGCTAAAATCCATGTAGACTACATCAAACGTGCTACTCTCATCGACCCTCCTTGTTACCTCCTCAAAAAATTCAATCAAGTTAGTCAGACACGACCTTCCCTTAACAAATCCATGCTGACTGTCCTTGATTAATCCGTGCCTTTCTAAATGATGATTTATCCTGTCCCTCAGAATTGATTCCAATAATTTGCCCACCACCAAGGTTAGACTGTCAGGCCTATAATTACTCGGTCTATCTCTTTCTCCCTTTTTAAACAACAACAGAATACCTCTATCAAATCTCCTCGCAACCGTCTCTATTCCAAGGAGAACAACCCCAGCTTCTCCAGTCTATCCACGTAACTAAAGTCCCTCATCCCTGGAATCATTCTGGTAAATCTCTTCTGCACCCTCTCTAAGGCCTTCACATCTTTCCTAAAGTGTGGTGCCCAGAACTGGATACAATACTCCAGTTGTGGCCGAACCAGTGTTTTATAAAGGTTCATCATGACTTCCTTACTTTTGTACTCTGTAACTCTATTTATAAAGCCCAGGATCCCGTATGCTTTTTTAACCGCTTTCTCAACCTGCCCTGCCACCTTTAACGATTTGTGTACATATATCCCTAGATCTCTCTGTTTCTGTACCTCTTTTAGAGTTGTGCCCTCTAGTTTATATTGCCTCTCCTCGTTCTTCCTACCGAAATGTATCACTTTGCATTTTTCTGCATTAAATTTCATCTGCCACGTGTCCGCCCATTCCATCAGCCTGTCTATATCCTCTTGAAGTCTATCACTATCCTCCTCACTGTTCACTACACTTCCAAGTTTTGTGTCATCTGCAAATTTGGAAATTGTGCCCTGTACACCCAAGTCCAAGTCATTAATATATATCAAGAAAAGCAGTGGTCCCAGCACCGACCCCTGGGGAACACCACTGTACACCTCCCTCCAGTCCAAAAAACAACCGTTTACCACTGCTCTCTGTTTCCTGTTACTTAGCCAATTCTGTATCCATGTTGCTACTGCCCCCTTTATTAAATGGGCTTCAATCTTGATGACAAGATCCAAGGCATGAGGAAAAACTTTTTTACGCAGCGAGTGGTTAGGATCTGGAATGCACTGCTCGAGGGGGTGGTGGAGGCAGATTCAATCATGGCCTTCAAAAGGGAACTGGATAAGTACTTGAATGGAAAAAAATTGCAGGGCTGCGGGGATAGGGCGGGGAAGTGGGACTAGCTGGGTTGCTCTTGCAAAGAGCCGGCACAGGCTTGATGGGCCGAATGGCCTCTTTCCGTGCTGTAACCTTTCTATGATTCTATTTCTTATTCTAGTGCCATCTTTCTCTCCCAATACCTTTGTGCTCCTTGTTTCTCCTTCCCATTGCTACACCCTGCCAAATTAGTTTAAATCCCCCCCACCCCACCACAGCACTGGCCAACCTCCCCACGAGGACATTAATCCCAGCTCCGTTGAGGTGCAACCTATCCGGCCTGGACAGGCCCCACTTCCCCCAGAATTGGTCCCAATGCCCCAGGAATCTAAAGCCCTCCCTCCGGCACCATCTCTCCAGCCGGGCTTTCATCTATCCTAATCTTGCTATGTAACCACACCTATATAACTTGAGTTTCCCTGTCTCCATTCACCTGCTTATTTTGGCTGCCGCTCCGGACCCGAGCCCATCACTTCTATTTCCCCTTTCGTCATCTTTCTTTCTTCTTTTCTCTTTACCCCTCCTAGGCCCCTCTTTCCTGTCGCCATGCCTCCTTTAATTTCTCCCCTCTCGGGTGCTCTGCCCCCCCCAAATCTATACCCCAACCCTTCAGCACTCCTCGACCTTCCTACTCTCCTGCTGCTGTCCCAGGCTTGACTCCCTCTTAGATAAGCCCGCAGCTTCCCTCTGTGCTTCCCTTGGCATCCTCCAAAGGGCCCATCGAGGTTCTCGTCTCTGCCTCCTTATGAGCTGCAACCCCAACTGCCCCATCCCACTCTCTCACTGACTTTCCCACTCACCGCGCCCGCTGGGGGCTAATCTCGCCAATCTCCACCCTCCCAGTGCTGACCCCATGGACTCTGCCAGTGGATCAGCTCTCACCGCCCCTCTCCGCAGCTCCCTCCAGAATGTCCATTCATTTGTGAACAAGGCCCTCGCCATCCATGAGCTTATTGTGGATGATTGCATTGACATCATGGCCTTGACGATAGCCTGGCTGACAGGTGATGACACCTTCCCCCTTAATGAAACCTCTCCGCCTGGCTATATCTTCCACCACTTGCCCCACCCAGACCACCGTGGTGGCGGTGTGACCATTATCACCAAATCACACCTTGGTCTGTCCCCCTACTCCTCTGGCACCTTCTCCTCCTTTGAGTATCTCACCTTGTTCCATCCCTCTCACCTTTCCTTTAACATCCTCATTCTCTACCACCCACCCATGTACCACGCCAAGTCTCTCACCGAGATATCGTCACTACTTTCCTCCCTCAGCCTCTGCACCGAGTGACTTTTCATCCTCGGTGATTTCAACCTCCACCTCCATCATGCTCTCTCTCCTCTGAGTTCACTGGCCCTCCTGTCCTCCCCTAATCTCTCCCTCCATATAAACTCCCCAACCCATATTCACGGCCACCTCCTCGACCGTGCCATCTCACGTGGCCTCTCTACTCCAATCGTGTCAATCACGGGTAAGGCCATCTCGGATCACTTCCTTGTATCCCTCTCCACCCACATCCCCCTACCCTCTCCCGACCCCACTTCCTTCTGTGTCCATTCTGGAAAAAACTCTCCCACAAGTTACTTACAACGGCACTTACAAATTCCCAACTGTCTAGCCTCCATTCACCACAACATTTCTGCAGCTACCGATCTGTTCAATCACACCCTCACCTCCACCTTTGATGCCCTTGTCCCCATTAAAACCATTAATGTCTCTCACCCTGGTCATTCTCCCCAGTAGGGTCCTCATCTCCGCTCCCTCAAATCCAAGGGACACAGACTTGAACGTTTATGGCGGACAACTGGTTTATCCATTCATCGCCAGATCTGGCTGGATCACATAAAGCACTATCGGGTCCTGCTCTCCTCTGCTAAAACTGCTCACTATTCCAGGATCATCCTGAAATGCAAAGATAACCCCCGGCTTCTCTTCCCCACTACAAACCGTCTTCTTAAACCCCTCTCCCCTGCCGCCTCCACCCTCACCTCCAACAACAAGTGCGAGGAGCTCATGGACTTCTTTGTCACTAAGATTGAGACTATCCGTTCAGCTGCCTCTGCTGCTTCCCTCACTTCCCCTAGCCCACCGAGCCAAACTTCCCCTATAGATCCCCCCTGCCCTAGTCCTGAACTCGCATCTTTCTCTAGTTTCTCTCCTATCCCCCCTCATGCCCTCTCCGAGCTCATCTTGACCATGAGACCCACCTCCTGCTCCCTCGACCCTATTCCCACCAAACTGCTGACCACCCAACTTCCCTTCCTGGCCCCCATGTTAGCTGATATTGTTAACGGTTCCCTCTCCTCAGGTACTGTCCCTCTCCCCTTCAAATCTGTCAACATAACCCCCTCCTCAAAAAACCCACCCTTGACCCCGCTGTCCTTGCAAACTACCGCCCCATCTCCAAACTCCCTTTCCTCTCCAGAGTCCTTGAACGTGTTGTCGCCTCTCAAATCCGTGTCCATCTTTCCCACAATTCCACATTTGAATCCCTCCAATCAGGTTTCCGCCCCTGCCACAGTACTGAAACGGCCCAAATCAAAATCACAAATAACATCCTATGTGACTGTGACGATGGTAAACTCTCCCTCCTCATCCTTCTCCACCAGTCTGCAGCCTTTGACATGGTTGACCACACCAACCTCCTCCAGCGCCTCTCCTCCATCGTCCAGCTGGGTGGGACTGCGCTCGCCTGGTTCCATTATTATCTCTCCGGTATTAGACAGAGAATCTCCTGCAATGGCTTCTCTTCCCGCTCCCGCACCGTTACCTCTGGAGTCCCCCAAGGATCTATCTTTGGCCCCCTCCTATCTCTCATCTACATGCTGCCCCTCGGTGACATCATCCAAAAATACAACGTCAGATTCCACATGTACGCTGACGACACCCAGCTCTACCTCACCACCACCTCTCTCAACCCCTCTCATTTGTCTCACTGCTTGTCTGAAACCCAGTATTGGATGAGCAAAAATTTCCTTCAACTAAATATTGGGAAGACTGAAGCCATTGTCTTTGGTCCCTGCAACAAACTCCGTTCCCTCACCACCGACTCCATCCCTCTCCCTGGCCACTCTCTGAGGCTGAACCAGACCGTTTGCAACCTTGGCGTCCTATTTGACCCTGAGATGAGCTTCTGACCCCAGATCCTCTCCATCACCAACACCGTCTACTTCCACCTCCATAACATCGCCCGTCTCCGCCCCTGCCTCAGCTCATCTGCTGCTGAAACCCTCATCAATGCCTTTGTTACCTCCAGACTGGACTATTCCAATCCTCTCCAGGCCGGTCTCCCATCTTCCACCCTCCATAAACTTGAGCTGATCCAAAACTCTGCTCTCCGTATCCTAACTTGCACCAAGTCTCGCTGACCTACATTGGCTCCCGGTCCAGGAATGCCTTGATTATAAAATTCTCATCCTTGTTTTCAAATCCCTCCATGGTCTCGCCCTTCCCTATCTCTGTAACCTCATCCAGCCCTACAACCCTTGGCGATCTCTGTGTTCCTCCAATTTTTGTCTCTTGCGCATCCCTGATTTTAATCGCTCCATTGGCGGCCGTGCTTTCAGCTCTCTAGGCCCTGAGCTCTGGAATTCCCTCCCTAAACCTCTCCCCCTCTCTTGCCTCCTTTAAGACGCTCCTTAAAACTACCTCTTTGACCAAGCTTTTGGTCACCTGTGCTAATATCTCTTAATGTGGCTCGGTGTCAAATTTTGTCTGATAATCGCTCCTGTGAAGGCCCTTGGGACGTTTTACTACGTTAAAGGCACTATATAAATACAAGTTATTGTTGTTGCTGGGTTTGGGAATTGTGCAGAGGTATCATCAACCATGGTAAACCCACATAGTCCATACCTCCAAGGAGCCAACCATTTACCCATCCATCCTTCTTCTTCAAAGGCCTGTATCATATTTGATTGCCTCGGAATGAATGCATGGGAAGAATGCATTATTTTCCAAAAGGAGTGACAAACTATTTGCGCACAGATGGAATAACAGTCTTTCCTGTTAAAGCTTGGCATAAGACCAATGATAGAGGCAAGAATATCATGTTATCTTCTAAATGCAGCAGTATCTGGCACAACAATCAACTCCTGTGACACAAACGTTGAGGATAGTGGTGACTTTTACTACTACTGTTGGTTCAATGTAAATCACTGATTGTGCCTGTAGGTATTTGTGAACCTTGAGCTATGCCTCAGTCATGTCTTTGCTGAGGCTGAGACTCATCATGCACCTGCCCTCTGTCATGCCCACGTAGTTGATTCAAGTGTGGTAGATCCAGTCCCTGGAATAGCTTGTTCTGTGATCAATGCCCTCTGTGTCCCCAGGATGCCCTCTCCTTCATGGTGGAAAAATTCTCTGTCATATTTACTTTTGACAATGCTGTACTTACACATCCAAATTTTTCCCTTCTTTTGTACAACTAATCTCCTCAATGGGAATTCAGGTTTTATTTATATCCCCCTGTGTACAATACTGTACAATCTTCTTAGGACTAGTTGATCTCTTGTGGAGATTGGGGGGAGGGAATCAGAGATCGGAGGCCTTGGGGAGATTGGAGGTCATGGGTTGTGGGGGGAGAGAGGGGCGCGGGGGTTGGCCGATCCGGCAGGGGAGGCATTGACTGATCGCAGGGATGGAAGCAGGTTTGCTTGGGGGGCCGGGGGGAAGCATTCCTGCCCATCCTGGCCCACAAGCAATGCTGGAAAGGCATTTACCTGCAAGTCCTGGCCGTTCTCACCTCCCTCCGGCTGCTGGGTTTCCCAAGCCCTGGGAAATCTGGCCCGCCGGCATTAAATCTGATATTTCTGCAACAAAGCAGGGCACAACAGTGGCTTCAATTGAGTGCTGGTCACTGCAGCTCGTGATTAACGCTGGATTAATGTGAGCACAGGTACCTTGAGAACCTGGGCGCAATGTGATTAACCACCTCCCCGGCCCCGAACGAGCGCAATCAGTGGTAACTCGCCTTTGTGACCTGGGGGCGTGGCCAGTTTTGTGGGCAGGGACTGTTTCGGGCGAAAGGACTTTTGAACTAGTGTAAAAGATCGCGGATACTCAAGTGTAAAGTGGTCACCCTTAAAATTCACCGATCTTTAGCGCTATTTGATTTAATTCTGCCCGGATTAACCTGTTATCGTGGCAGAAATCGGCAGAAACTCCAGGTCCTTATTTAGTAACTTGTTTTGCAGCCTTTCAGTAAAAAAGTTTCACCTGAATTCCCTTCTTCCCTCATTTTTAACTTACAAGCCCTGATATTTGGATGATCGCCATCACAAACATTTTGTCTGGATCAGTGTTGTCAATTCTCTTCATAATCTTAAAAATTTCAATTAAGTCAAAGTTTCCTCTTTTCCAAAGAGAACAAACCCAACTTCTGGGACAGACCACCAGAGCTGTCCCTTTTTCCACAATCACCCAGCGCCTGTTCAAGGTACGTTTGTGAATATCCATGGAACACTTACCATTGAGATCAGGCTGAATCAGGACCAGGTCTTTGTTTTTGGCTATATTCTGTATTAAATTCTTCGGCTGTGACAGGAATGACAGTGAAGCAGCCTTTATGATGCAATCAGTGTGTGATGGGAATAATTGCGGGGTAGGTTGTAAAATGTAAACAGTGTGTGACAGGATCTAGAGTGGGACAGGAGATGAGGTGTGGTCAGTGTGTAGCAGGAATTATAACGGGGCAGGTTGTATCATGTAGTCAGCATGACAGTGATGACTGATGGATAGCCTTTATGATGTAAGCAGTGTATGACATGGAAAGGTTTTACAAGTTTGACATTATGCCAGGCTTGTAATTGTATCAATGGACAGAAAATTGGTCTCTGGCGGTAACGCAAAACGGGCGGTAATGAATCAGCAGCTTGTTTTACACTTCGCCCAATTTACTTTTCCATTGACTTCAATGTCAATGCTCTGCCAAAGACCAATTTTGTCCCCAATATTTGCATTGAATGTGAATCATCTCTATACTGATTTATAATCCCCCATATGTTATGCGGTTCTAAAAGGGAACTCCAAGGGAATTAAAAACTTGATGCCATGCAATTGATAAAGCAATCACGTGGTCTGCTGCTGAGCCAGATGGACCAAGGAGTTGAGTACTGACCGGGTCTGGGTTGAGTTAGCCAATTTCAGTCACAGTTGTTGGGCTTAGGGATAGAAAAAAACTGTCAGGTTTCCATTCCTAATTGCCACCAATGAACTACGCTAGAAAGTGCTAGAAAGGTTTGGCTGTGAGGTGCTCCATGGTTGCATGGCCAGTCAACATTCACTGTTGAGACTTACATGAACAATAGCCACTTGAGGG
The DNA here is from genome assembly GCF_035084215.1 of Heptranchias perlo. Lineage (NCBI taxonomy): Eukaryota > Metazoa > Chordata > Chondrichthyes > Hexanchiformes > Hexanchidae > Heptranchias > Heptranchias perlo. The sequence goes on along the minus strand of NC_090343.1, from coordinate 50,678,989 downwards.
AGGGTTGCTGGCACCTCACTTCCCTTTTGTGAAACTATACCCAAAGGGAGTTTAGTCCACCTTATATGCCCTACTCCTGCTCCTATTTCTTATGTTCTTACACTGGGACAGATTGTATGATGTAATCAGTGTGTGACAGGAATTATACTGGGACAGATTGTATGATGTAATCAGTGTGTGACAGGAATTATACTGGGACAGATTGTATGATGTAATCAGTGTGTGACAGGAATTATACTGGGACAGATTGTATGATGTAATCAGTGTGTGACAGGAATTATACTGGGACAGATTGTATGATGTAATCAGTGTGTGACAGGAATTATACTGGGACAGATTGTATGATGTAATCAGTGTGTGACAGGAATTATACTGGGACAGATTGTATGATGTAATCAGTGTGTGACAGGAAAGATGGTACAGCCTGTATGCTGTAATTCAGTGTTTGACAGGAAATTTGGTGGGATAGGCAGTATGATATAATCAACTTTTGACAGGAATTACAGTGAGACAGACTGTATGATATAATGAGTGTGTCTCAGGGTTTACTGTGGGACAGACCAATTGATATAATCAATAAGTGACAGGAATTGTAGTGGGACAGAAAATGATATAAACAGTTTATGACAGAATTTACAGTGGGACAGACTGGTATAATCAGTGTGTGACAGGAATTACAGTGGGAATGGATATATGATCTGGTCAATCTGTGACGGGAATTACAGCGGGACGGAAATTACAGTGGGACAGGTTGCATGATGTAATCAGTATGTGACAGGAGTTACACTAGGACAGTGTTCCCGTGCAGGAATGCTTCATTAGGCTGTCATTGCTAACCCTTATTGGAATGTGAATGTATATGGCGAACTGCTGAGATCAGAGTAGGTCAGAGATGTGATGCCCTCCATGGTGAATGAACTATCAGTCCTCACTGTCCAGGATTATGCATGTAGAATGGCCATTTCGGTGAAGTACCGGTGGGCAGAGGGCGGTCATGGATTTGTATCCTAGCAACAGTCAGTACCTTCAGGAGAGAATGCTGCAAAAGGGAGTTTAGTCCACCTTATATGCCCTTAGTTTCCATTATAGTGATTTACTGGAAGGTTGGAAAGATTCTCTTCACTTTCATACAGCAGCCATTTTTTGAGGTTTGTGAATTAATTACAGCACAGATGGATGGATTATCATTGGTTCAAATGTGCTTGTGACTGTTCTGTTTTGACCACTCAGTTACACTTTGACAGAAGATTCCTGATTCCAAAAGCCATGTTGCCTTGAGTACACAATGAAAGACTTTGAACCTGCTTACCAAAAATAGGCACGGAACAGCAGCTTTCAGTAGTCTTTAGAACAAGTCTGTGCTTTACCTTTTGTTTGAAACTTGGCACAGAAAGCTCTCATTTGCACCGTGCTCACCACTCATGATGTCAGTCTTCAGCCATGCTCCACACTAAATTACATACCACAGGATGTAGGAGAGGTTTATTTTATATCTAGAGCAAAAATTTATGCCATATTGAAGCCAGGGCAATTTAAAATCTCACCTTTGTTTTGACAGAGTCTATTTTTCCTACATTCCTGTGGGTTCAGGTAACTTGGCACGGAGTAAAGAAAATACAAGGCAGGGATTGGAGTGTCAAGTCTTCCCATTAACTCTTCCTCTTGTATTGGTTATTTATAATATCTGCTCTTGGCATCACCCCTCTCTCTGTCTTGGTGCTGAACTCACGTCCTTCCACTTACTATTGAAGCAGTACTGTCTCTGATTGTTTTCACTCCTCTCTGGGTACCAGTCTATCCCATAAGAAGGTTAACAGGAAGGATTTCCAGCCCAGCAGTACTCATTTGGTACTGACGTCTGCTACCTTATAGTTCCCTGGATTGGCCTCTAGGTTCGTCTAAATATCCAATTTCTGGGTTTCTCTATAGCAGTGCTATGCCCTAACGTTTTGTTGAAGTTCAGAATCCCAAGCAGTGTCTTATTTGAGAGCTTGCAGGAATCTTTCTACAATAGAGTTTAATGGCGTGGGTCTGCACTTGCAATTCCTGAATAGTGAACTGCTGATTTCAAGAATGACATTGCTGGTAGTTACCAAGTGGTGGTCAGGCAATTCCCCACAGAAAGACAACAGAAAGCAATAGGAAAAGTTTCTATTAAATTACAGGTCTATCATAGCATTTGTCGTGGTGCCTCAGAGAATGCATTGTTTTATAGAAATAGGGGATAGTGTATTATCACGGCCACTGATTTACAGTGACTGAATCAGTCAAATTCTGTTTTCATTATATGGTGTTTTGGGATTTTTATTGATGTTTTGGGAATTAAATTGTTCATTTTTGTGTGATGTTGCTTTTATACTTTGTTAGTCCAGTATCCCAGTGCTATTCCAACAACAGGGGTAAGGGGCAGAGTGGTTGCTGGGTGACAAAGGATGTCCATCACTCCCATAAAGAAAAAACTTGCATTTATATAATGCCTTTCTTGACCTCAGGACATCCCAAACCACCTGACAATCAATGAAGTGCTTCTGAAGAGTAATTCACTTCAATATAGGAAATGTGACAGCCAATTTTCACTCAGTAAGTTTCCACAAACAACAATCAGATAATGACCAGATAATTTGTTTTAGTGATGTTGGTTGAGGGATAAATATTGGCCAGAACACCGGGGAGAACTCTCCAGCACCAATTCAAATAGTGGCCATGGGATCTTTCACATCCACCTGAGAGGCTAGATGGGACCTCGGTTTAATGTCTCATCCGAAAGACGGCACCTTCGACAGTGCAGCACTCCCTCAGTACCGCACTGGGAGTGAGAGCCTAGGTTACGTGCTCAAGTCTGTGGATTGGGGCTTGAACCCATGACCTTCTGACTCAGGCGCAAGTGGTACCACTAAGGTAAGGCCGACCCTAAATGGCTCACGATGCCTCTTTGTAGGACTACCTGCAAAGGAGCTGTACAATGAAGCACACATGGAGGGACTGTAGTGGTTATGTTACTGCACTAGTAATCCAGAGGGCTGTGCTATTTCCTCCAGAGAACATGAGCTCAAATCCTACCATAGCAGTTTGAGAATTTGAATTTAGTTAAAAGAAAAAATCTGGAAAAAAGCTAGTATCCGGAATCTTGTAAAAACCCAAGTTGCTCACTAATGTGAGTCTCCACTGGAGTCACATATAGTGATTCTTAATACCTAAGAATTGACTCTTAACTGCCCCCTAAAGTGGTCTAGCAAGCCACTCAGTTGATCAAACTGCTGCCAGCAGTTCAAGAAGACCCACCACTTTCTCATAGAAACTAGAGACAACATTGTCAGCGATGCCCACATCCCGAGAATGAATCTAAAAATGGACACCATGAGAATTGAGCAAGCCATTGGGATGTTCAAAGGAAGGTTCTGGTGTGTGGAATAGTCCGGGTTGCCTTGCAATATGCGCCCTCTGGTACTTGGTGCAGGATTCTGGTTACCAGAAATCAATGGGAGAATGGGCCTCATAGAATCAGAAAGATCCTCATATCCCTGAGGGAGAGTCACCGAATATCCTTTGGTCCCTCTGAGATAGTGCCCTGTATACTTTGCAGTCTGGGGTTGACATTGACCTCTCCAGATAGTCCCCCAAGACTTGCAGCCTTTCACACAATCCCGTCACTCTAAGTTGACTGACTTGCCTGAGTCTCTCATGAAGCCGGGGAAGGTTTGCAGATGCTCCTGTAGCTGCAACTTTCCCCAGGCTGCCCTGCAATGAGTTGGACCCCTCTTAGATGTTATTGTAAGACAGGGCCGTGAACTCCGCCACTATCCCAGCCATTTGTTGCACGTCTTGGGAGAAACCACACAAAACCTCCAGATGCTCTGCTAGCATCCTTCTCTTTATGGCAGGACATCCATTTGTGCTTCGGCCGAGGCGGACATATATTATAACTCCTCTTAAGACTACATGAGACTCCACTTCCATATCTGCATCCTCTGGTTTCTTTGTGCTCTGTGTTTCACCACGTGTTAATTCCTCATCAGCACTATCAAGTGAGAGTCTCTGGGCTGCTGTGTGCAAGGGAGAGGGTGAATGATGGAATGGGTGAGTGGTTGCCAGTGTTGCCAGAGGCAAAAGGGGACTGCAAAGTCTTGCTCTTCAGCAGAGTTCACTGTATTCTGGGCGGCAGCCCCTGGAGGAAAGAACAGCACTGTTAGCTTTGGCATGTTTAAGCACCATGGTGTCTTTGTCAGCTGCCTTGTGGATCTCTTATGAGGAAAGTGGTAGCTGGTGAAGAGATTGAAGAATACATAGAAACATTAAATAAGAAAAGGTATATGTTCTCAGAAACCTACTGATGGCACAGATGTTCCCACATCGCCATCACCAACTGCCAGGCCAGAGAGGAAGCCAATCATGGCTATTGCTTCCTCTTCACGTGCTGTTGAGTGCCAGATGTTGGTCCATCTCCCTCCAGTGGCCTGGCGTTTCCTGCCAGCGTGTGTTTTCTTCTCCTGCAAAAGGAAGCATAGTCTTAATTGGTTGTTGCTGTCTCTAGATCCTCCAGTCACAGTCAAGCTTTGTGAGATAGATGATAGTAACAGTGGATGTAAGGGATATGAGACTTCAGTGTGCCAGCATGGTGTGAAGCACTTAACATGAATGCTGCTAAATGACTTTGCTTTTGCGACGAGGGACATGGCTCCATGTGACGCTAGAAAGGGCCATATTTTACTATTGCGCTGGGGAACACCTATGTGCTTCTCTGTGATTCAGTTATCAGCCCTGTTATTCATCTGAAAACACTCTTACCTTTGTTGACCTAGTGAGGTCATTAAATATCTTCTGACATTGCAAGGGGGGTCCTTGAGTTATGGAAGTTCCAATCACAGCCAGAGCCACCCTCCTTCCAGATGGCCTGTGCCGCTCCCTATGATGGCCTTTTCCCTGCTATTCCAACTATTGCATCCCTCTTTTCTATAATTTGGGCACTTCCACATCAGCCTCAGAGAGTTAGATACACACCTTCTGTCGCCATTTTAGTTCCTCTACCAAGAGCTTACTCTGCCTTTTAACTGCATGCAACCCTTTAAATATGAAATTTATGCCCCTGCTGCGCCCCCTTCCAGAATCTCCTGGACAACCTGCTGGTGGCCTCTCGCCCTTGTCCTGCCAGCATTATTTAAATGAGTCACCCTGGGATGTCTGATAGGGTCAGTCTTCTCCGATTTCAGCGGGCATAAGTCCTGCTCTGCCGCATTTACACTGCCACATCGGGGACTCAGCAACTTCCAGGTCATTGAGTCAATTGTTTTGTGATTGTTTCCTGGAAAAATACAGTTTTCCTTAGATAAATATCACAGCTGAATGATAAATATAGATTCCAGGCTCAGGAACAGTAAATAAACACATGGCTGCTTTACTAAAAGTTCACTTTTATTTTGAAGCAACAAAATTCAGTCAGCAATTTTTGTATTGCTTGGAAAATAGATGGGAGAGGGCGAGGCCTGCAACCATTTGTAAATGGTCAGTCTTCCTGTCAATCATAAATATTTCCAGAAATTACTTCAGGAAAGATTATTACCTGAGATAAGAGTCCCAAAGTATTTTTTGGATAAACACCTGAGAGCGAAATGGTTCATGTTATCGGGTTACTGTACATAGTACTGTACAAATTACCTTATACAGCTTCTGTTTTTCCACTAAATAGCAAATAATTAGAATTTTCATCACTCACAGTAGCTGTATAAACAAATATTAAATAATCTGTGATTAAAGGGGTGATTTTAACCATGCCTGCCTGATGTCCCACTCCTTTCTCTTCTATTCTAACTTGCCCTTCTGAACAGGTGGGAAAGACACATGCCAGAAACCTGAGATCTGGCTCTGATGATGTCATCAAGACCCGACTGCTATTTTAACCAGGGGCCTGAGTGGGGAAGCTGTTGTGGCTTTCCAGCGGGAGGAAGAGTTGGTGCCATAAGAGGCCCAAACAGGTACTTAAACTTTTTTAAAACTTTCTTTGTGTGCCAGTAGGAGCAGGAGTGCTCCTCCACACCCCACAAGGATGGATGAGTCCTCCCCTGCCCTGGGCTCGCACTCTCTGACGTACCTGAGTGCCGGGGAATGTTCCTTCTGTCCCCAGTGGTGGCTTCCTGCCACCTGACATTCTGCTCCCAACTGTCGTAAACTGCTGCCTCCTGCCAATTTCAGCTGGGCAACTGACCGGGGCACGGAGATGAGGCCCAAGAGTTAAAATCACCTCGGCCTCATGCTGCCGAGGTCAGGATGGTTTGCTGCCTGCCTCGGTGCCCACCACCTGATTTCCTCTCCAAGTTAAAATTGGGTCTTAAATGTAAATAATGGGACAGCCTTTCACTGTCTGTTTGTTCCTCTGTCTTAGCTTGACATACTTTCTAAAGAGAAAACTAAATTAATAGCTTTAATTGAAAAGTTTACTTAAAAACCTACTCAAATTTATTGTCCAGTTTGCATTCAATTTTTTTCAAAAACACACAAATTGAAAGTGTTCTGCAAGTTTCTCTTTTCCGCTGATAAAAATATAATTTGAACGTAAACAAAAGCTGCGTTAGATGTGTAATCAATATAATCTGTGTATTAGTTTCTGTTCTCCCTGCCTCTCACACACCTGTTGCTGTCACAGAGACATGGTTGAGGGAGGGGCAAGACTGGCAGCTCAATATTCCGGGGTACAGAATCTTCAGGCGAGACAGAGGGGGAGGTATAAGAGGAGGGGGGGTCGCAATATTAATTAAAGAATCAATTACTGCCATAAGGAGGGATGATATATTAGCAGGTTCCTCAAATGAGGCCATATGGGTGGAGCTTAAAAACAAAAAGGGGGCAAGCACTTTGATGGGAGTGTACTATAGGCCCCCAAACAGTCAGGGGGAGATAGAGGAACAGATATGTAGGCAAATCTCAGAAAATTGTGCAAATAATAGGGTAATAATAGTGGGGGATTTCAACTTCCCCAATATTAACTGGGATACTCAGAGTGTAAAAGGCTTAGAGGGTACAAAATTCTTAATGTGCATCCAGGAGAGCTTTTTGAGCCAGCATGTAGAAAGTCCTACAAGAGAGGGGGCGGTACTGGACCTAATTCTAGGGAATGTGGCCGGCCAAGTGGAAGAAGTGCTAGTAGGTGAGCACTTTGGTGACAGTGACCATAATTCGGTGAGATTTAAGGTGGTCATGGAAAAGGACAGGGAGGGGCCGGAAATAAAGGTTCTAAATTGGGGGAAGGCCGATTTTAATAGGATAAGGCAGGATCTGGCCAAAATGGACTGGGATCAGCTGCTTGTAGGAAAATCCGCATCGGAGCAATGGGAGTCTTTCAGAAGGGAGATTGAGACCATACAATGGCAACATGTTTCCGTAAAGGTCAAGGGTGGTTCCAAGAACTCCAGGGAACCTTGGATGTCAGGGGATATACGAGAATGGATTAGGAAAAAAAGGAGGGCTTTTGGCAGATACAAAAGGCTAAAGACGGAGGAAGCCCTAGAGGAGTACAAAAAGTGCAGGGGGATACTTAAAAAAGAAATTAGGAGATCAAGGAGGGGCCATGAAATAACACTGGCGAGCAAAATAAAGGAAAATCCTAAGATGTTTTATAAGTATATTAAGGGTAAGAGGATAACTAGGGAAAAAATAGGGCCCATTAGGGACAAAAATGGCAATCTGTGTGTGGAGCCGGCAGATGTAGGAGGGGTTCTAAATGAATTTTTTGCATCTGTTTTCACTATGGAGAAGGACGATGTAGACATAGAAATACGGCAGGGGGACTGTGATATACTCGAACATATTAACATCGAGCGGGAGGAGGTATTGGCGGTTTTAGCAGGCCTAATAATGGATTATTCCCCAGGCCCAGACGAAATGTATCCCAGGCTACTGTGTGAGGCAAAGGAGGAGATTGCGGGGGCTCTAACACATATATTCAGAACCTCTCTGGCCACAGGGGATGTGCCAGAGGACTGGAGAACCGCTAATGTAGTACCATTATTCAAGAAGGGGAGTAGGGAAAAACCGGGGAACTACAGGCCAGTGAGCCTAACATCAGTGGTAGGAAAATTATTGGAAAAAATTCTGAAGGACAAAATTAGTCTCCACTTGGAGAAGCAAGGATTAATCAGGGATAGTCAACATGGCTTTGTCAAGGGAAGATCATGTCTGACTAATTTGATTGAATTTTTTGAGGGGGTGACTAGGCGTGTGGATGAGGGTAACGCAGTGGATGTGGTATACATGGATTTCAGTAAGGCCTTCGATAAAGTCCCGCACAGGAGACTGGTCAAGAAGGTACGAGCCCATGGAATCCAGGGTGCCTTGGCACTTTGGATACAAAACTGGCTTAGTGGCAGAAGGCAGAGGGTGATGGTCGAAGGTTGTTTTTGTGACTGGAAGCCTGTGGCCAGTGGGGTACCACAGGGATCGGTGCTGGGTCCCTTGCTGTTTGTGGTCTACATTAACAACTTGGATATGAATGTAAAAGGTATGATCAGTAAGTTCGCTGATGATACAAAAATTGGTAGGGTGGTAAATAGCGAGGAGGATAGCCTCAGTCTGCAGGACGATATAGATGGGTTGGTCAGATGGGCGGAACAGTGGCAAATGGAATTTAACCCGGAAAAGTGCGAGGTGATGCACTTTGGAGGGACTAACAAGGCAAGGGAATACACAATGAATGGGAGGACCCTAGGCAAGACAAAGGGTCAGAGGGATCTTGGTGTGCAAGTTCACAGATCCCTGAAGGCGGCGGAACAGGTAGATAAGGTGGTAAAGAAGGCATATGGGATACTTGCCTTTATTAGCCGAGGCATAGAATATAAGAGCAAGGAGGTTATGATGGAGCTGTATAAAACACTGGTTAGGCCACAGCTGGAGTACTGTGTGCAGTTCTGGTCGCCACACTACAGGAAGGATGTGATCGCTTTGGAGAGGGTGCAGAGGAGATTCACCAGGATGTTACCAGGGCTGGAGCGCTTCAGCTATGAAGAGAGACTGGGAAGTTTGGGTTTGTTTTCCTTGGAGCAGAGGAGGCTGAGGGGGGACATGATTGAGGTGTACAAAATTATGAGGGGCACAGATAGGATGGATACTAAGGAGCTTTTTCCCTTCGTTGAGGGTTCTATAACAAGGGGGCATAGATTCAAGGTAAAAGGCGGGAGGTTTAGAGGGGATTTGAGAAAGAACTTTTTCACCCAGAGGGTGGTTGGAGTCTGGAACTCACTGCCTGAAAGGGTTGTGGAGGCAGGAACCTTCACAACATTCAAGAAGCATTTGGATGAGCACTTGAAATGCCATAGCATACAAGGCTACGGACCCAATGCTGGAATATGGGATTAGATTAGACTGGGCTTGATGGCCGGTGCGGACACGATGGGCCGAAGGGCCTCTATCCGTGCTGTATAACTCTATGACTCTATGACCTCTGTTTTAAAGGGCACTCAATATTGTCAGTATAAAGCTTTCGAAATTTGATCTCCAGTTTTTCTTCAAAATGCAGATGGAGAGAAAGATTTCTCCAGTTGGGCTGACAAAATAATACTGATGCATTCTGGGAAATTGTGCACACTGCCCAGGTCGCGAGATCTGCCTTCAGTTCACACGGTCACAGCTCTGGGAAAAAATATCAAATTCAAGGGCCGAGGCCTTCGAGTAAACACTTTAATGAACGTACTCAAAGGGGTGATTTTTGGATGGCCGAGCGGGTGCGTTGGGGGCTCCTAAAATGGAGCAATCCCGGAGCGGGTTCGGAGCCCGGCTCCAACCCGCTGACTTCTGGGTTGCCCATTGATGCGTTCGGGTGCGCGCGCAGCCCCCGCATGCAGGACTCCCACCGGCAATTAAAGCCGGCGGGATGCTACTTTACATTGTTATTTAGATAGTTGAGGTACTTGACAGACCTCACTGACTGGAGATTTTGGCAGGGGTGTGATTTTGAAGGATCCTCAGCGTGTTTCCCGTGCTGTGGGAAACACTCCCTGATGGAGCAGACGTGTTTCAGCCAGCAGCCAGTGGGAGATGCAAAGGATTATTTGACAGGTGGGGGGAAAACCTCATTTATTGCAGCAGGGCACTCTGTCACTTCAGACAAAGTTTTGGCTGCAACACCTTTGTGTTTTCACTCTAAATTATTAATTTATACCCTAAACTCTGTTGTGCAAACACATTTACCTATTTTGTGGACCCCCTCAAACTCAAAGCATCAGGATCGGGGGCGCCATAGCTGCATTCATCACTACATCCGAGGACGAGCAACATCAGCAGCCTCGCCAGGCACAGCGTCCACCTCCGCCACGTGGAGCTCCACAACACAGTGCTGCACCACAGGGACCTGCACAAAATAGTCGTGCAACTACACATACACCCACTGTAGGGTGACCCAATGGGTGGCATCAAGTGTGGGTGTTCATGGTGAACCTCATGAAAGGGACTCATTACACAAGCCAATCAAGAATGGCCAAGACGTAGCAGTAGTGGTGACAATAATAATATTTAATGTGCCATTAACAAAAATCAAATATAAATAAAAAACATGACAAACGGCAAACACCCTTGTGCATCCCCTTTGTACTCATAAAACCTTTGCCTTTTGCTTACGACTACTCCTACGTGGTGCATCCCCTGTGGCTGCAGCAGAGGTAGTGACAGGTTGCTCTTGTTCATGCCCTGACCGATTAGATGCTTTGGGCCTACGCTCTCTGGGTTTTGGTGCCCGTGAGGGTCCCTCCAAAGACTGCTCCACCTGCACCTGTGCAGGGGCAGACTCGGCCACCTGGAGAGGAGGCAGCATTGGGGGTACTGGTTGAGAGAGGGGCAACGGTTGTGACGTGGGAACATTTTGAGTGGCGTCCCCACTTCCATGTCCCCTTTCACCATCATCCCTCTCCTGGGCCAGACCCAAATCACTCCTACCACCTGCTGGATGACAGTTTGGAGGACATGTGTGACGTCTTGTAAGGCCAGTGCTGGTGTATCTGCCTGTTTAAGGTGGCAGAAAGTTGCTCACCCTGAGTCCGAAGGGCCGTTGTCAGGGCCTCAGTGGATTCATTGATGAGCCGTGCTTGAAACTCGATGGAGGCTAGCCTTCCCTCCGTCGCAGACATTCCCGCACTTACCCGCGACACTATCTCAGAGATGCCCTCACGTCCCTGTGACAGTATCTCAGAGATTCCCTCCTGTACCTGTGCCACCATTCCACTCATGCAGGAGTTGGACTCCTCCATCCTCTGCACGATTATGGAGAGTGTGCATGGCACCTGTTCCAGCACCTCGCAAATGTGCTGCTGCCCCTCGATCTTTCTCATTTTCATGGATGGCCCCCAGGGTTCAGCATCTGTGTCCAGCTGAGCAGAGCCTGGAGAAGAGAGCTCCCACCGACCCAGACTCTCCACAGCTGCCTCTGACACCAGTGTCTGCTCGTGCTCACATGTGTGTGGTAACTCACCATGTGCGACCCCAACTAAGTGAGGACGGGGACCCACCGAGGTGTGAGTATCTGCGCTGGTGGATGGCTCGGTCAGATGTGACGGTGCCCCCTCAGAGGCCGGCAGGTCCTCTGCGGAATCATCCTCCACCGTCACGGCGGTCACTGAAGGTCCTGTAAGAGAACAGAAGGCAATATTAAGCATGATGACAGATGTTGAGGTGCTGAAGATGACAAGGCATGTTAACATCAATTGCTATTGTGAGTGCTGAATGTTAAAGTTCTGTCACCAGCCGTTTGTCGGGTGTCAGTCTCGGCGTCCCCGACGGACAGGCACTCGAGGGTGCGGCTCAGCTCCAGGGCCTCCTGCTCCATGCCTGTGAGGATGACGATTTGTTGTGGACCCCCTCTGGTCCTCGCCCTCTCCCGTGCATTCTGGGCTCTCTTCTCCTATAAGGGAAGAAAGTAGAGAGGTGTGAGTGAGGGATGGTGACGTGGCCAACTGATGAATACATTGGTTTGGGTGAGGCTGACCGTGAAAGATGTGCATCAGAGGGTGAGTATGAGACAGAGCCATCACATTGTATGAGGATTGGGTTGAGTGGTAGTGGTGGGATGAGTACTGGGGAGGTGAGTAAGTTGAGGATGAGGTTTGAGTGGGTGTGAGGAGTGATGTGATAGAGCAGTGTTGGCAGTGCAGAATGATTTGGGGGGTGGGGGCGGTGATGTGGAAGACGGAGTGTAGGAGAATGAGTCAGTGTACTCACTTTTGCTGACCTAGTTAGGTCATTGAAGCGCTTCCTGCACTGGATCCATGTGCGGGAGATGTTGCTGCTGCTGGTGACCTCCTCTGCCACCTCGAGCCAGGCCTTCTTAGTGGCAGAGTCAGGCCACTTCCTCCGTCTGCTGGGTAGAAAATATCCCTCCTCCTCACCTGGAGTGAGGAATCACTAAACCTGGCAGCAGCCTTTCCCCTGGTCTGCTCCATTCTGCACTTTTGGTTGTTTGCTGCAGGAGCAGCATTGGAGGACTGCCTCTTTAAATCGGGCTCCTCCAGCTGACAGCCTGTGATGTGGGTGTGCAGTCCGCCCACTGCGCAGGTTGATGACGGGAAACCCGGGAGCCACGGTAAGTACCTTCAATTTACCCTCCATCGTGTGGGGAACGGACGGATTTCACTGGGCGGGTTACCCAAGCGCCCAGTCGTCCCCCTCATTCCGCCTCCCTGGTAATTTCGGGTCCAAAGACACAAAAGACAACATAGTGTTAGTCTATCTCTTGTGATGTTGCACATGGAGAGTCAAGACGATGCTTCATGCTGAGCAGGGAGATAATGGGACTGGGGCCTGGGTAGCACTGGAACGTTAAGATGCCAGAAGCGGCCAAAGGCCATAGAAAGTATAACCGAGTGTGGGATACGGAAGGTAAAGCAAGGCTAGAAGCTGGGCCGGCCGAGGTAGGTAGAGTAGGGTTGGAAGCTGGGGGAGGGGTGAGGAGCAACCTTCAGTCGTCTCCGACCACAGCAGCGATCTTTGACGGTAGAATATGAATGAGACTGAGAATGAGTTAGGAGAAGGTGGGGTGGGGAGAAGAAAGGAGAGGAAGAGGGGAGGGGTTAGAGGAGGGGTTTGTGGGGGATGGGGATAATAAATCTGCTAGTTGAAGAATCAGGCATCAAGGGAATCGTTCCCCACCCAGGGAAACCACATCATTGGGAGGCACAGCACTAACCAGACCTCCAAAACACTGCAAAACATTTGTGGCACCACATCACAAGATTGCCAGATCACCTAGAATAAATGAACCAGCCAGTGCCAAAAATCCCAGGACTACAAACTGTAATCTAAACAATATTAAACATCACTTAAGTCCCAGCAATCAAAAGCATCCTTTAACCACTTTCCAAAAAAATTCCTCATTTCCAACAATTCCACTACCCAGAAAGAATTCCAACACTGGGAATGCAAAGAATCCTCTGATTCCCAACAAATCCAGTATTGGAAAGAACTGATTAATTCCAAAAATGTCTTGAATTCCCAACAATTTCTGATTGCTGATGTGTGCTCACTCACCTATTGCTTGATCTCACTATCTGTTCGCTAAGATGTATCTTGTCTGTGGTAAGGTACGATGACCAGTATTTAACTGTGTGGGGCAGGAACAAGCTAGCGAGTGGTGGTAGTGGCTGAAAATGGGACTAGGAACAACAAGGGAAGAGAGAAAAACCCTCTGGCTGGAGGGTGGGGGAGTGGTGGAGCAGCGGGGGCTGGGGAGCGCTGTACAACGGATGAGCTGCGTGTCACACAAAAACAGGCTGCAGGCTGAGAAGAGGCTAGGAGACACCTTTAACTGCTAGATAGGAAAGAACATTTCAAACAGATACATTTATTTTAAAACTATTTTAAAATTACCTGCAAGTAGGCAAAAAAAGGAGGTCATGTAGAGGGGGAGCTGATGGCTGCTGAAATAATGTTATTTTTAATCATTAATATAATTTATGTAAAGCAGTTTAAATTTTAAAAGTAAACATTTATTTCAAAGTAAAAAGAATGAAAATTTAAGAGCTTGAACAATAAGTTCAATACTAACTTTTTGGATGGTTAAGATAAAAACAAGCTTTGAATGAAAACTCAGAGATCTGCTGCAGCACCCTGATGGGCAGGTTATGACAAGTTATAGAACCATAGAAAGTTTACAGCACAGAAGGAGGCCATTCGGCCCATCGAGTCCGTGCCGGCTCTATGCAAGAGCAATCCAGCTAGTCCCATTCCCCCCGCCCTACCCCCGTAGCCCTGCAAATTTTTTCCTTTCAAGTACTTATCCAGTTCCCTTTTGAAGGCCATGATTGAATCTGCCTCCACCACCCCCTCGGGCAGTGCATTCCAGATCCTAACCACTCGCTGCTTAAATAGATAGTTTCCATTATAAATCTAAAGAAATTTGTAATGGTCTTTAAAGGGACTGCTACTGAAAGGAGAAACAAGGTGCACAAAGGATTGGGAGAGAAAGATAGCACTAGAGTAAATAGGACAGTATTAGGTGGGATCAGACTAAGAGAGAATACAAGAAATTCTAAGACAGGTTTACAGTGCATGTGTGTAAACGCACGATGCATGGGGACGGCAATGCAAATTCGACTTGGTGATTTGCTAACATGCAATCAGATTCACAAAAAAGGGAGAATGTTCAAAGTAAACTAGTTGCAACAGCATTGAACTGCAATTAAAAAACACCCAAAGCAAGTATTTTGCCACTGGCACACATCACTGAAGTGAAACGGCAAAGATTAACCCTTTTGAGTACTGAATATCTTTTGGAACTTGCACGTTCGTTACCTGCCAAAAATGATTTTTTTTTAACACTATAAGGTGTATAACAAATAAGGTTGGTGAGCTGCTGGTACAAATAGCCACATGGGAATATGATGTTGTGGCGATAACGGAGATCTGGCTCAAAAAAGGGTAGGATTGAGTATTAAATATTCCTGGATACAAGGTGTTCAGGAAAGATAGGGAAGGAAAGAAAAGAGAGGGTGGCAGTATTGATTAAGGAGAATATTGCAGTATTGGAGAGAGAGGATGTCCTGGAGGGGTCAAGGACAGAATCTATTTGGTTAGAGTTAAGAAACAATAGAGGTGTCATTACACTACTGGGTGTATTCTATAGGCCACCAACTAGTGAGAAGGAGAGAGAGGAGCAAATTTGCAGGGAAATTACAGAGAGGTGCAAAAGCCATAGAGTAGTGATAATGGGGGATTTCAACTATCCTAATATAGACTGGGATGTAAAGGGCAAGGAGGGGGACGAATTTTTGAAGTGTGTTCAGGAGAACTTTCTTGACCAGTAGAATTCTGGCCCAATGAGGAAGGAGGCATTGCTGGATCTGGTTCTGGGGAATGAGGTGGGCCAAGCGGAGCAAGAGTCAATGGGAGAACATTTAGGGAACAGTGATCACAGTATCATAAGGTTTAGAATAGCAAATGTTACACCCTTGTTCAAAAAAGGGTGTAAGGATAAACCCAGCAATTATACGCCAGTCAGTTTAACCTCAGTGGTGGGGAAACTTTTAGAAACAATAATCCGGGACAGAATTAACAGTCACTTGGACGAGTGTGGATTGATTAGGGAAAGCCAGCACGGATTTGTTAAAGGCAAATCATGTTTAACTAACTTGATAGAGTTTTTTGATGAGGTAACAGAGAGGGTAAATGAGGGCAATGCAATTGATGTGGTGGATATGGACTTTCAAAAGGCATTTGATAAAGTGCCCCATAATAGACTTGTCATTAGGATTGAAGCCCATGGAATAAAGGGGGCAGTAGCAACATGGAAACAAAATTGGCTAAGTGTCAGGAAACAGAGAGTAGTGGTGAACGGCTGTGTTTTGGATCGGTGGGAGTTGTACAGTCGTGTTCCCCGGGGGTCGGTGCTGGGACCACTGCTTTTCTTGGTATATATTAATGACTTGCACTTGGGTGTACAGGGCACAATTTCCAAATTTGCAGATGACACAAAACTTGGAAGTGTAGTAAACAGTGAGGAGGATAGTGATAGACTTCAAGAGTATATAGACAGGCTGGTGGAATGAACAGACACGTGGCAGATGAAATTTAACACAGAAAAATGCGTAGTGATACATTTCGGTCGGAAGAATGCGGAGAGGCGATATAAACTAGAGGGCACAACTCTAAAACGGGTACAGGAACAGAGAGATCTGGGGGTATATGTGCACAAATCATTGAAGGTGGCAGGGCAGGTTGAGAAAGCGGTTAAAAAAGCATACGGGATCCTGGGCTTTATAAATAGAGGCATAGAGTACAAAAGCAAGGAAGTCATGATGAACCTTTATAAAACACTGGTTCAGCCACAACTGGAGTATTGTGTCCAATTTTGGGCATCACACTTCAGGAAAGATGCTAAGGCCTTAGAGAGGGTGCAGAAGAGATTTACTGGAATGATTCCAGGGATGAGGGACTTTAGTTATGTGGATAGACTGGAGAAGCTGGGGTTGTTCTCCTTGGAACAGAGACGGTTGAGAGGAGATTTGATAGAGGTATTCAAAATCATGAAGGGTCTAGACAGAAGACATAGAGAGAAACTGTTCCCATTGGCGGAGGGGTCAAGAACAAAAGGGCATAGATTTAAGTGATTGGCAAAAGAACCAAAGGTGACATGAGAAAAAACTTTTTTACGCAGCGAGTGGTTAGGATCTGGAATGCACTGCCCGAGGGGGTGGTGGAGGCAGATTCAATCATGGCCTTCAAAAGGGAACTGGATAAGTACTTGAAAGGAAAAAATTTGCAGGGCTACGGGGAAAGGGCGGGGGAGTGGGACTAGCTGGATTGCTCGTGCTTAGTGCCGGTATGGCCTCAATGGGCCGAATGGCCTCCTTCCTTTCTATGATTCTATGATTCTATGGGCTCAATTTTTCAGGGAAGTAGCAGGTGTGTTGGGAGTCGGGAGTGGGGGCTCAGAAAATCGGGGAAATCTCGATCGGGTGCAGACTTCCGGGTTCCCCACTGACGCGTCTGGGTGTGGGCACGCCTCCCGAATGTGGAAGTCCCACCAGCAATTAAAGCCGGCGGGATGATACTTTACACAGTTGTTTAGATAGTTTAATTACTTGAAGTATTTAATTTTGTCCACATCGAGGCAGGGGTCTGATTTTGAAACATCTCAGTGTGTTTCCTGTGCTGTGCATGTTGCAACAGACGTGTTTCAGCCAGTAGCCAGTAGCAGAGATGCAAATACTTGATTGACAGTCGGGATAAAAGGTGAGTTCTTGCAGCAGGGCACTCAGTTCTTTCACACAAACCTTTGGTGCGAGATCTTTGTGTTTTCACTGAAAATTCTTACTTTCCACTCACAATTCTCCTGTTGACACATATTTACCTACTTTGCGGACCCCTTCAAACTCACACCATCAGGATGGGGGGGCTCCATAGCTGCATTCATCACTACATCCGAGGACGAGCAACATCACCAGCCTCGCCAGGCCCGGTGTCCACCTCCGCCACGTGGAGCTCCACAACACAGTGCTGCACCACAGGGACCTGCACAAGAGCACAGAGGGCAACAACAGAGGGAGCGACGTTGCAGGAGGCACTACCCTCACCACAGGGTCTACAGACCGAGGCTCAGCTTCCTGGACCTCTCTGAGGAGCAGTGCATACGGAGGCTCAGACTCAGTCGCCAGGTAGTCGCAGACATCTGCAGCCTCCTTCATGCCGAGCTGCTCCCGACTGGGCCGAGCAGAATCTCATTACCTGTCACTGTCAAAGTCACCACTGCCCTCAACTTCTTCGCCTCCGGATCAATCCAGGGTACCACTGGGGACATCGCCAGGGTCTCTCAGTCGTCTGCACACAAGTGCATAAGGCAGGTCACCGACGGCTTGTTTCGCAGGGCCTCGCACTACATCAACTTCCCCATGGACAACTTCAACCAGACGGAGAGAGCAGTGGGATTCCACACTGTGGCTGGCTTCCCATGGGTGCAGGGTGTAATCGATTGCACCCATATAGCAATACGAGCACCTCCATACGAGCCAGGACTGTTCATCAACAGGAAGGGCTATCACTCCATCAACACTCAGCTCGTTTGTGACCACAGCAAGAGATTCCTTCACGTCTGCGCCAGATTCCCTGGCAGCTGCTACGATTCCTTCATCCTCCAGGAATCCAACATCCCGCCCCTCTTCCACACACTGAACACCCGTAAGGGCTGGCTCCTCGGGGAGAAGGGATACCCCCTGCACACGTGGCTCATGACACCTCTGAGGAACCCCACCACCGAGCAACAGCGTCAATATAACAACAGCCACATCGTCACCAGGTCTACAATTGAGATGCTATAGGGCTGCTCAAGATGCGCTTCAGGGGCCTTGATCGTTCTGGGGGAGAGCTTCAATACGCACCAGACAGAGTGGGACACATTATAGTCGTGTGTTCTGCCCCGCACAACATGGCACAACAGAGAGGGGTGACGCTGGAGGAGGCCCCATCCACATCTGCCCCCACATTGAGGAGGAGGAGGAGGAGGAGCAGGAGCAACCCATGGGCAGAACAGCAGCTCACCCGGCTGCTCGTGAAGCCAGGGAGTCACTGATATGTGAACGGTTCTCCTAACATCAGACAGTGTGAAAAGTCCAGTCCTCACCACCCTGGACAGAGCAGTGCCCACACCAGCCCCCTACCCCTCCCTGCACAAAACAGTCCTGCAACTACACATACACCCACTGTAGAGTGACTCAATGGGTGGCATCAAGTGTCGCCATTCATGGTGAACCTCATGAAAGGGCCTTATTACAGAAGCCAGTCAAGAATGGCCAAGACATGGCAGTAGTGGTGAGAATAATAATATTTAATGTGAGTTTAACAAAAAGCAAATATAAATAAAAAACATGACCAACCGTCAAACCCCCTTGTGCATCCCCTTTGTGCTCACAAAACCTTCGCCTTTCACTTCCGACTACTCCTACGTGGTGCATCCCCTGTGGCTGCAGCAGAGGTAGTGACAGGTTGCTCTTGTTCATGCCCTGACCGATTAGATGATTTAGGCCGATGCCCTCTGGGTTTCAGTGCCCGTGAGGGCCCCCCCAAAGACTGCTCCACCTGCACCTGTGCAGGGGCAGACTCGGCCACCTGGAGAGGAGGCAGCATTGCGGGTACTGGTTGAGAGGGGGGCACTGGGTGAGTCTTGGGAGCACTTTGGGCTCGATTTTACCACCCGCTATCAGGTGCGTTCTCGGCAGGGGGGCCCCGAAAATCGGGAAATCCAGGAGCGGGACTGGATCCCGCCTCGATCCCGCCCACTTCCGGGTTCCCCGCTGACGCGCCGGCGTGCGCAGCCCCCGCTGGTGGGAATCCCGCAGGCAATTAAAGCCAGCGGGATGCCACTTGATAATATTTAGTTTGGTATTTCAGGTCATTAACTGACCTGATTAAGGGACTATGTGGGATTTTTGATCAACATGGGACTGTTTCCCACACTTGGGGGGGGAGGTGGGGAGACCCTCTCCCATTGCAGGAGGTCACTCCGTCACTTGGGACAAAGTTTGGCCTCCACCACCCTCCTCCTGACGGTCCAAGTCACCAGCCTGCACACTTACCCCGGGGTCCGGAGACACGTACCTACCTTGCGGACCCCCTCAGATGTACATCTTGCGGCATCTCCACATCATACCTAACAGCACTGTGGGAGAACCGTCACCACACGGACTGCATTGGTTCAAGGCGGCGGCTCACCACCACCTTCTCAAGGCCAATTAGGGATGGGCAATAAATGCTGGCCTCGCCAGTGACGCCCACATCCCATGAATGAATAAAAAAATATTTGGAAGTTGAAGGAACATATGCACCATGACAAGCACTTGCACAACCTGCATGCAACCTGGGTGTCGGTAGGTGACTGTGCATCATGCAGCTAGGGAGTTCTAAAATAACTTGAGGTGTTAGGGCCCTGAGAGACGGGAGTGTGGCAAAACTTCCGAATCTACACTGCATCTTGAAGACGTGCCATTGTAAGGCATGAGCTGTGAAGAACGAGCTGTAACATTGCGGGAAGGCTTGGCATGAATGATGAGCATATGTGGAACAGGTGACACGTTCTCAGGAAGTGATTACAGATGTAAGTTTTTTTGATATTTTGGCGAGAGATTTTGTATTGTTAAAAATAGCACATAAGGGGTTAGCACCCAAGGTCACACAAAGTATTTGTCAACAGAAAAGTTATCTGTTCAGACCAGACAGGTTGGCTGGAGAAGGCTTCACAAGGCGAGAGTTTTTACAACAAATCAGCCTGAGACCATCACATTCAATCACACTTGGCTTCGTCAAAGGTTAGTTATCCATTCAATATTGATGAATGGCTGTTTGATTTAACATAATTACAAGAGATGCAGTAGTCCACTGCCTTTTATTTCAGCACATATTCAAAGGTGGTCCTTTACAACCTGACACAGAGCAAAGAAAAACTGAATCCCCATTATGAGTGTGGTTTGATTGACAGCTGTCTCAGACCTTTGAGAAAGGGGCAGGGTCACTGATTGGCTGTAGTCCTCTTCAATAACAGCTCAGTGGCCAGACGACTGAAGAAACCGGGATTGACTGGGGAAACTGGGATTGACTGGGGAAACTGGGATCGACTGGGGAAACTGGGATCGACTGGGGAAATTCAGATCGACTGGAGAAACTGGGATCGACTGGGGAAACTGGGATCGACTGGAATCGACTGGGGAAACTGGGATCGACTGGGGAAACTGGGATTGATTGGAGAAACTGGGATCGACTGGGGAAACTGGGATTGACTGGGGAAACTGGGATTGACTGGGGAAATTCAGATCGAATGGGGAAACTGGGATCGACTGGGGAAACTGGGATTGACTGGGGAAATTCAGATCGACTGGGGAAACTGGGATCGACTGGGGAAACTGGGATCGACTGGGGAAACTGGGATTGACTGGGGAATTCAGATCGACTGGAGAAACCGGGATTGACTGGGGAAACTGGGATTGACTGGGGAAACTGGGATTGACTGGAGAAACTGGGATCGACTGGGGAAACTGGGATTGACTGGGGAATTCAGATCGACTGGAGAAACCGGGATTGACTGGGGAAACCGGGATCGACTGGGGAAACTGGGATCGACTGGGGAAACTGGGATCGACTGGAGAAACTGGGATTGTTCTACTTAGAGCAGAGAAGGTTAAGGGGAGATTTAATAGAGGTGTTCAAAATTATCAGGTGTTTTGATAGAGTAAATAAAGAGAAACTATTTCCACTGACAGGAGGGTCGGTAACCAGAGGACGCAGATTTAAGATAATTGGCAAAAGAACCAGGGGGGAGAGGAGGAGAATTTTTGTTAAGCAGAGAGTTGTTCTGATCTGGAATGCGCTGCCTGAAAGGGTGGTGGAAGCAGATTCAATAATAACTTTCAAACTTTCAAAAGGGAATTGGATATATGCCTGAAAAAGAAAAAAATGCAGGGTTATGGGGAAAGAGCAGGGAGTGGGACTAATTGGACAGCTCTTTAAAAGAGCCGGCACAGGTACGATGGGCCAAATGGCCTCCTTCTATGCTGTAAGATTCTATAATTCTAGGTCTTCAATTATGGGTTATGTTGGGCTTTGTGTAGTTCAACAGTCAGTGTTTCAGTTCCACAGTCTGAGGGCTCTGTGTTCTTTAATTTTTGTGCCGACCAGCAGAGGGGTTACCCAATTAGAGGCAGAGTTATGCATTACAGTGTAAGAAGAGGGCTTAAATTTTAATGTACATTTAGAAAGAAATAGAGTTGTGTGTTTATCATTTTATTTATTGAGGAGAGTAATTAACATTTCACTGTTAAGTTGATTACTGTTCATTCATCTGCCTTGTAGAAATAAAACTACGAGTAGGTTCAGAGCCTGGATCATGGTCTGGTAAGAGTATATACTCAACCCCTGCACTTTAGAGAGGAGAATCAAGTGACGGCAAGTGTTGAGTTGCAGTAGCTGGTGTATAAATTAAGGGTTCTCTGTAATGGGCCCTGGTCTCGCTATCATTTACCTACATATTCAGTACAAAAAGGAGCCCTCCGGATCACATGGGATGCGAGGTCTGCTTACAAGTGAATGGTGACGCTGAACCCTAGAAAATTTCATAGTAAAAATATCCAAAAACATGACACTTGTATTTCTCCATTTTATAATCTTAGTATGGTTAGTGCTGCTGTGAACTTTAAGGTTGAATTTGGACAGTTGAATTCTCCCAAACGCCCGCCATAACTAAGTGAAAGATTGTATAAACCCCTGGAGTATTGGTGTAAACACGGAAATTCAACCCCCTTATATTTTTGTTCCTTCTAAGCTAAGCACTTTATCCTGCCTACATTGTCATCATGTTCAAATCAAGAGCCACTGTAAAGTCACCTACTCTAACTCATTCTTTTAATGTTAGTTTTTTTTAATACACTAGATATTTTCCTTTGGCAAGTAACATTTGCGCCAGATAAATGCCAGGCAATGACCATCTCCAACAAGAGAGAGTCTAACCACCTTCCTTTGACATTCAACGGCATTACCATCGCCGAATCCCCCACCATCAACATCCTGGGGGTCACCATTGACCAGAAACTTAACTGGACCAGCCATATAAATACAGTGGCTGCAAGAGCAGGTCAGAGGCTGGGTATTCTGTGGCGAGTAACTCACATCCTGACTCCCAAAAGCCTTTCCACCATCTACAAGGCGCAAGTCAGGAGTGTGATGGAATACTCTCCACTTGCCTGGATGAGTGCAGCTCCAACAACACTCAAGAAGCTCGATACCATCCAGGACAAAGCAGCCTGCTTGATTGGCACCCCATCCACCACCCTAAACATTCACTCCCTTCACCATCGGCGCACAGTGGCTGCAGTGTGTACCATCCACAGGATGTACTGCAACAACTCGCCAAGGCTTCTTCGACAGCACCTCCCAAACCCGCGACCTCTACCACCTAGAAGGACAAGAGCAGCAGGCACATGGGAACACCACCACCTTCACGTTCCCCTCCAAGTCACACACCATCCTGACTTGGAAATATATCGCCGTTCCTTCATCGTCGCTGGGTCAAAATCCTGGAACTCCCTTCCTAACAGCACTGTGGGAGAACCTTCACCACACGGACTGCAGCGGTTCAAGAAGGCGGCTCACCACCACCTTCTCAAGGGCAATTAGGGATGGGCAATAAATGCTGGCCTCGCCAGTGATGCCAACATCCCATGAATGAATAAAAAAAAGCATTCCAGATCACTGCCTTAAACGAGCCTGTGCTCCCTCTGACCTGGAGTGTGCCTTTACTTGCCTAATATCTAGGTAAATGTAGCAAGCCCAGTGGTTGTACAGAAAACACTTGTCATTCTTCCAACTTACTGGATGTACCAAAGGCTCGTTTGTAATTTCCTTGAATTCAGAAGGCAGAAAAATAAACGTTATCAGAGCATGCCTTAGGTGATAAACCACCAGACTGATTTATTGAAAATTAAGCAGATCATTCAACAGTATTAAATATAAACAGCAAATTTACAGTAATTACAGACTTCACCATGCTCCTTGCAATATTGAAAATACTAAAGGCATTTTGCCCGCACTGTTTGCATTTATATAGCACCTTTAATGTCGTAAAACGTCCTAAGGCGCTTCACAATCAAGCAGATATACCGCTTTGGATACTGTTGGGGAAGATGGTTTATCAGGGGAAAGCAGCAAGAGCCAAGTTCGGGGCACCACGGGTGGCTCTGCTGCACAGGACGGGAGGAAGAAGAGTGGCAGGGCTATAGTGATAGGGGATTCAATTGTAAGGGGAACAGATAGGCGTTTCTGCAGAGTTTGGTGAGCGTGGGAGTTTGGTGAAGTGGGGGAAGGAGGTGCTGCTTTGCCTTACTTTTCCTAACTTTTTCCGTAGAGCGGCGGCGGACCTGAGCAGCAGAAGACTGAGAGCGGGGATAAAAGCAGCAACAGACCTGCAACAAGAGAAAACTACTGTGCGACGTCACAGGTGAGGCAGGAGAGTCCGAGAGGTGAGCACAGTATAAATGGAGAGTCCGAGAGGTGAGCACAGTATAAATGGAGAGTCCGAGAGGTGAGCACAGTATAAATGGAGAGTCCGAGAGGTGAGCACAGTGTAAATGGAGAGTCCGAGAGGTGAGCACAGTATAAATGGAGAGTCCGAGAGGTGAGCACAGTATAAATGGAGAGTCCGAGAGGTGAGCACAGTGTAAATGGAGAGTCCGAGAGCCAACGAGGAACCAACTATAGAACAGGCGATCCTAGACTGGGTATTGTGCAACGAGAAAGGATTAATTAACGATCTTGTTGTGTGGGGTCCCTCAGGGAAGAGCGACCTTAACATGATAGAATTCCTCATTAAGATGGAGAGTGAAGTCGTCGAATCCGAAACTAGGGTCCTGAATCTAAATAAAGGAAATTACGAAAGTATGAGGTGCGAGTTGGCGATGATAGATTGGGGAACTTTACTAAAAGGGATGACAGTGGAGAGGCAATGGCTCATATTTAAAGAACGTATGCAAGAATTACAACAATTATTCATTCCTGTCTGGTGCAAAAATGAAACAGGAAAGGTGGCTGAACCGTGGCTTACAAAAGAAATTAGGGATAGTATTAGATCCAAAGAGGAGACATATAAAATTGCCAGAAAAAGCGGCAAGCCTGAGGATTGGGAGCAGTTCAGAATTCAGCAAAGGAGGACAAAGAGATTGATCAAGAGGGGAAAAGGAGAGTATGAGAGTAAACTAGCAGGGAACATAAAAACTGACTGTAAAAGCTTCTATAAATATGTCAAGAGAAAAAGATTAGTGAAGACAAATGTAGGTCCCTTACAGTCAGAAATGGGGGAAATTATAATGGGGAACAAAGAAATGGCAGAACAATTAAACACATACTTTGGTTCTGTCTTCACAGAGGACACAAATAACCTCCCAGAATTGTTAGGGAACCAAGGGTCTAGTGAGAGGGAGGAACTGAAGGAAACCAGTATTAGTTAAAAAATAGTGCTAGGGAAATTAATGGGGCTAAAGGCTGACAAATCCCCAGGGCCTGATAATCTACATCCCAGAGTACCAAAGGAAGTGGCCCTGGAAATAGTGGATGCATTGGTGATCATCTTCCAAAATTCTCTAGACTCTGGAACAGTTCCTACAGACTGGAGGGTGGTAAATGTAACCCCACTATTTAAAAAGGAGGGAGAGAAAAAGCAGGGAATTACAGACCAGTTAGCCTAACATCAGTAGTGGGGAAAATGCTGGTCTATTATAAAGGATGTGGTAACAGAACACTCGTAAGGCATTAACGGGATTAGACAAAGTCAGCATGGGTTTATGAAAGGGAAATCATGCTTAACAAATCTACTGGAGTTTTTTGAGGAGGTAACTAGTAGAATAGATAGGGGAGAACCAGTGGATGTGGTGTACTTGGATTTTCAGAAGGCTTTTGATAAGGTCCCACACAAGAGGTTAGTGTGCAAAATTAAAGCACATGGGATTGGGGGGAATATACTGGCATGGATTGAGAATTGGTTGACAGACAGGAAACAGAGAGTAGGAATAAACGGGTCTTTTTCCGGGTGTCAGGCAGTGACTAGTGGGGTACCGCAGGGATCAGTGCTTGGGCCCCAGCTATTCACAATATATATCAATGATTTGGATGAGGGAACTAAATGTAACATTTCCTAGTTTGCAAAGAGGATGCAAAGAGGCTCCAATGTGATTTAGACAAGTTGGGTGAGTGGGCAAGAACATAGCAGATGCAGTATAATGTGGATAAATGTGAGGTTATCCACTTTGGTTGTAAAAACAGAACGGCAGATTATTATCTGAATGGTAATAGATTGGGAAAAGGGGAGGTGCAACGAGACCTGGGTGTCCTTCTATACCAGTCGCTGAAAGCGAGCATTCAGGTGCAGCAAGCAGTTGGGAAGGCGAATGGTATGTTGGCCTTCATTGCAAGAGGATTTGAGTACAGGAGCAGGGATGTCTTACTGAGTTGTACAGGGCCTTGGTGAGACCACTCCTGGAGTATTGTGTGCAGTTTTGATCTCCTTATCTGAGGAAGGATGTCCTTGCCATGGAGGGAGTGCAATGAAGGTTTACCAGACTGATTCCTGGGATGGCAGGACTGATGTATGAGGAGAGATTGGGTCGACTAGGCCTAAATTCACTAGAGTTTAGAAGAATGAGAGGTGATCTCATCGAAACATATAAAATTCTAACAGGACTAGACAGATTAGATGCAGGAGGATGTTCCCGATGGCTGGGGAGTCCAGAACCAGGGGTCACTGTCTCAGGATACGGGGTATGCCATTTAGAACCGAGATGAGGAGAAATTTCTTCACTCAGAGGGTGGTGAACCTGTGGAATTCTCTACCACAGAAGGCAGTGGAGGCCAAGTCATTAGATATATTCAAGAAGGAGATATATATATTTCTTAATGCTAAAGGGATCAAGGGATATGGGGAAAAAGCGGGAACAGGGTACTGAGTTAGACGATCAGCCATGATCTTTTTGAATGGCGGAGCAGGCCCGAAGGGCCGAATGGCCTACTCCTGCTCCTATTTTCTATGTTTCTATGTTTCTATGACACCGTGTCAAAGAATGAGATATTAGGACAGGTGACCAAATGCTTGGTCAAAGGGGTAGGTTTTAAGGAGCATCTTAAAGGAGGAGAGAGAGGTAGAGAGGCGGAGAGGTTTAGGGAGGGAGTTCCAGAGCTTAGGGCCTAGGCAGCTGACGGCACGGCCGCCAATGATGGGGCGAAGCAAGATGCCAGAATTGGAGAAGCGCAGAGATCTTGGAGGGTTGTAGGGCTGGAGGAGGTTACAGAGATAGGGAGGGGCGAGACCATGGAGGATGAACATGAGGAATTTTAAAATCGAGGCGTTGGTGGACCAGAAGCCAATGTAGGTCAGCGAGCACAGGGGCGATGGGTGAATGGGATTTGGTGCGAGTTAGGATATAGGCAACAGAGTTTTGGAGGAGCTTGAGTTTATGGAGGGTGGAAGATGATTTACCGACCAGGAGAGCATTGGAAGAGTTGAGTTTGGAGGTAACAAAAGCATGGATGAGGGTTTCAGCAGCAGATGAGCTGAGGCAGGGGCAGAGATGGACGATATAATGGAGGTGGAAGTAGGTGGTCTTTGTGATGGAGAGGATATGGCGTCCCTCCCGTTTTTCTTGGCAATCTCCCAAAATTGCCGAGTGATCTCCCGGGTACTGCTGCTGACAACCTGGGAGAAAGGTACTTTGTATGTGCGGTTTGAGCCTGTGCACCTCTGTAGCCTGTACTCTCAATTCCCGCCCCGCATCATCCTACGATCTCCGGGCCCCGAGGCTTTTCCTGGGCCAGTTGTTGCTTTAGGAGTGTGTGGACCTGCCTAGATATGGGATGTTGCCCGAGCCGAGATTCAGCACTATTGCTTCTCCTTCTTTTGCTATTTGGTGATAGTAAACAAAATAATGCCATTCAAAGGCAAGACTACTCCAACGTCCACAGAGCATGTGAACTGGCCCTATTGAACATTAGCACTTGCTAGTTGTATATAGCTTATTAATTTCCCCCCACATTTTTTTGTGGGGGTGTGCTTGTCTTCTACTCAACAATTACCAGGGGTGGCACATTTGAAATCAGGACCTTAATAATAGGAATAAACCCATGTTCCATCCCATTAGTGGGCATTCCAGAGTGTCCCTTGATCCCTGGCTGCTCTTCCTCTACGTGGCCGAGGAGCTGGCTGTACGCGTGCAGCAGGAAGACTTCGAACCCAGCGGCATCTTCGGGCCTCCACCGAGCACCAACCAACCCAAGCAGAAACCTTACACAGCAGCAGCCCGGACCCAAACTTGGACCCTCCCTTCGAATTAAACTGAACCGCAACAAAATACCCCAGCCGGGCTCCTGACAGATGGGTGAGTGATGCTCATCACATGCCCAGCCTCTTAAAATATTCAGTCGCATTTAAGTAGGATTAACCCCTGGTTTCACACAAAGCTCAAAATCCAATAGGAGATACATTTGGTCATATCTACAGGCAGAAGCACTTCGAAATGGCGGAAGAAAACGCCCTTCATAGCCCTGGTGTAGTCTCCAGTGCTGATGAAAATTCCTTGGAAACTTCAGTACCCAAACCCCTCTACCTCATAAGATACAAAAGTGTCGGGGGCTCGACTGATAAAAGATAAGTGAAAGTTCAGCATGAAACTCATGCAATGAGTAATACTTGGAATGGTGTTCCAGGTATGATAACAAAATTAAAAACTGGTATCTCTCAAGGGGTAGTTAGATACTGAAATGGGGCAGCGTCAATAGAAAGATGAGCTGGATGTGTCAATTGTTAAAGCAGGCTAGCTAAGTTGGAACGGAAGCATGAAGACCTACTAGGGTCCTAACCTTGATAAGGTAACTGCAATAACATTTGCAAACTGCAGCACATGTCGCATGATCAAATGTCAAACCTCCAGGAATAAGACCAACCAGAGTTGGCAACCCTAATGCGGTCAGAAGCTCAGTTCAGGGTCAAATAATTCAGCCTGAGATGCTGGCCAGTGAGGGGGATGGAATCGGTAGCTAGGGAACGGAATCTGTGGCAGGAGCCAAAGACAATGGCTTCGGTCTTCTCAATGTTTAAATGGAGGAAATTTTGGTGATCCAAGACTGGATGTTGGATGAGCAGTCTGAAAACAGAGGCAGTGGAAACTGGATTAGGAAGCACAGTTCCTGATAGTTCATCGCAGACCGACCCATGGAATCTCTGGCCTGTCTCCATCTGCGATGGCTTCAAAATGGTTGGTGAGCTGGTCAAACGCTGCCAAATATCAATCCAAACCAGGCAGCCCCTGTCTACAGAGCTGTGTGTCAAATCAAAAAGAATTCAGGCCCCTGCATTCCTCTCAGAATTGATTCAAAACTTTCAGGACACAAGGGAATCAAAACGATATTTACCACACACATGCAGTTGCTACTCCCATAAGATTCAAAGACATTCAACTGATGGCTCTGCTGAATTGAGATGTGAAGCTGACAATCAAATACACATCTTAAAACCATAAACTGTGTTTGTATTTGAATTTAGTGGTTTGTCCCTGCGATCTCTGAGGGAGTTAACCTGCATCAAACCGCTTGGAGTGAACCGTGAGGTGTGTTTCCATCCAAAGATAATGCAGCAAAACTCACATATCAAGGCCTTCCCATGGACACCAAGACATAGTGAAAGTGAAACAATTATGGAAAAAGGTGTGGGTTCTGGCACATCCTAACGTATTGAAAACGCGATTGATGGCCGATACCCCCCTCCCCAAGCCCTGATCTCTCGCTCCCTCCTCCCGCTATGGTGTCTCTTCCCCCCTCCCCAAGCCCTGATCTCTCCCTCCTTCCCTCCCGTGATGGTGTCTCTTCCCCCCTCCCCAAGCCCTGATCTCTCCCTCCCTCCCTCTCGCGATGGCGTCTTATCCCCCCTCCCCAAGCCCTGATCTCTCCCTCCCTCCCGCGATGGTGTCTCTCCCCCCTCCCAAGCCCCGATCTCTCGCTCCCTCCCTTCCTCGTTGGCATCTTATCCCCCTCCCCAAGCCCTGATCTCTCACTCCCTCCCTCCCCCGACGGCATCTCTCTCCCCTCCCAAGCCCCGATCTCTTGCTCCCTCCCCCTTCCCAACTGCCGGGGACTGTCCGCTATGGTTCCGGCCTGCGGCCTCCTATCACTTGGTTTCCTGCCCAGCCAGCTGGCCTGATAACTTGACCGGCTGCCGGACAGAAAATGAAAGAAAAAAATTATAATTGGGTACTGCTGTTAAATTCGTTAGGACCTCCACATTCTCGGCCTTGCTGGGTTTTCCCCGCACTGCCGCACTCCCATGGATCCTCTCCACCTCCCCGGAAATATCGGGGCCGTAGTGCTTGTTATTTGTATCATTCGATTAGCTTTACTACAACCCAATCCACATTTCGTTTTTGTTTGTTTTCTTGTTTTTATTTTTGACATTGTGCCTCAATCTATCTCTAGTCTATCATTCTTCTTGCATTTCCAAGATGAATCGTCCACATCTTCATCTGCTGGTTTGGAACAGTGTGAAAACCCTGTGATCTCAGAGGAGGAGCAGTTAAACAGGAAGAACGTGGCATTACTTTATGTGGTTTCATCCTCCTTTAAATAAATTAGAGCTGATTCAGTGATTCCCGGATAAAATGGCACCAGGACATCTCCATCCTCGAGACCGCACGTTACTGGAGTGAAGAGCTGACCTTGTCTAATCCACGTTTGTGGCAGTTGCAGCCAGTTATGTGATTAAGAAGAGAGAAGGTGTGAGTTAGATGTCGAAGACTGAGGAACATGGTGCACTGATCACCATTGGTGAATTTGAGCTGTTTTAAAGAGGTGTATCCTGTATTATTTATTACACATCAGGTTTTGTAATACGCAGGTTTGAAATTGAACTGATAATCTGTGAACAACTTGTACTGTGGTCACTGCCTAACGTCTGGCTATTGATCAAATGGTACAAAGATGAACACCTCCATTGACTGGCTCCTTAGGTCATAATTCTTATGCATTTGTGGACTTGGTGTTTTCTTTTCTTTTTTTGTCCACTTTCTTTCTTCTTTGTTCTACTGTCCTCTTCTGAAGGCACTGTCTTGCTGTGGACATTGGGTGAGGACGAGATCTGTCCCAGGTATGATCTCCTATCCCACAGTCGAATAGCTTACTGACACACTCAAGAACCCACTTAGAGGATTGGCGGTCCCTGTGGAAACCTACCTCAACATGACAGAGCACATTCAACAGAGTGGAGGGTAAAACAGGGGGGAAAAAATGAAACAAAATAACTGATATTACCCTTTTGTATGGTCTGTACAGGGGCAATGGTCAGCAGCGTGCCCTGTCCAGGGGCAACGGCCAGCAGCGTGCCCTGTCCAGGGGTAATGGTCAGCCACGTGCCCTGTCCAGGGGTAACGGTCAGCCACGTGCTCTGTCCAGGGGCAATGGCCAGCAGCGTGCCCTGTCCAGGGGCAACAGCCAGCAGTGTGCCCTGTCCAGGGGTAACGGTCAGCCACGTGCCCTGTCCAGGGGTAACGGTCAGCCACGTGCCCTGTCCAGGGGTAACGGTCAGCCACGTGCTCTGTCCAGGGGCAATGGCCAGCAGCGTGCCCTGTCCAGGGGCAACAGCCAGCAGTGTGCCCTGTCCAGGGGTAACGGTCAGCCACGTGCCCTGTTCAAGGGCAACGGCCAGCAGCATGCCCTGTCCAGGGGCAATGGCCAGCAGCATGCCCTGTCCAGGGGTAACGGTCAGCCACGTGCCCTGTCCAGGGGCAACAGACAGTAACAAACTCCCTAGAGGGGTAAGGAAGCCTTCTACAGGCATGTAAACACTAAACAGGTAGTAAGAGGAGGGATGGGACTGATTAGGGACCATAAAGGAGATCTACTCATGGAGGCAGGGGGCTGAGGTACTAAATGAATACTTTGCATCTGCCTTTACCAAAGAAGAAGATGCTGCCAGAGTCTCAGTAAAGGAAGATGTAGTTGAGATACTGGTTGGGCTAAAAATTGATAAAGAGGAGGTACTAGAAAGGCCAGCTGAACTTTTATAAGTCACCCGGTCCGGATGGGATGCATCCTAGGTTGCTGAGGGAATCAAGGGTCGAAATTGCGGAGGTACTGGCCATAATCTTCCAAACATCCTTAGATATGGGGGTGGAGCCAGAGGACTGGAGAATTGCAAATGTTACACCCTTGTTCAAAAAAGGGCGAAAGGATAAACCCAGCAACTACAGGCCAGTCCTGAGGTGCGGTGCCCAGAACTGTACGCAGTACTCCAGGTGAGGTCTAACCAGGGCTTTGTATAGCTGTAGCATAACTTCTACCCCCTTGTATTCTAGTCCTCTTCATATAAAGGCCAGCATTCTATTAGCCTTTTTGATTATTTTCTGTACCTGTCCATGACATTTAATGATCTATGTACATGGACCCCTGAGTCTCTTTGGACCTCCACTGTTTCGAGCTTTTCACCATTTAGAAAGTACTCTGATCTATCCTTTTTAGGTCCAAAGTGGATGACCTCACACTTGACTACATTGAAATCCATTTGCCACAGTTTTGCCCATTCACTTAATCTATTAATATCTCTGTAATTTTATGCTTTGATCTACACTGCTTACAATGCTGCCTATTTTTGTGTCATCAGCAAACTTGGATTTGTGGTTCTCTATCCCATCATCTAAGTCTTTAACAAATACAGTGAATAGTTGAGGCCCCATCACAGATCCCTGTGGGACACCACTAGTCACATCCTGCCAATCCACCATTAAAACGAATCTGTCTTTGCAATATGCTTGTCTAATCTCTGCATTTATACATTCTGCCACTTCACAGCTGCTACCAGGGGGCCTATACACAACTCCCACTAGAGTCTTAAATCCTTTTCTATTTCATAATTTTACCCATAAGGTCTCCATTGCCTGCTTACCTCTCGTTATATCCACTCTTATCATTGAAGTAATTTCATCTTTAATCACTGAGACTACTCCTCCCCCTCTACCAGTTTCCCTATCCTTCCTGTAGACCTTATAACCTGGAATATTCAGTTCCCAGTCCTGACCGTCTTGCAGCCATGGCTCAGTAATGCCTACCATGTCGTACCCTCTGACTTGAATTTGCACCTGCAATTTATACAAATTGTTCCTTATACCCTTCCTTGATCCCTTGACATCAAGGCTCAGATCAAAGCTCTGCCGTCCTGCCACATCCAGTCGTGAATGGTGATGGACAATTAAACAACTAACGGGAGGAGGAGGCTCTGCAAACATCCCCATCCGCAATGATGGCGGAGTCCAGCACGTGAGTGCAAAAGACAAGGCTGAAGCGTTTACAACCATCTTCAGCCAGAAGTGCCGAGTGGATGATCCATCTCGGTCTCCTCCCGATATCCCCACCATCACGGAAGCCAGTCTTCAGCCAATTCGATTCACTCCACGTGATATCAAGAAACGGCTGAGTGCACTGGATACAGCAAAGGCTATGGGCCCCGACAATATCCCAGCTGTAGTGCTGAAGACTTGTGCTCCAGAACTAGCTGCGCCTCTAGCCAAGCTGTTCCAGTACAGCTACAACACTGGCATCTACCCGACAATGTGGAAAATTGCCCAGGTATGTCATGTCCACAAAAAGCAGAACAAATCCAATCCGGACAATTACCACCCCATCAGTCTACTCTCAATCATCAGCAAAGTGATGGAAGGTGAAGTCGACAGTGCTATCAAGCGGCACTTACTCACCAATAACCTGCTCACCGATACTCAGTTTGGGTTCCGCCAGGACCACTCGGCTCCAGACCTCATTACAGCCTTGGTCCAAACATGGACAAAAGAGCTGAATTCCAGAGGTGAGGTGAGAGTGACTGCCCTTGACATCAAGGCAGCATTTGACCGAGTGTGACACCAAGGAGCCCTAGTAAAATTGAAGTCAATGGGAATCAGGGGGAAAACTGTCCATTGGCTGGAGTCATACCTAGCGCAAAGGAAGATGGTAGTGGTTGTTGGAGGCCAATCATCTCAGCCCCAGGACATTGCTGCAGGAGTTCCTCAGGGCAGTGTCCTAGGCCCAACCATTTTCAGCTGCTTCATCAATGACCTTCCCTCCATCATAAGGTCAGAAATGGGGATGTTCGCTGATGATTGCACATTGTTCAGTTCCATTCGCAACCCCTCAGATAATGAAGCAGTCCGAGCCCGCATGCAGCAAGGCCTGGACAACATCCAGGCTTGGGCTCATAAGTGGCAAGTAACATTCGCGCCAGATAAGTGCCAGGCAATGACCATCTCCAACAAGAGAGAGTCTCACCACCTCCCCTTGACATTCAACGGCATTACCATCGCCGAATCCCCCACCATCAACATCCTGGGGGTCACCATTGACCAGAAACTTAACTGGACAAGCCATATAAATACTGTGGCTATGAGAGCAGGTCAGGGGCTGGGTATTCTGCGGTGAGCGACTCACCTGACACCCCAAAGCCTTTCCACCATCTACAAGGCACAAGTCAGGAGTGTGATGGAATACTCTCCACTTGCTTGGATGAGTGCAGCTCCAACAACACTCAAGAAGCTCGACACCATCCAAGATAAAGCAGCCCGCTTGATTGGCACCCCATCCACCACCCTAAACATTCACTCCCTTCACCACCGGCGCACAGTGGCTGCAGTGTGCACCATCCACAGGATGCACTGCAGCAACTCACCAAGGCTTCTTCGACAGCACCTCCCAAACCCGCGACCTCTACCACCTAGAAGGACAAGAGCAGCAGGCGCATGGGAACAACACCACCTGCACGTTCCCCTCCAAGTCACACACCATCCCGACTTGGAAATATATCGCCGTTCCTTCATTGTCGCTGGGTCAAAATCCTGGAACTCCCTTCCTAACAGCACTGTGGGAGAACCGTCACCACACGGACTGCAGCGGTTCAAGAAGGCGGCTCACCACCACCTTCTCAAGGGGCAATTAGGGAATGGGCAATAAATGCTGGCCTCGCCAGCGACGCCCACATCCCATGAACGAATAAAAAAACTCTCCATGCGTTTGTATAAAGGATGCTTATTTCGGCCACACACCCTAACCTATTCATCTGCTCTAATGTTTTTCTCACATTTCTTGCTATCCCTCTACTCTCCTTTTAGAATTATTATTTATACCTTTCCACCTGAGCACCCCCCCCACCCCCCCGCATTTATTAGTTTAAAGTCCTTGTGACCGCCCTATATCTTCTCCGCTCGGACTCTGGTCCCATTCCGGTTCAGGTGGAGCCCGTCCCAGGGGTACAGCCCCTTCCTGTCCCAGTACTGGTGCCAGTGTCCCATGAAATAGAACCCCTCCTTCCCAAACCTCCTTCAGCCACATGTTCACCTCCCTAATCTGCTTATCCCTACCTCAATTTGCACATGGCTCGGGTAATAATCCAGAGATTATAACCCTCTCCAATGTCCTTTCAAGCCGGTTCGAGATGTCCCTCACCCTGACACCAGGTCGGCAACATACCATGTGGGACTCTCAATCCTACTTACAGAGAATGCTATCTGTCCCCCTAATTATTGAATCCCCTTCAACTGCCACATCATTCTTCTCCTCAGTCTCCTTCCTTTGGACAGTAACGCACCCTGTGCAGGGGTGGGTAAAGGGCCAGTAACACACTCTGTACAGGGGGTAAGGGACAGTAACACGCCCTGTACAGAGGGTAATGGGCCAGTAACACGCCTGATACAGTGCTTAAGGGACAGTAACATGTCCTGTACAGAGGGTAATGGGCCAGTAACACGCCCTGTACAACGCTAACGGCTAGTAGCACGGCCTGTACAGGGGTAACAGCCAGTAACACACTCTGTATATAATCATAGAATGGTTATAGGATGGAAGGAGGCCATTCGGTCCATTGAGTCTGTGCTGGATCTCTGCAAGAGCTATCCAGTTAGTCCCACTCCCCCGCCCTATCCCCGTAGCCCTGCAATTTTTTTCCCTTCAAGTACTTATCCAGTTCCCTTTTGAAGGCCATGATTGAATCTGCCTCCACCACCCCCTCGGGCAGTGTATTCCAGATCCTAACCACTCGCTGTGTGAAAAAGTTTTTCCCCATGTTGCCTTTGGTTCTTCTGCCAATCAATACTGCCCCCCGCCTCCTTTCTTTCCTTCCCTATCTTTCCTGAACACCTTGTATCCAGGAATATTTAGTACCCAATCCTGCCCTTTTTTGAGCCAGGTCTCCATTATCGCCACTACATCATATTCCCATGTGGCTAATTGTGCCTGCAGCTCACCGACCTTGTTTACCGCCGTTTGTGTGTTTTTTAAAATTCGTTCATGGGATGTGGGCATCGCTGGCGAGGCCAGCATTTATTGCCCATCCCTAATTGCCCTTGAGAAGGTGGTGGTGAGCCGTCTTCTTGAATCGCTGCAGTCCGTGTGGTGAAGGTTCTCCCACAGTGCTGTTAGGTAGGGAGTTCCAGGATTTTGACCCAGCGATGATGAAGGAACGACAAGTTGGGATGGTGTGTGACTTGGAGGGGAACGTGCAGGTGGTGTTGTTCCCATGTGCCTGCTGCCCTTGTCCTTCTAGGCGGTAGAGGTCGCGGGTTTGGGAGGTGCTGTCGAAGAAGCCTTGGCGAGTTGCTGCAGTGCAT
Organism: Heptranchias perlo; assembly: GCF_035084215.1. Lineage (NCBI taxonomy): Eukaryota > Metazoa > Chordata > Chondrichthyes > Hexanchiformes > Hexanchidae > Heptranchias > Heptranchias perlo. The sequence continues at coordinate 50,642,873 of NC_090343.1, read as the reverse complement.
CCTGTGGATGGTACACACTGCAGCCATAGTGCGCCGGTGGTGAAGGGAGTGAATGTTTAGGGTGGTGGATGGGGTACCAATCAAGCGGGCTACTTTGACCTGGATGGTGTCGAGCTTCTTGAGTGTTGTTGGAGCTGCACCCATCCAGGTAAGTGGAGAGTATTCCATCACAATCCTGACTTGTGCCTTGTAGATGGTGGAAAGGCTTTGGGGAGTCAGGGGGTTAGTCACTTACCACAGAATACCCAGCCTCTGACCTGCTCTTGTAGCCACAGTATTTATGCGGCTGGTCCAGTTCAGTTTCTGGTCAATGGTGACCCCCAGGGTGTTGATGGTGGGGGATTCGGCGATGGTAATGCCGTTGAATGTCAAGGGGAGGTGGTTAGACTCTCTCTTGTTGGAGATGGTCATTGCCTGGCACTTGTCTGGCATGAATGTTACTTGCCACTTATCAGCCCAAGCCTGGATGTTGTTCAGGTCTTGCTGCATGCGGGCTTGGACTGCTTCATTATCTGAGGGATTGCGAATGGAAGTGAACACTGTGCAATCATAAGCAAACATCCCCGCTTCTGACCTTATGATGGAGGGAAGGTCATTGATGAAGCAGCTGAAGATGGTTGGGCCTAGGACACTGCCCTGAGGAACTCCTGCAGCAATACCCTGGGGCTGAGATGATTGGCCACCAACAACCACTACCATCTTCCTTTGTGCTCGGTATGACTCCAGCCACTGGAGAGTTATCCCCCTGATTCCCATTGACTCCAGTTTTACTAGGGCTCCTTGGTGCCACACTTGGTCAAATGCTGCCTTGATGTCAAGGGCAGTCACTCTCACCTCACATCTAGAATTCAGCTCTTTTGTCCATGTTTGGACCAAGGCTGTAATGAGGTCTGGAGCCGAGTGGACCTGGCGGAATCCAAACTGAGCATCGGTGAGCAGATTATTGGTGAGTAAGTGCCGCTTGATAGCACTGTCGACTTCACCTTCCATCACTTTGCTGATGATTGAGAGTAGACTGATGGGGCGGTAATTGTCCGGATTGGATTTGTCCTGCTTTTTGTGGTCAGGACATACCTGGGCAAATTTCCACATTGTCGGGTAGATGCCAGTGTTGTAGCTGTACTGGAACAGCTTGGCTAGAGGCATGGCTAGTTCTGGAGCACAAGACTTCAGCACTACAGCCGGGATGTTGTCGGGGCCCATAGCCTTTGCTGTATCCAGTGCACTTAGCCGTTTCTTGATATCACGTGGAGTGAATCGAATTAGCTGAAGACTGGCTTCTGTGATGGTGGGGATATCGGGAGGAGGCCGAGATGGATCATCCACACGGCACTTCTAGCTGAAGATGGTTGCAAACGCTTCAGCCTTGTCTTTTGCACTCACGTGCTGGACTCCGCCATCATTGAGGATGGGGATGTTCACAGATTCTCCTCCTCCCATTAGTTGTTTAATTATCCACCACCATTCACGACTGGATGTGGCAGGACTGCAGAGCTTTGATCTGATCCATTGGTTGTGGAATCGCTTAGCTCTGACTGTAGCATGTTGCTTCCGCTGTTTAGCATGCATGCAGTCCTGTGTTGTAGCTTCACCAGGTTGGCACCTCATTTTTAGGTACGCCTGGTGCTGCTCCTGGCATGCTCTTCTACACTCCTCATTGAACCAGGGTTGATCCCCTGGCTTGTTGGTAATGGTAGAGTGAGGAATATGCTGGGCCTTGGGGTTACAGATTGTGCTGGAATACAATCCTGCTGCTGCTGATGGCCCACAGCGCCTCATGGATGCCCAGTTTTGAGCTGCTAGATCTGTTCTGAATCTATCCCTTTTAGCACGGTGGTAGTGCCACACAACACGTTGGATGGTGTCCTCAGTGTGAAGACGGGACTTCGTCTCCACAAGGACTGTGCGGTGGTCAATCCTACCAATACTGTCATGGACAGATGCATCTGTGGCAGGTCAATTGGTGAAGACGAGGTCAAGTAAGTTTTTCCCTCGTGTTGGTTCGCTCACCACCTGCCGCAGGCCCAGTCTAGCAGCTATGTCCTTCAGGACTCAGCCAGCTCAGTCAGTAGTGGTGCTACCGAGCCACTCTTGGTGATGGACATTGAAGTCCCCCACCCAGAGTACATTCTGTGCCCTTGCTACCCTCAGTGCTTCCTCCAATTGATGCTCAACATGGAGGAGGACTGATTCATCAGCTGAGGGAGGCCGGTAGGTGGTAATCAGCAGGAGGTTTCCTTGCCCATATTTGACCTGATGCCATGAGATTTCATGGGGTCTGGAGTCAATGTTGAGGACTCCCAGGGCCACTCCCTCCTGACTGTATATCACTGTACCGCCACCTCTGGTGGGTCTGTCCTGCCGGTGGGACAGGACATACCCAGGGATAGTGATGGAAGAGTCTGGGACGTTGGCTGAAAGGTATGATTCTGTGAGTATGGCTATGTCAGGCTGTTGCTTGACTAGTCTGTGGGACAGCTCCCAATTTTGCCACAGGTCTCCAGATGTTAGTGAGAAGGACTTTGCAGGGTCGACTGGGCTTGGTTTGTCGTTGTCGTGTCCGGTGCCTAGTGGTCCGATGCCGGGTGGTCCGTCCGGTTTTATTCTTATTATGACTTTTTGTGGTGCGATTGTACAACTGAGTGTCTTGCTAGGCCATTTCAGAGGGCGATTAAGAATCAACCACATTGCTGTGGGTCTGGAGTCACATTTTGGCCAGTCCGGGTAAGGACGGCAGGTTTCCTTCCATAAAGGACATTAGTTTACAAACGTGCACTGTGAACCTATCATTGTCCTTCTTGCATTCTTTCAATTTGATCCCACCAACATTGTACTGTTTCTATTCTAGTGCTATCTGTCTCTCCCAATCCTTTGTGCACCTTGTTTCTCCCATCCCCCTGCCAAATTAGTTTAAACCCTCCCTCACAGCACTAGTGAACCTCCCCCCCGCAGGACATTGGCTCTGTTGAGGTGCCATCTGTCTGGCCTGTACAGGTCCCACCTCCCCCAGAACCAGTCCCAATGCCCCAGGAATCTAAAGCCCCCCCTCCTGCACCATCTCTCCAGCCACGCATTCATCTGCTCTATCCTCCTATTTTTATACTCACTGGCGCATGGCACTGGAAGTAATCCGGAGATTACTACCTTTGAGGTCCTGCTTTTTAATCTCTTTCCTAACTCCTTAAAATCTACCTGCAGGACCTCTGTACAGCTGAGCTCTGGCTGCACTCCCCAGGGGAACCCTCTCCCCCACCAGTGGTTAGAGAGTGAGACGCCCTCAGGGCACTCCTGCACCATCTGCCTGGTCCTCCATGTCTGTCTGGCGGTCACCCAGTCCCTCTCTGCCTGCACTCTTTTAAGCTGCAGGGTGACCACCTCCTGAAACATGCTGTCCACTCTCAGCCTCGCGGATACTCTGCAGTGACACCGAAACCCGGAGCTCGAGCTCCTCCAGCTGACGACACTTGGGGTAACGGTCCGTAGCACGTGTCACACAGGGGTAACGGTCCGTAGCACGTGTCACACACGGGTAACGGTCCGTAGCACGTGTCACACAGGGGTAACGGTCCGTAGCACGGGTCACACAGGGGTAACGGTCCGTAGCACGTGCCACACAGGGGTAACGGCCCGTAGCACGTGTCACACAGGGGTAACGGTCCGTAGCACGTGCCACACAGGGGTAAAGGCCCGTAGCACGTGTCACACAGGGGTAACGGCCCGTAGCACGTGTCACACAGGGGTAACGGCCCGTAGCACGTGTCACACAGGGGTAACGGCCCGTAGCACGTGTCACACAGGGGTAACGGCCCGTAGCACGGGCCACACAGGGGTAACGGTCCGTAGCACGTGTCACACAGGGGTAACGGCCCGTAGCACGGGCCACACAGGGGTAACGGTCCGTAGCACGGGTCACACAGGGGTAACAGTCCGTAGCACGGGTCACACAGGGGTAACGGTCCGTAGCACGTGTCACACAGGGGTAACAGTCCGTAGCACGGGTCACACAGGGGTAACAGTCCGTAGCACGGGTCACACAGGGGTAACGGTCCGTAGCATGTGTCACACAGGGGTAACGGCCCGTAGCACGGGTCACACAGGGGTAACGGCCCGTAGCACGGGTCACACAGGGGTAACGGTCCGTAGCACGGGTCACACAGGGGTAACAGTCCGTAGCACGGGTCACACAGGGGTAACGGTCCGTAGCATGTGTCACACAGGGGTAACGGTCCGTAGCACGGGTCACACAGGGGTAACGGCCCGTAGCACGGGTCACACAGGGGTAACGGCCCGTAGCACGGGTCACACAGGGGTAACGGTCCGTAGCATGTGTCACACAGGGGTAACGGTCCGTAGCACGGGTCACACAGGGGTAACGGTCCGTAGCACGTGTCACACAGGGGTAACGGTCCGTAGCACGGGTCACACAGGGGTAACGGCCCGTAGCACGGGTCACACAGGGGTAACGGTCCGTAGCACGGGTCACACAGGGGTAACGGTCCGTAGCATGTGCCACACAGGGGTAACGGTCCGTAGCACGGGTCACACAGGGGTAACGGCCCGTAGCATGTGTCACACAGGGGTAACGGTCCGTAGCACGGGTCACACAGGGGTAACGGTCCGTAGCACGGGTCACACAGGGGTAACGGTCCGTAGCACGTGTCACACAGGGGTAACGGCCCGTAGCACGGGTCACACAGGGGTAACGGCCCGTAGCACGTGTCACACAGGGGTAACAGTCCGTAGCACGGGTCACACAGGGGTAACGGTCCGTAGCACGGGTCACACAGGGGTAACGGTCCGTAGCACGGGTCACACAGGGGTAACAGTCTGTAGCACGGGTCACACAGGGGTAACGGTCCGTAGCACGGGTCACACAGGGGTAACAGTCTGTAGCACGGGTCACACAGGGGTAACGGTCCGTAGCACGTGTCACACAGGGGTAACGGACCGTAGCATGTGTCACACAGGGGTAACGGTCCGTAGCACGGGTCACACAGGGGTAACGGTCCGTAGCACGGGTCACACAGGGGTAACGGTCCGTAGCACGGGTCACACAGGGGTAACAGTCTGTAGCACGGGTCACACAGGGGTAACGGTCCGTAGCACGGGTCACACAGGGGTAACGGTCCGTAGCACGTGTCACACAGGGGTAACGGCCCGTAGCATGTGTCACACAGGGGTAACGGCCCGTAGCATGTGTCACACAGGGGTAACGGTCCGTAGCACGGGTCACACAGGGGTAACGGTCCGTAGCACGGGTCACACAGGGGTAACGGTCCGTAGCACGTGTCACACAGGGGTAACGGCCCGTAGCATGTGTCACACAGGGGTAACGGTCCGTAGCACGGGTCACACAGGGGTAACGGTCCGTAGCACGTGTCACACAGGGGTAACGGTCCGTAGCACGGGTCACACAGGGGTAACGGCCCGTAGCATGTGTCACACAGGGGTAACGGTCCGTAGCACGTGTCACACAGGGGTAACGGTCCGTAGCACGGGTCACACAGGGGTAACGGCCCGTAGCATGTGTCACACAGGGGTAACGGTCCGTAGCACGTGTCACACACGGGTAACGGTCCGTAGCACGGGTCACACAGGGGTAACGGTCCGTAGCACGGGTCACACAGGGGTAACGGCCCGTAGCACGGGTCACACAGGGGTAACGGTCTGTAGCACGGGTCACACAGGGGTAACGGCCCGTAGCACGGGTCACACAGGGGTAACGGTCCGTAGCACGGGTCACACAGGGGTAACGGTCCGTAGCACAGGTCACACAGGGGTAACGGTCCGTAGCACGGGTCACACAGGGGTAACGGTCCGTAGCACGGGTCACACAGGGGTAACGGCCCGTAGCATGTGTCACACAGGGGTAACGGCCCGTAGCATGTGTCACACAGGGGTAACGGTCCGTAGCACGGGTCACACAGGGGTAACGGCCCGTAGCATGTGTCACACAGGGGTAACGGTCCGTAGCATGTGTCACACAGGGGTAACGGCCCGTAGCATGTGTCACACAGGGGTAACGGTCCGTAGCACGTGCCACACAGGGGTAACGGTCCGTAGCACGTGTCACACAGGGGTAACGGCCCGTAGCACGTGTCACACAGGGGTAACGGCCCGTAGCACGTGTCACACAGGGGTAACGGCCCGTAGCACGGGTCACACAGGGGTAACGGCCCGTAGCACGTGTCACACAGGGGTAACGGCCCGTAGCACGTGTCACACAGGGGTAACGGCCCGTAGCACGTGTCACACAGGGGTAACGGCCCGTAGCATGTGCCACACAGGGGTAACGGCCCGTAGCACGTGTCACACAGGGGTAACGGTCCGTAGCATGTGCCACACAGGGGTAACGGTCCGTAGCACGGGTCACACAGGGGTAACGGCCCGTAGCACGGGTCACACAGGGGTAACGGCCCGTAGCACGGGTCACACAGGGGTAACGGTCCGTAGCACGGGTCACACAGGGGTAACGGTCTGTAGCACGGGTCACACAGGGGTAACGGTCCGTAGCACGTGCCACACAGGGGTAACGGTCCGTAGCACGGGTCACACAGGGGTAACGGTCCGTAGCACGTGTCACACAGGGGTAACGGTCTGTAGCACGTGTCACACAGGGGTAACGGTCCGTAGCACGTGTCACACAGGGGTAACGGCCCATAGCATGTGTCACACAGGGGTAACGGTCCGTAGCACACCGCACAGGGGTAACGGTCCGTAGCACGTGTCACACAGGGGTAACGGCCCATAGCACGGGTCACACACGGGTAACGGTCCGTAGCACGGGTCACACAGGGGTAACGGTCCGTAGCACGGGTCACACAGGGGTAACGGTCCGTAGCATGTGTCACACAGGGGTAACGGCCCGTAGCACGTGTCACACAGGGGTAACAGCCCGTAGCACGGGTCACACAGGGGTAACGGTCCGTAGCACGGGTCACACAGGGGTAACGGTCCGTAGCACGTGTCACACAGGGGTAACGGCCCGTAGCACGTGTCACACAGGGGTAACGGCCCGTAGCACGGGTCACACAGGGGTAACGGCCCGTAGCACGTGTCACACAGGGGTAACGGCCCGTAGCACGTGCCACACAGGGGTAACGGTCCGTAGCACGTGCCACACAGGGGTAACGGCCCGTAGCACGTGCCACACAGGGGTAACGGTCCGTAGCACGTGCCACACAGGGGTAACGGCCCGTAGCACGGGTCACACAGGGGTAACGGCCCATAGCACGGGTCACACAGGGGTAACGGTCCGTAGCACGTGCCACACAGGGGTAACGGCCCGTAGCACGGGTCACACAGGGGTAACGGCCCATAGCACGTGTCACACAGGGGTAACGGCCCATAGCACGTGTCACACAGGGGTAACGGCCCATAGCACGTGCCACACAGGGGTAACGGCCCGTAGCACGGGTCACACAGGGGTAACGGCCCGTAGCACGTGTCACACAGGGGTAACGGCCCATAGCACGTGTCACACAGGGGTAACGGCCCGTAGCACGTGTCACACAGGGGTAACGGTCCGTAGCACGTGCCACACAGGGGTAACGGTCCGTAGCATGTGTCACACAGGGGTACTGGAGGCCTCATTTGCAGGAGGCAGAGCAACAACAGTAGTCGTCATCAGATGAGGAAGACATAGGGGAAGGAGAGAGGGAGGATCACATCAGTGCCTTGCAGCCAGAGTTGTCATGGATCAGCTCAGAGCTCAATGATTCCACTGAGCTTCGCACACCCACCAATGCTTTTTTGACAAGTGAGGCAGCCAATTTGGGCAATCAAAATCCCTCAAGCATCAAATGTGGTAACCGAATAGTTAATCTGTTTTGGTTGTGTTGGCTGAGGGATCAATGGTGGCCAGCATACTGAGTGAGCTTTTTTTGCTCTTCAAAAAGCGGCAGACAGCTGAAAGACAGCACCTCTGACAATGCAGCACTCCCTCAATCATGCACTCAAGTCCTGGAGTGGGGCTCGAACTGAGAACCTTTTGACTTCGAGGTGACAGTCCCACCAACTGAACCTGTCCCTATCCCGAAAGACCAAGATATAAGTGCTAATTTTAGCAGCTGATCCTTGGCCACACCTGGCCAACAAACAAAAAAAGGCTTGGTAACATTTTCTAAAAAAGACTGTGTCCCTTTAATAAAAAGACCCAAATTGAACTGTGTCTTGCAGCAGCTGAAGAAGCTAATTGACAAAACATGGTGTTAATAGTGTATTAGGGGCTGTTCACATCCAATCCTACTGCACTGAATTGAAGTATGATATGGAGCACTGAGACTGGGCCTGCTCCCCAGCGAGCTCTGTAAGTCTTACATAATAATCCTATGAATGATGACTGTCAATGTGAAACAAAAGCCCTTTGGACTGCTCCAGTTTGGGACAATATTTTATTCTTCTCCTCTATAATGAATCTTTAGAAAGCATTGTGACCTCATCCCTGGGCATTTTCAGAGCTGTTTGGTCCTTTTCCAATGTCATTCTCCATCAATTGAGAATAAACCTTTTGTCATGGCACGTACTCTTAAAAATATAATCTTAGTTTTTCAGACCCTGTACTTTTCTATTTTCCTCCTTTTCAACTAGGCCCAGTTAACAAATATAAAACTACCTGGGTATGGGATTGGCAAGTCTTTTCTTCGGAGTACTCTTGTTGAAGAGACAGCTATGGAGATGAGCTTATCCAAGCGTTAACAGCTGTGCTGAAAGCTCTCCATTAATAAGACAGGGCCTGTCATTTTAATAAAAGGCCTCCTTCGGTGAGAAAAACCAAGAGAATTGCCGGGAATCACCAGAACAGTGCGTGCACAAGGGGGGCTGTGATCCTAAGGTGGGAGGATGGTGGGTCATGATTTCCCATGTAGGATTCCTGCAAAATGCAGGGGAGTTGGTTATACTGTCTTTGGACCTTAATTAAGTATTGCATCAGTGCCCATTATGAGAATTAAATTCTTAAAGAATATATTGCAGTTTTTTTATATGCTTTGTGGGAAGATTGAGTGGTGGAGCAGATGTCCTTTCAACCTATGGAAACTGGCTTCAAATCTAGCTCAAACTGATAGTTTACCAATTATCCCAGTTCCTACTGAGCAAAAGATCCCATTATGCTGGCAATTGTATTCAGAGACCACAAGAATGATTGGTGAGGGGAATGGAGATGTCACACTGGTGTTGATCTGAGTTTGCGACTAAGGCACAGAGTACTGCTTGATGCTAAATACTGCATGAAATAAGAAATGTTTCATTCCCCAGCACCGATATCCCTTGCCTTGATGACCATAAAATTTAATATGCTAGTCAATTCCTACTGTTTTTCTGAACTTTCCCAAAGTGCTAAACAGTTACTAATCTAGAGAAACTTTCATAGTGACACTGATTAACCTCAAGATGTTCCTATTTAGACCATTTTCCAACAGGGAGTACTGGGACAGTGGCCTTAAAGGGACAGGCCAAGTGAGCAGCTAAGCATCATAACTATGCTCCTGATTACCCATTAGCAATCTCGCTGGAGGTGCTCTAGTATGTATGTGGCTGAAATTCTATGGTCCTTAGGTTGATAGTGATAGCAGAAGGGCTGGAAATTAAGCAGGGACCCAGATATGCCAGATCCTCATCTTCCCCATCAATTTCCATGAGGCCTCATTTAGGATGGAGCTTCTGCCTGCCCCAAACAAAGTCACTTGAGTCAGAGGGGGCGCAGTTGGGGGTCTTCCCGATCAGGGGTTTCCTTGTTCTGGAGATCTGTAGATAGGCTAGGACGCCCAGTGAAAACAGGTGAACCGGCCTGCCAACTAGTGAAGGTATTCTGTTTACACACCTGTTGTATTTTGTGATCTAAAATCTTCAGAAATTTCTGAAAGCTGAGGGAGAGAGAAAAACCAGGGTGAGTGAGTAAGGGGAGGGGGAGAGAGATTGAACATTGAAACCAACTATTTACCTCATCTGTGTTTTGTTGTCCATTAATAAAGGTAAATGCTAATTGATTACATCTGTGCAAAAGTGATTCCAATTACAAGCACCCAAGATGGGGGGGGGGGGAGGGGAGAGAGAAATTTTCCTCATTCTAATTTCAAATTTCTTCTAATTTGATTTATTTTTAAAAAGCACAAGTAAGTTGAATTTTGAATGCAAACGAGGCACTTTGAGGGAAACAGATAGGAATAATCAGTGAAGGAGGGGAGGTTGAGAATGAAGAGTTTTCTGCCCCCTCGTCACCTGCCTTCAAATAGTGCATGGGTGAGTGTGGGGAGTAGATGGAACTTTAAGGGTGAGGTGAGTGACGGCAGGATCAAAGGGAATGGAGTTACTGGGGATGTGGGTAGTTCAAAGGGAAGGAAGTAGGGCAGTGATCAGAGTGAGGGGGTAATAGGAAGCCAAGGGGTGTTGTGGGAAGATGGGGGTGTGGGGGACGTATGACTGATTGGGAAGGGAGCTGCTGAAGACCACATTTTCCCTGCAATCCCCAATCCAAACACTGTCTGCAGCTGTTGGTTGCTCCTTTCCCCATCACCCCCACCCAAAAGGAAAACAGGGAGAGAAGGAGAACAGAGAGAAACTAAAAGAACTAGTGGGAGAGAGAAAGAAAGAGAAACAGACAGAAGGAGAAGAGGAGAGATGAACAAAAGGCAGATAAGAGAGAGACCATATTCTCCGACTGACCATGCACTATGCCATGGGAGATTAACTAGTAATATATTAAAAGTCTTGCATATGGCACTTTCTGTCCCTATTAACTTGATGGCAAAACCCTATGTCAACATTATATAATGGCAAAACTCTGTGAACATTTGCCTGCCATGCTGTAACTGTAAGCCTCCTGTCTCTACCTGGCAATACTACATTCTTCGCATCAGTCTTCCACATTCTCTGCCTCTCATAGAACTCAACAGTAAAAATAATGTCTGTTATTCACTTTATCAGCATATGTTACTTTAAGAAAAATGTTTATACATTGGAATATACACTGTCACCTGGCTCAAGCTTTTGGCTCCACTTAAAACCTTTGCTCCTGGCCCCATTCCACTCCCAGCTCTGACTGCCCTCTGCCTTTGGTCCCACTCCTCTCCTGGTTAAAACCCCACTTCAATCCCAGCTCTGGCTGCCTATTGCCTCTGACCTTCTTAGCCCCACTCCGCTCATGGCTCTAGCTGATGAAACATATTTAAAAATGATGGGGCCCAATTCTTTCCTGGCTGGCCTTTGCCTCCATTCCTGCTCCCCTGTAAGCCTCTCATCACTTTATGTCCCACTGCTGGCTGTTTCCCATCCTCTTCCTGACAGTTTCCTACACCCTGCTTCCTAAACTTGACCATTCGGCCTCATTCCTACCCTCTTCCTTCCCCACATTTTCTATTTGGTTTCCCTCTCACTCTCTCTTCTATGTAAAGTTTCTTCTCGTTCTTGGCCATACTCCCAGCATCGAGCACCACCAGTCCTACTTTATTTTTCTTGCCTAATTTCAAAATGACGGCTTTAATTAATTTGAAGGAAATCTGGGCACCTTGTCACAACATATTGATGCTTCCCTTATTTAATTAATATTTATTAGTCGTTCCATCCACTGGCCTCCTGTTTTTATTTCATTAATAATATATTTTGGGGGAATCCTGTTCATTTAAATAGCTACTGCTTCTATTTATCAAATTTGCACAAGCCAATTGATTAAATAAAATAATTCACACTATTGCCATCAAATAGTCACGGCTTTTATTTCATTTATAAATTTTTGGGGTAATGTTCTGTTCTTTGTCAGCAATACAATAGGTTGATTCACGAATGATATGTTGAAAATCCTGTGTATGGCATAAATTTCCCTCCATATTAACCTTGCTTGAGTCAGGCTTTTTCTGTCAATACTTAACATAGAAAAACCCTGTCAACATATTATCATGGGTAGACCCTATACAGAAAGACAGAACCTTTTGTTTTGCACTCCTCTAATTCTGGCCTCTTGTGTATTCCCAATTTCCTTCGCCCCATCATTGGTGGCCGTGCCTTCAGCTATCTAGGCCCGAAGCTCTGGAATTCTCTCCCTAAACCTCTCTCTTTCCCTTTAAGACACTCCTTAAAACCTACCTCTTTGACCAAGCTTTTGGTCACCTGTCCTGATATCTACTTGTGAGGCTCGGTGTCAAATTTTGTTTGATAATCGCTCCTGTGAAGCGCCTTGGGACGTTTTACTACATTAAAAAGGCGCTATATAAATGTAGGTTGTTGAACTTGTATTTGTATAGCACATTTCACGACCTTGGAACATCTCAATGTGCTTCACAGCCTTTTGAAGTTTAGTCATTGTTGTAATTTATCGATGTGGGGCAGCCAATTTGTGCACCTCAAGGTCCCATACACAGCAATGAGATAAATGACCAGATTAGTTTAATGGTATTGGCTGTGGAGGAGCAAAGGGATTTTGGTGTCCATGTACACAAATCGTTAAAAGCTAGGACACAGGTACAAAAAGTAATCAAAGAGGCTTACAGAATGTTAGCCTTTATCACAAGTGGGGGGGGTGGAATTCAAAAGTGAGGAAGTGATGTTTCAATAATAAAAACAGAAAGTGCTAGAAACGCTCAGCCGGTCAGGCAGCATCTGTGGAGAAACAGAGTTAACGTTTCTGGTTGATGATTTTCATCAGAAATTATGCTTTAGTTGTACTGAGCCTTGGTCAGACTGTATCTGGAGATACTACGTTCAGATTTAGGCACCGCACCTCAGGAAGGATATATTGGCCTTGGAGAGGGTGCAGTGCAGATTCAACAGAATGATACCGGGGCTAAAAGGGTTAAATTACGAGGACAGGTTGCATAAACTTAGCATGTATTCCCTTGAGTTTAGAAGGTAGCCCTCCCTCCTGCTGTACAGGTGGATGTGTCACAGCACTCTGTTGTGGAGCGCCACGTGTCAGAGGTGGACAGCGTGGATGGCGAGGCTGGTGATGCTGTTCGCCCTCCGAGGAGGTCATGACTGCAGCTACGGCGACCCCCATCCGGAAGATGTACATCTGAGGGGGTCCGCAAGGTAGGTACATGTCTCTGGACCCCGGGGTAAGTGTGCAGGTTGGTGACTTTGATTGTCAGGAGGAGGGTGGTGGAGGCCAAACTTTGTCCCAAGTGACAGAGTGGCCTCCTGCAATGAGTGAGGGTCTCCCCCCACACCTGTCAAATGGACCTTTGCAGCTGCCACAGGCTGACAGCTGCAACAGGTCCATTTGAACTGGGAGTGTTTCCCCCAGTGTGGGAAACAGTCCCAGTTTGGTTTAAAATCCCACCCCTCCTCACATAATCCCTTAATCAGGTCAGTTAATGACCTGAACAAAGCAAAGTAAATAGCGTCAAGTGGCATCCCGCTGGCTTTAATTGCCTGCGGGATTCCCACCAGCGGGGGCTGCGTGCGCACGCCGGCGCGTCAGTGGGGAACCCGGAAGTGCACGGGTTCGAGGCGGGCTCCGGTCCCGCTCTGGGATTTCCCGATTTTCAGGGCCCCCCCGCCAGGAATGCACCCAATAGCGGGTGGTAAAATGATGCCCATTACATTTAGTTCCCTCATCCAAATCATTGATCTATATTGTGAATAGCTGGGGCCCAAGCACTGATCCCTGTGGTACCCCACTAGTCACTGCCTGACACCCCGAAAAAGACCCGTTTATTCCTACTCTCTGTTTCCTGTCTGTTAACCAATTCTCAATCCAAATACTCACTACCCCAAATGTTCACATCCCCAATCTATTCACTCCAGTCGGTATCACTGCCACTTACTACCCAACATAATTCACTACTCTCCCCAAATTACTCGCCAACCCTCCATACTCACTTCTCCATTCCTATAAGCTGCTCCCACTGCATCTCCTAAATAATTATAAGTCCAACACCCCTTCCAAAATAGTTTATCTTTTTGCTCAGTATCGCCAACATCAAAATACATTCACTTATGAAATATTAATGTCGTCTGACTTCCCGTGAGCAATGCCACATGAGGTCTGTAGTAATATATTAAAATGCTTGTGTATGGCATGCACCTTCTGTCCTTATTAGCTTTACTCCCTATGTCATAATGAGTCACACTTTTTATGTTTAGAATGGGAAAACCCTATGTCAACATTTAAAAGCAATAAAGGCCTATGTCAACATTTGTCTGTTACACTGTGATGGTAGACTCCCAGCCACAAGGTGGTGCTGTTGAGAGAGTTGCCCAGGTCTGTCCACAATTTTGTTTCTTCACCTGATTTTCAGATTTGCCCATTTTTGGCTGTTTTTAACCTTATTTTGGGGTTTTCATGGCACCCAAAAGCCACACATTTGAGGCAACCTGATTCTAATTTTGAGTCTTGGCCTCTCTTGCTCCCACCTGCCCTGTTACTTTTCCTTATTAGTAGTGGGCTGGCCTTCAGCCTAGCATTTGGGCCTATTTGCCCCATTTATTTCTAGCTGTGATTGGCGCTATCTCCCACCCCCTAGGTTTCATATCCTCATTAGTTGTGGTTGCAGCTCAAGTCTACCACCTTGGGTCAGCACCTCTCCACATTATGGTCCTGATCTTTTGACTCCAAGAGCTCTGACATAGCCTTCCCCGACCTTTGACATCTCACCCCATGTACTTAACCTTCACCCCCTTTCTCCTCAGGGCTCCTCTTTGTGCATTTGATCTTCGTGCTGGTTATATCAGCACTGAACTCTTAATTGAACAATTAAAATGATTATAGTATATATCTATAATCATAGAATGGTACCGCACAGGAGGCCGCCATTCGGCCCATCCTGCCTGTGCCGGCTCTTTTGAATGAGCTATCCAATTAGTCCCACTCCCCTGGTCTTCCCCATAGCTCTGCAAATTTTTCCTTTTCAAGTATTTATCCAGTTTCCTTTTGAAAGTTATTATTGAATCTGCTTCCATTGCCCTTTCGGGCAGCGCATTCCAGATCATTACAACTCGCTGCGTAAAAAATATTCTCCTCATCTCACCTCTGGTTCTTTAGCTGATCATTTTAAATCTGTGTCCTCTGGTTACCAATCCTTCAGCCACTGGAAACAGTTTCTCCTTATTTACTCTATCAAAACCCTTCATGATTTTGAACACCTCTATTAAATCTCCCCTTAACCTTCTCTGCTCTAAGGAGAACAAACCCAGCTTCTCCAGTCTCTCCACATAACTGAAATTGCACATTCCTCGTACCATTCTAGTAAATCTCTTCTGCACCCTCTCTAAGGACTTGACATCTTTCCTAAAGTGTGGTGCCCAGGAATGAACACAATACTCCAGCTGGGACCTAACCAGTGTTTTATAAAGGTTCATCATAACTTCCTTGCCTTGTACTCTATACCTCAGTTTATAAAGCCTAGGATCCCATATGCTGTTATTTAACAGCCTTCTCAACTTGTCCTGCCACCTTTAAAGCTTTATGCTTAGGGACAGCATAAATCGTCATTTAGAAAGGCACGGTTTAATCAAGGACAGTCAGCATGGATTTATTAAGGGAAGGTCGTGTCTGACTAACTTGATTGAATTGGTACCAAGGAGGGTCGGTGAGGGTAGCGCGTTTGATGTAGTCTACATGGATTTTAGCAAGGCTTTTGAAAAGGTCCCACATGGCAGACTGGTGAAAAAAGTAAAAGCCCATGGGATCCAAGGGAAAGTAGCTAGTTGGACCCAAAATTGGCTCAGTGACAGGTTGATGGTTTTTGCAACTGGAAGGCTGTTTCCAGTGGGGTCACGCAAGGTTCAGTACTTGGTCCCTTGCTTTTTGTGGTATATATTAATGATTTGCACTTGAATGTGGGGGGCTTGATCAAGAAGTTTGTAGATGATATAAAAATTGGCTGTATGGTTGATAGTGAGGAGGAAAGCTGTAGACTGCAGGAAGATATCAATGGACTGGTCAGGTGGGCAGAAAAGTGGCAAATGGAATTCAATCCAGAGAAGTGTGAGGTAATGCATTTGGGGAGGGCAAACAAGGCAAGGGAATACACAATAAATGGGAGGATACTGAGAGGTGTAGAGGAACAAAGGGACCTTGGAGTGCATGTCCACAGATCCCTGAAGGTAGCAGGACAGGTAGATAAGATGGTTAAAAAGGCATATGGAATACTTTCCTTCATTAGCCGAGGCATAGAATATAAGAGCAGGGAGGTTATACTAGACTGTATAAAACATTGGTTAGGCCACAGCTTGAGTTCTGAGTACAGTTTTGGTCACCATATGATGTGATTGCACTAGAGAGGGTACAGAAGAGATTTCTGAGGATGTTGCCAGGGCTGGAGAATTTTAGCTATGAGAAAAGATTGGATAGGCTGGGGTTGTTTTCTTTGGAACAAAGGAAGCTGAGGGGAGGTTTAATTGAGGTACATAAAATTATGACGGGACTAGATCGAGTGGATAGGGAGGACCTATTTCCCTTAGCAGAGGGGTCAGTGACCAGGGGGCATAGATATAAAGTAATTGGTAGAAGGATTAGAGGGGAGCTGAGGAGAAACTTTTTCACCCAGAGGGTGGTGGGTGTCTGGAACTCACTGCCTGAAAGGGTGGTAGAGGCAGAAACCCTCAACTCATTTAAACAGTACTTGGATGTGCACCTGAAGTGCTGTAACCTCCAGGACTACGGACCAAGTGCTGGAAAGTGGGATTAAGCTGGATAGCTCTTTCTCGGCTGGCACGGACACGATGGCAGTGGTGGAACTGCAATCAGCTCTACCACACTGCTTCCCAAATTGCTGTAAGTTTTGTTATTAATCTATTACATATTAAAATCACTGTGGGCCGCAACATTCCATTTCGAAATGCATTGAAGTGTCCGAGGTCATCCGATCATAATGGGAAAACTCATTATAAAAGTATCAATATTTAGCTGCAGTATCTGTTAAGCATGGAGGTGGCATGTGATGGGTTTACAATGTAATTATCACTCTTGAGAATTAACATAATGTGACAGTCTAACGCTTCACAGTTGACTGAGATGTTGGTAAAAATGCTGAAATACCGAGAGAGAGAGAGTTGTATACCTGTCTGCAGTGGCAGACTCTGGCCACGGGGCGGCATTGTGCCACAAACTCTGATGCGTTGCCTTTGCCACAAGGTCAGGAGGAATTGGAGCATAGTTCAAAGTTCAGGTTTTATAAACATATACACAATTTCTTCTCATCCTCTGATAATAGAGGAATTCCTCGACCCGGCCTCTTGAACTGCCTGTAACCGCGAGCCCTCCCCCATGGCCATTAAGTACTCGCTCTAACCTGCGATAGTACGATCTCCTCCTGCTCCCTTTTGCTCCTCCACACTCTTGTTGGCCTCAATTCCGCACTTATCTGCCAAACGCTGACCCCAGAACACGTCTTTTCGCTGCACTGGCATCCACCTCCTTCCTGCGCGGTCTTTTCCGTCAATGTTTGAGCCGCAAAAGACCCAGTCCGTGAATAAAATAATCCCAAGTGAGTTGGACCTTGGGTAGTGCTGGCATCAACACGACCCCCTTGGCGAAATCCAAATCAGGGCCCCCCAGGAATGGACCCCACCCTCACTCAGGGAAAAATGGAGTCCTGTGGGAGATGTAGTGACCACTGCCCCCACCACCACAGGGAAAAAAATAAACCTTACAGGGATAGCAGAGCGAGTCCTTGAGAGAATCAGTGGTTTGGAAGTCCTGCACTGAGAGCAAGATGATGGTGAGAAGGGTCTCTCTTCCCCTCACTGAGATAACGAGCAGGGTTTGGGGGTGAACTGAAGGCCATAATACTCCCCCCCCCCCCCCCCCCCCCCCCATTGGACTTAATGGGGAAGGAAAGGCCACCTCAACCTGTCCCCTACTGTGACCAAGACTGGGGCTCACAGGGAAGCAATGGCTACTTTCACCCACCTCCCACCCCCTATTGTGACCACAATCGTTATGGTGAGGAAGGGAAGGCCAACTGAACACCTCCAGCACACAAAGACAATAAAAACAGAAGTGGGGGAGGAAGAGAAGAAAGTTTACCTCAGAACCTCCATGCCAACTCTTCCTTGACTCCTCCCTGCTGAGTTGGTCAGCTGCTTTTGCATCCCTATCTCCACCCTGTCCTCCTCCTCCCCCTTCCCAGCTCCTCACCCATCCCCATCTCCACCCTGTCCTCCCCCTCCCCCTCCCCCTCACCCATCCCCCTCCCCCTCCCCCGCTCCTCACCCATCCCCATCTCCACCCTGTCCTCCTCCTCCCCTTCCCCAATCCCCATCTCCACCCTGTCCTCCTCCTCCCCCTCCCCAGCTCCTCACCCATCCCCATCTCCACCCTGTCCCCCTCCTCCCCCTCCTCCCCCTCCTCCCCCTCCCCAGCTCCTCACCCATCCCCATCTCCACCCTGTCCTCCTCCTCCCCATCTCCACCCTGTCCTCCTCCTCCCCCTCCCCAGCTCCTCACCCATCCCCATCTCCACCCTGTGCTCTTCCTCCCCCTCCCCAGCTCCTCACCCATCCCCTTCCCCAGAAAGGAGCACAACTACGCCCACTCCACCGAAAGGATTTCAGTCCCTGGGTGGATGGAGGTGTATAAATTCCCCCCCTTCCCAAACAATTTCTGCAACTAGGAAAGAAAAGGATTAGGAACAGGAGTAGGCCATTCAGCCCCTCGTGCCTGCTCCGCCATTTGATAAGATCATGGCTGATCTGTGTTCTAGCTCCATATACCTGCCTTTGGCCCATATCCCTTAATACTTTTGGTTGCCAAAAAGCTATCTATCTCAGATTTAAATTTAGCAATTGAGCTAGTATCAATTGCCATTTGCGGAAGAGAGTTCCAAATTTCTACCACCCTTTGTGTGTATAAATGTTTTCTAATCTCGCTCCTGAAAGGTCTGGCTCTAATTTTTAGACTGTGCCCCCTACTCCTAAAATCCCTAACCAGCGGAAATAGTTTCTCTCTATCCACCCCATCTGTTCCCCTTAATATCTTATAAACTTCGATCAGATCACCCCTTAGCCTTTGAAACTCTAGAGAATACAACCCCAATTTGTGTAATCTCTCCTCGTAACTTAACCCTTGAAGTCCGGGTATCATTCGAGTAAACCTACGCTGCACTCCCTCCAAGGCCAATATGTCCTTCCGAAGGTGCGGTGCCCAGAACTGCTCACAGTACTCCAGGTGCGGTCTAACCAGGGTTTTGTATAGCTGCAGCATAACTTCTGCCCCCTTGTACTCTAGTCCTCTAGATATAAAGGCCAGCATTCCATCAGCCTTATTGATTATTTTCTGCACCTGCTCATGACACTTCAATGATCTATGCACCTGAACCCTAAGTCCCTTTGGTCCCTTTGGAGCATTAGCTCTCTTCCTCAGGGAAAAACAACTCACCACAGCCCCAGTCCCTCTCAGACGAAAATCCAAACTGCCTCTCTTTACTGAAGTAGATTCCCTATCTTTGTTTCCCCCATTCCTCTCCCTCTGCTCTCCCCTGCCTTCCCTCTCACCCCTCCTCTCCTATTTCTCTCTCCTCTTTGCTCTGTCTCCTATGTCCCCCCCCTGCCATATGCCTCCACCCCCTCCTCTCTGCGAGTGTCCAATTATCTCCCTGCCCTCTAACCCTGCACTTAGTCTTGGGTTCTGGTGTACAATGCCAGAATGGAGATCAGTCGGTCAAAATATAAATCAAGATATATAAAAGTAAGGACAGAATGTGTGACTTTAAAATAGTGATTGAAGTATGCCTGCACACCCTGGAATCATTACTCCACACTCTCTAACTTCATTTCACCTGAAGACAATACGTGGTCTTGGCTCCCTGTGTGTAATCACACAGGAGATCAATTAACTAAGTGCCAAAAAATTCGAAGGGTTGGATTTCCCCCCCGAGCGGTGTCTCGGTGGGCAGTCAGCGGAATGCTGGTTTACCCTGGAAGTCCTACCGGGGAGCGCAGTCCATTTTGAGAACCGGGCCTCATTTGCATTCGGACTGGCGGGCTACGGGCGGAGACCGAGCACCCGGTGCAGCCTGCTGACTCCAGGCCGCCGCAATATCAGATAGCCCGGCTGGCCTCTGTGCTGGAGGAAGGTGGATCCCTAGGGGTGGGGGTGGAGGACAATCTGTTGGGGGAGGGGGATGAGGCCAGAGTGGCAGCGGCCCAGGCTGGTTTGTGAAGGGGAATTGTGGGATCCTCTTTGGCCAGATTGCTAACCAATGCCACTTGGTGCATGCATTGTGCACTCTCTGCCTAGCTCAGTCCAAAAATAGGTCGGAGGACCCTGATTAGTATTCAAATGGACTTACTGCCGACTCTGGGGGCCGCCCCGGCTGCCCAGCGGTAGGCTCCAGCGAAGATTGCCATGGCCACGGTGACAGTGGCAACGGGGCGGTAGGTCATTGCCCACCATTTTCGTGGGGTTACCATCGTTTCCACCGAGGGAGAGGCCAAAAAATTCATCTCTAAGAGCCTGTTTTCCTTCAGTAGTCTTAAACGGTCTTTTAATTTTCTTTAATCCAACCTCTGACTCACTGTGAGCAACAGCAAAGGGGATCTGCTAGTCGTTTAATGGAAACAGAACCAGTGTGGATGTGTTTTCTTCCAGGTCACAAATAGTTACTGATACAAAACAATCTTTAAAAGAAGCCAGGAATTTAATACACGGTGAGACCTGGAGCCTAACCAAATAGCAATTTAACTGATTGTCTTATAGAATCATAGAATAATTCAGCACAGAAGGAGGCCATTCGGCCCATCATGCCTGTGCCGGCTCTTTGAAGGAGCTATCCAATCAGTCCTTTTTCTCTGCTCTTTCCCTATAGCTTGAATTTTTTTCTCTTCAAGTGTCTATCAAATAGTAACTTTGAAAGTCATTATTGAATCTGCTTCCACCACCCTTTCAGGCAACGCATTCCAGATCAGAACAACTCGCTGTGTAAAAATGTTTCCTCATGTTGCCTCGGGCTCTTTTTCCGATCACCTTAAATCCGTGTCCTCTGGTTACCGACCGTTCTGCCACTGGAAACAGTTTCTCCTTATTTACTCTGAGCACCTCTATCAAATCTCCCCTTAACCTTCTCTGTTCTAAGGAGAACAACCCCAGATTCTCCAATTTCTCCATGTAACTGAAGTCCCTCTTCCCTGATAACATTCTAGTAAATCTCTTCTGCACCCTCTCTAAGGCCTTGACATCCTTCCTAAAGTGTGGTGCCCAGAATTGAACACAATACTCCAGCTGAGGCCTAACTAGTGTTTTATAAAGGTTTAGCATAACTTCCTTGCTTTTATACTCTATGCCTCTGCATAAATGTAAGGAATCTTACAACACCAGGTTATAGTCCAACAGTTTTATTTTAAAATCAAAAGCTTTCACATCATGGCCTCTTAATAAAGCCCAGGATCCCGTATGCCTTTTTAACAGCCTTCTCAACTTGTCCTGCCACCTTCAAAGATTTGTGAATATACACCCCCAGGTCTCTTTGTTCCTGCACTCCCTTTAGAATTGTACCATTTAGTTTATATTGCCTCTCCTCATTGTTCCTACCAAAATGTTTCACTTCACACTTCTAATTATTAAATTTCATCTGCCATGTGCCTGCCCATTTCACCAGTCTGTCTATGTCCTCCTGAAGTCTGTTACTATCCTCCACATTGTTTACCACATTTCTGAGTTTCATGTCATCTGTAAACTTTGAAATTATACCCTCTAAACCCAAGTCCATGTCATTAATATATATCAAAAAGAGCAGTGGTCCTAATACCGACCCCTGGGGAACACCACTGTATACTTCCCTCCAGTCTGAAAAACAACCGTTCACCACTACTCTCTGCTTTCTGTCCTTTAGCCAATTTTATATCCATGCTGCCACTGTCCCTTTAATCCCATGGGCTTTAATTTTGCTAACAAGTCTATTACGTTGTACTTTGTCAAGCACCTTTTGAAACACAATATCAACTGCACTCCCTCATCAGTCCTCTTCGTTACTTCATCAAAGAACTCAAGCAAGTTAGTGAAACATGATTTTCCTTTAACAAATTCATGCTGACTTTCATTTATTAGCCCATAATTTTCCAAGTGCCAATTCATTTTGTCCCAGATTCTTGTCTCTTTAAATTTTCCCCACCACTGATGTTAGGCTGACTGGCCTGTAATTGCTGGGTTTAGCCCGCTCCCCCTTTTTGAACAGGTGTAACATTTGTAATCCTCCAGTCCTCTGGGACCACCCACATATCTAAGGATGATTGTAAGATTGTGGCCAGAGCCTCCGCAATTTCCACCTCGGATGCATCCCATCTGGACCGGGTGATTTTTCTACTTTGAGTACTCTCAATATTTTAAGTACCTCCTCTTTTTCTATTTTTATCCTATCCAATATTGCTACCTCCTCCTTTACTGCTACTTTGGCAGCATCCTCTTCTCTAGTGAAGACCGATGCGAAGTATTCATTTAGTGCCTCAGTCATGCCCTCTGCCTCCACAAGAAGATCTCCTTTTTTGTCCCTAATTGGCCCCACCCTTCCACTATTTAGATGTTTATTAAAGACTTTTGGATTCCCTTTTATGTTAGCCACAAATCGACAAATGTCCCTCTTATTCCCTTTTTTAGATCTCCTCTGTACTTTCTGTATTCAGCCTGGTTCTCTACTGTATTATGAACCTTACATTTGTCATAAGTCTCCTTTTTCTGTTTCATTTTAATCTCTATATCTTTAGTCAGCCAGGGAGTTCTAGCTTTGGATGCCCCTCCTTTCCCCCTCATGGGAATGTGTTTACTCTGTACCCAAACCATCTCCTCTTTGAAGGCCTCCCATTGCTCATTTACTTGAAGCTCTGTTTACTTAACAACGATTAAAGAAAGCACTTGCATTTATATTTCACAACCTCAGGATTTCCCAAAGCGCTTTACAGCCAATGAAGCACTTTTGAAGTATAATCACTGTTGTAATATAGGAATTGCAGCAGCCAATTTGTGCACAGCAAGATCCCACAAACAGCAATGAGATAAATGACCAGATCATCTGGTTTAGGTGTTAGTTGAGGGATAAATATTGACATGCCCACTGGGAGAACTCACTTGCTCTTCTCCGAATTGTGCGGTGGGATCTTTTACACTCACCTGAGAGGGCAGACAGGGCCTCAGTTTTATATCTCATCTGAAAGACGGTCAGTGCACCATTACCTCAGTACTGCACTGAAGTTCCAGCCTGGATTATATGCCCAAGACTCTGAAGTGAGATTTGAATCCACAACCTTCTGAATCAGAAGCAAGAATCTCACAACTGAGCCAAGGTCGAGTAATATATGGAATATTACATGTTGTAACACATTGTTTCATCTGACCTACTGTGAGTAACACCACTGGAAATCTGCTAATAATATATTAAAAATGACACATCAGCACACACCTGTCCATTGGACCTCCTGTGCCACAATAATCACATTTCTTACAGCCTGCCTCCATTCCCAACTTTGCCCTCTCCATTGCTACAAAACTCCAAGATGCGACCAAGTCCTTCCAGACCCTGGTCTTCACGAACCCAAGAACTCCTCCTTCCCAGTACTACCATACCCAGGGAACCCCTTCCCCAGTGAAATCAGAACCAGGACTTCCCCCCCCCGCCAATGCTTACACATCTCAAGGGTTCCTCTCAGTTCAGATACAGGACTTCCCTCGGAGCTCTAGACTCTGTCACACCCCCTAGCCAATAGCTGGCATACCCTGGGACCATCCAGCCCCAGAACTAACAGAGTCCGCTATCTTTCCAAATGCACCCTGACCCCGAGAAGCTTTTAACCTCAAGACCTCGAGCACAGAGCATAAGCTTGGTGAGTGAACTGCAAACAGAGTGAAGACTTTAAAATGGGAATTTGGTGAGAGTGGGAATTCAGTGGTAAGTAGTATAGAAATTGTGTGTTTAGCAAACTGAAATTTGGGTTTAATTAGTTGTGCCCCTTAAAAAAAACTGCAAGACTGTTGGCAGTTGACGGTAAGTAAGTCACTGGCTCGGTGTTACCAGATGTTGTGTGGTTGGGGGTTGACTGGTGTGTGTCTGAAAGGTATTTATTAGATGGCATATCTGCAACAGCACAGAGCTCAAGCACTGGGTGAGTGAACTGCTGTGCCAAGTAATTTAAACTGAGGGACAACAGCAAAAGAGTAACACTTCAAAAAGAGCACAGAGCAGCAACAGTGAGGTAAAGCAAGCTATTATCTGCACTCTAATGTTAACTATATAGTTGGTTATAGTTGATTATGGGGCAAATTAACTTAAAATAACACTTACGAGGCAAGAGTAAAAACTAAACCATCAGTTTAAAATAAGTAAATAGATAAATTTACTATGCCGAGCGGTACGTAGAGAATTCTTTATTCTGTGTGATTTTTGGACACTGGACGAATAGTCAAGCAAAGAAAGTCACCCTCACTCATGGTAGTTTTGATAATCAAAAGTAATTATTTAATGATATCATTCATACGAGCATTCATGAAGCAAAATCAAACCGTACAAATGATTTTCCTCTGTAAAATCCCGTTATACACTTAATAATTCAGAACATTATTATGTAATGACAACAATTCATGCACACACCAGGTAAATCATTAATACATGTACAACCTTAAACCAAGGATTTTGCTCATTGGGCCTGCAGGTTGATCAGCTCTTCAGAACTCAAGGTTCTCTTCTTGCGTGATGTTCGACTGCAGTGTGCGTTCCTTGTGACTGCTGGGTGGTGAAGAGCCAGTTCTTCTCTCAAAGTCTTCCTTTTATATTGATTTTTTCACCAGTAGGATTGGGGCGGGTCATTCTTTTTGTCCACTCGCTCCCTGTTGCTATGCCTCAATCATTAACGTACTTCAATGATTGACAGTTTAGGCTTTGATCACGTGACTGGAAACCCTTTGATGTAGAAAAGACCATGGGCTTGAACCATGGGTTGTAAAAGGTCTCTTTACTGTCTCTGTTCATGGCCTTTCATGTAGAGATAGCCCCTTACCTTTCTACGCACAGACATTCTTAATGGTCTTGACGACTCCAATTTTGATGCTTCAAATCCATTCCTTATACCATTTGACCATATGCTGGATGCAATACTATTTGGTGTTTTACAAACCCAATTCTTT
Organism: Heptranchias perlo; assembly: GCF_035084215.1. Lineage (NCBI taxonomy): Eukaryota > Metazoa > Chordata > Chondrichthyes > Hexanchiformes > Hexanchidae > Heptranchias > Heptranchias perlo. Next base: position 50,617,832 of record NC_090343.1, on the reverse strand, counting down.
TGAACAGATTACAAGATAGGAATGAGAGGCCCATGTTTTTTTCACACCTATCATTGCTTTCCTGATCCGAAGCATTTGATGTATGTCTTTGAAAGCCTGACAAGGCTTTAAGCTCAGTATTATCCATCCAGCTTATTAATTTAATAATCTAGATATCTATCCGCAGTACAATGTCTTCAATCCTGAAACTCAGTGAGGGAAAAACAGGATTTGCGAGAACACAGTTTACCTCATTACTTGTTTGCAGGTTTTCAAATGTCTTTGTTTAAAAGGGGTACAGTTAACCCTTTCCTTTAAAAGTCTTTTGTTAAAGGGGTTTTGAACCCCACAGGTAGAAGAAACTAAATTACATTTTTGGGGATAAATAAATAACTGCTATATAAACATTAAATAAATAGAAAATGGCAGCACAGGCAGTGTGTTGGGACTGCAGAATGTGGGAATTTGTGGACAGCGAGACTGTCCCGGACGACCGTAGCTGTAGGAAATGTCTTTGCCTCGAGTCACATCAGCTCAGAGTTGTTGAGCTGGAGTGCGACATAGGGACACTCTGACACATAAGGGAGGATGGAGGACTATCTGGATAGTCTACTCCAGAACATAGTTACACCAAATAGAGAGATGCAGGTAGAGGAAGAGGAGTGCCAGACTGACAGTCGGCAGGGTATAGGGAATCTAGTGGAGGCAAGGAAGGAGGAATTGCAGAATGTGGTCCTATCCAACAGGTATGATGTACTTGCTACCTAGGAAGATAAGGAGAAAGGCTGTGGGAGAGGCAACCACAATGCTGACTGAGGCACCGTGGAGCAGGAGGCAGTTAGGGGAGGAGGGGAGGGAAGGGAAGGGAAGAGGGGCAGAGGAGCAGAACAGAAAGGTTGTAGTAATCAGAGATTCGATAATTAGGGGGATAGATAGCGTCCTCTGCAGTTACGATCGAGATTCCCGAAGGATGTGTTGCCTACGTGATGCCTGGGTAAGGGATATCTTGAAGCATCTGGAAAGGGACCTGGATAGGGTGGGTGAAGAACTAGTTGTCATGTTCCATGTTGGGACCAACAACATAGGAAACAACAGGGAGGACATCCTGCTAAGAGAGAATCAAGAGCTCGGAGCTAAATTAGAAAGCAGGACCTCGAGGCTAATAGTCTTACCCAAGCCACGTGTTAATTGGCATAGGGACAAACAAATCAGGAAGGCGTGGGTGGAAGACTGGTGTGGAAATGAGGGGTTCCATTTCATGGGACACTGGCACCAGTACTGGGACGGGAAGGAGCTGTACCGCTGGGATGGGCTCCACCTGAACCGGAATAGGACCAGTGTCCTAGTGGAAAGGATAAATAGGGCTGTAGAAAGGACTTGAAAGCAATTAACGAGGGGGAAGGGTTCGGCTAGTAATAATGGTAAAATGATAACCTAAAGATGTGAAAGAGAACATAGGAACAGGAGTAGGCCATTCAGCCCCTCGTGCCTGCTCCGCCATTTGATAAGATCATGGCTGATCCGTGATCTAGCTCCATATACCTGCCTTTGGCCCATATCCCTTAATACCTTTGGTTGCCAAAAAGCTATCTATCTCAGATTTAAAGTTAGCAATTGAGCTAGTATCAATTGCTGTTTGCGGAAGAGAGTTCCAAACTTCTACCACCCTTTGTGTGTATAAATGTTTTCTAATCTCGCTCCTGAAAGGTCTGGCTCTAATTTTTAGACTGTGCCCCCTACTCCTAGAATCCCCAACCAGTGGAAATAGTTTCTCTCTATCCACCCTATCTGTTCCCCTTAATATCTTATAAACTTCGATCAGATCACCCCTTAACCTTCGAAACTCCAGAGAATACAACTCCAATTTGTGTAATTTCTCCTCGTAACTTAACCCTTGAAGTCCGGGTATCATTCTAGTAAACCTACGCTGCACTCCCTCCAAGGCCAATATGTCCTTCCGAAGGTGCGGTGCCCAGAACTGCTCACAGTACTCCAGGTGCGATCTAACCAGGGTTTTGTATAGCTGCAGCATAACTTCTGCCCCCTTGTACTCTAGTCCTCTAGATATAAAGGCCAGCCTTCCAGTAGTCCTATTGATTATTTTCTGCACCTGTTCATGACACTTCAATGATCTATCTACCTGAACCCCTAAGTCCCTTTGGACATCCACTGTTTTTAACTTTTTACCATTTAGAAAGTACCCTGTTCTATCCTTTTTTGGTCCAAAGTGGATGACCTCACATTTGCCTACATTGAATTCCATTTGCCACAGTTTTACCCATTCACCTAATCTATCAATATCGCTTTGTAATTTTATGCTTTCATCTACATTGCTTACAATGCCACTAATCTTTGTGTCATCAGCAAACTTAGATATGAGACTTTCTATGCCTTCATCTAAGTCGTTAATAAATATTGTGAATAATTGAGGCCCCAAGACAGATCCCTGTGGGACTCCACTAGTCACATCCTGTCAATGTGAGTACCTTCCCATTATCCCTACTGTCTATCGCCTTTCGCTCAGCCAACTTCCTAACCGAGTCCGTATTTTTCCCTCGATTCCATGGGCTTCTATCTTAGCTAACAGTCTCTTATGTGGGACCTTATCAAATGCCTTCTGGAAGTCCATTTAAATAACATCCATTGACATTCCCCTGTCCACTACTTTAGTCACCTCTTCAAAAAATTCAATCAGGTTTGTCAGGCACGACCTACCTTTCACAAATCCATGCTGGCTCTCTCTGATTAACTGAAAATTCTCGAGGTGTTCAGTCACCCTATCCTTAATTATAAACTCCAGCATTTTCCCCACAACAGATGTTTGGCTAACTGGTCTATAATTCCCTAGTTTCCCTCTCTCTCGTTTCTTAAAAAGTAGAGTGACATGTGCAATTTTCCAATCTAGAGGACAGTTCCTGAATCTAGAGAACTTTGAAAGATTATAGTTAGGGCATCTGCAATGTGCTCACCTACTTCCTTTAAAACCCTGGGATGGAAACCATCTGGTCCTGGGGATTTGTCACTCTTTAGTGCTATTATTTTCTTTATTACTGTTGCTTTACTTATGTTAATTTTATTGAGTCCCTGCACCCAATTCAGTGATAGTTTTTTTGGGATTTCTGGCATGCTATCCTCTTTTTCTACTGTAAATACTGACGCAAAGTAATTATTCAACATGTCCGCCATTTCCCCATTGTCAACGACAATATCCCCACTTTCAGTTTTTAAAGGGTCAACACTGCTCCTGACCACCCTCTTTTTCCTAATATAATTATAAAAGTTCTTCGTATTGGTTTTGATATCCCTTGCAAGTTTCTTTTCATACTCTCTTTTTGTAGCTCTTACTATTTGTTTTGTGACCCTTTGTTGATCTTTGTATCTTTCCCATTCGCCAGGATCTGTGCCATTTTTTGTCTTTTTGTATGCCCTTTCCTTAGGAAGGAGGGGAGAAGGGAGGAGAGCAAAGCTCAGAGTGAAAAAAAGAGGTATAAATAATCCAAGTTCAGATAATAGTATAGGAATTAATAATATACCTGACACAAATAAAACAGGAATGTTGAAAAATAACAAAAAGTGCGATAACTTAAAAACACTATCAGTGCATTTGACTGTTAACAAATCAGAGTTCTCTACACAAATGCACATAGCATAAAGAATAAAACAAGTGAATTAGAAACACAGATTCAGCTCAAATAGTATGATGTAATAGCCATTAGAGAGACTTGGCTACAAGCTGGGTATGAAAGGATATCAGTAAGAGTGAGCGGGCGGTGGAAACACTCTGGGTAGAATTAAGAAACAGCAAAAGATGCAAGACTCTGGTGGGCATTATCTACAGACCTCCTGACAGGAGTGATGTATTAGCAGGATGTATAAATACTGAGATCAGAGAAACATGTAGCGAAGGCAAAGTGGCTATAATGGGCGATTTAAAATTTCACACAGATTGGGAGTTGCAGAACAGCTCAAGTCATGAAGGCAATGAATTTCTAGCGTGTATCCAGGACAATGGGCATGATTTTAACATGGCAACGGGCACTCAGCGGGTGGGTAGTTGGTCGCATGGGAAACCCAGAAATAATTTTAGCATGTCAATTTGAAGGCTCTTAATTTTACTTCTGGGTTTTGTGTCTCCAAGCTGTGCGATGGACGTACTGTGCACCCGGATGACATGATGTGAACTGGAGGATGTAAAGGGAAAGTGCAAAAGTGGATTTTGAAAGGAAGAGCAACGAAAATGGAATAACACAGAGTGAAGGCAGCACCTTGGTTCAGCGACGCTTCCCTTGCGGTGCTACTGGCTGGTGTGAGAAGCAGGAGGGTCGTCCTGTACCCAGCTGACAGGAGGAAGAGACCTGCTACTGCCACCAAGAAGGCGTTGCTGGAGGTGGCAGAGGAGCTCAGCAGGAGAAGCACGATGCCAAATGCGTACATCTGCTGATTCACCCACATCCTGTGAAATGCACCCCTGCCCCTCACTTTGTCTTGCCAAGCCTACTCCATCACATCACTCCTCACACCCACTTAAGTCTCATTATCAACCTTCACTTTCTGTGCACTTCCTCACCTCCCCATTTGTGAACCCACCACTCACACTCACCCCAATCCTCCTGCAGTCTGATACTCATCCTCTGATGCATCAGTTTCATAGTCATCCTCACCCAAAGCAATGCATCCATCGGGGTGAGTACAGCACCTTTAATCACTCACACTTCTGTTCTTTCTCCCCTTGTAGGAGAAGAGAGCACAAAATGCACGGGAGAGGAGTATAACTGGAGGTGGACCACCACAAATAGCCCAGTTGACAGATGCAGAGGAGGGGTGATGGACATCAGTCGGACGATTGAATGCCTGGCCACCGGAGATGGACAACTGTCAACCTGGTGACAGAACTTTAACATCCTTCACACACATGATGAATTGACGTTATCAATGATTGACCTGTTCCACACCTCAGTATGATCACTGGAAAGATTATTACTTTTCTGATGAATAACTAATATTGGCTTCAGTTATCTTCCAGGGCCTTCACGGATTCAACAACAATCAGCCGCAATGGAAGAAGGCGATTCCTCAGAGGAGCTCAAATTCTTCTGAGGGTGCACCGTCACATGACATCCGGCCATGCACCAGCAGAGATACTATCACTTCGCTGGGTCCTGTTAACCAGATAGTTGGATTGTCAACGGGTGATTCATCACACAAGTGAGCACGAGCAGATACTGGTGGTAGGGACAGCTGTGGAGAGTCCACATTGGGGGCGCACTCCTTTCCAAACTTTGCTCAGCTGGACACAGATGCTGAACCCCGGGGGCCATCATTGAGAGTGAGAATGATAGAGGTTCAGCTCCACCTTTGCGAGGTACTGGAAAACACGCTACGCACACCCTCCATAATAACGGAGAGGATGGAGGAGTTCAACTCCATCGCTGGTGGAATGGTGGCACAGGTAAGTACTGGAATGTTTTCAATGGAGAGAGAGGCAGCCTCCATTGAGCTTCAAGCACAGCTCACTAATGAGTCTGTGCAGGCCCTGACAGTAGCTGTGCGGACTCTGAATGCCAACATGTCTGGCGCCCTAAACAGGCAGACAGATACTTTAGCCGTGGCCTTAGAACGCGGCACATCTGCTCACCAACCTGATGTCCAGCAGAGTGGTGGGAGTGATGCTGCGCTGGCCCGGGAGAGGGAAGATGGCGAAAGGGGACATGGTAGTGGGGACTCCACTCGGAGTGCTCCCACCTCTCACCCGTTGCCCCCCCCCCCACTTCAACCAGTACCCGCAATGTTGCCTCCTCTCCCGATGGCCGAGTCTCCCCTGCACAGGTGCAGGTGGAGCTGTCTTTGGCATGGCCCTCAAGGGCTCCAAAACAAAGAGGTTGTAGGCCACGAGCATCTCAGCAGTCAGGGTAGGTGTCTGAGTAACCTGCCACTACCTCTGCTGCAGCCACAGGGGATGCACCAGGTAGAATCAGCGCTAGGAAGAGGAAGACGAAGGTTTTGTGATCGCCAAGGGGACGTACAAGGGTGTCTGATAGAATGTCATGTTGTTAATTTATATGTTTTCTTTCTTTATATCACATTAAATGTTATAATTCTCACCACCACTGCCCATTATTGAGTCCCTTTTGTGAATTCTCTCTTCCATGTGCTTCATCATGGGGCAGGATGGGGTGGTGGGGGGCGGGGATGGTGAGGTGGGGGGGTGGTGGTGGGGGGCGGGGTGGTGGGGGGGGTTGGGGGTGGCGTGGGTCGGTGGGGGATGTGGGGGGATGAGGGGTGATGTTGTTGCCGGTGGTTGTTCCAGGCGGCCTGAGAATTTCAAAGTCTTCAGTTTGCAGATCTCATTATGAGAACCTGTTAGATATGAGTGAATCCTGGTATCACGGGCTGCTCTGGCGATGGGTTCCCCATCTTTATTTGCCTCCTCCTCACCATCGTCTTCTTCAATGTTGCCAGCAGATGAGGATGCATTTGAGCTCCTCCACCTGTCACCTTCTCTGTTGAGTGATGTTGTGCAGGATGCAACACCCAACTATTATTCTGCGCACCCTCTCCAGTGAGTACTGAAGGGCTCCCTCAGATCAATCCAGGCACCCGAAGCACATCTTCAGCATTCCTTTGTCTTGTTCAGTGACAGACCTGGTGGTGATGTGACTGTCATTGTACCGCTGCTGGGCCTCGCTGGTGGGGTTTCTCACAGGCGTCATGAGCCACACCTCCAAGGAACCAGCCCTTAAGTCTGTTTTGCGCTTGGAAGAGGTCTGGAATGTTGGATTCGCGCAAAATGAATGAATCACGGCAGCTGCCAGGGAATCTGGCACACACCAGCAGAAACCTCGTCCAGTGGTCACACACCAGCTGTGCATTGATGGAGTGAAATGCCTTTTGGTTGATGAACATTCCTGGCTCATGTGGAGGTCCTCAGATTGCTATGTGTGCAATCAGTCAATTGCACCCTGTACCTGTCGGAAGCCAGCCAGAGAGTTGAAACCCACTGCCCTCTCAGTCTGGCTGATGTCGTCACGAGGGAAGTTGACATAGTCGGATGCCCTGGCAAACAAGCCATCCGTCGCCTGTCGTATACACTTATGTGCAGGCGACTGAGACACCCTGGAGGTGACGCAGTGGACAGTGGTGACTGTAACTGCAACTGCCATCAGGCCCAGTCGGGAGCAGCTCTTCATGAAGGAGCCTGCAGATGTCTGCGACCACCTGCTAACTCAATCTGAGCCTGCGAAGACACTGTTGCTCAGAGAGGTCCAGGAAGCTCAGCCTCTGCCTATAGACACTCTCATGTGGGTAGTGCCTCCTGCGATCTCGGCCTTCTGTTGGTCCCCTCTCTACTCTTCTCCAGGTCCTTGTGATGCACCTCTGTCTTGTGCAACTGCAGCTCCCAGAACTGCAGGCCGTGCCTGCTGCCGATGGTGATGTGCCTCCCCCTCAGATGCACCGTGGAATACATCCATTGTGCCCCCCCTGTCCTGATGATGTCAGTTTGAGGGGCTCCAAAATTTGTGTGGGCTCAAGAATTCTCAGACTCAACAAAGAATTCTCATTCTAAACACAACAAACTCCCAGCCAAAGGTTTGTCTGAGCGAACTGAGTACCCTGCTGTAATACCTCACCTTTTATTGAGATGTGTCAGTCACTGGTTTAAAGGGCCAACCGAGCTTTGGCTGGAACTCGCCTCCGTTTCTATGGGGTGTTTCAGAAGCTTCGGGAGACACGTTCAGGTGAAGTTAAATTTGACCCTGTTGCAGAATCCACAAAAAGTTAATCACCTTTAGTCTTTCAAATACCTAAATTGCTCTTTAAATATTGGCCCGCCAGCTTTAGCACTGGTGGGACTTCTGGGTGTCTGTTGCGTACACACATCCTAACACACCTGGGTCAAACCCGGAAGTGGGTGTGTTGGCGCCAGGATGTGGTCTCGCTCCAAAAAGCTGTCACTTTAACCTCCCACCCATCCCCAACCCACCCGTTCTTGGGGGTTAAAATTACCCCCAATATGTTTTAGAACTGACAAGGGAACAGGCCATGCTAGATTTAGTAATGTAACGTGCCAGAGTTAATTAATAATCTGTCAGTATGGGAACATCTTGCAAACAGTGACCACAATATGATTAAGTTTGAGAAGGAGAAAGATCACACACTAACCAAGGTTTTAAACTTGAATTTGAAGGAATGAGCTGAGCTCGTTAAACTGGCTGAGCTGTTAACAGGTAAATCTACAGGAAAACAGTGCAATACAATACATACCCCAAAAGAGCAAAAATTCCATTTGTACAGTCAAGCAACCATGGTCAACATGTGAGGTAAGACGCAGTATAAGGCTAAAAGAAGTGACTTACACTAATGCCAAGAATCTGGTAATCCAGTGCACTGGGAGAAATACAGAAAACAACAAAAGACACAAAGAAAATATTAAGAGCTGAAAAAAAGGGAATATAAAAAAAAACTTGCAAGTAATATAAAAGCTTATAGTAAAATTTTTTATAAATATAAGCTCATTAAAGACATTCGCAGGTGATATGATAATAAATAACAAGGTACTGGCAGATTTATTAAACAAATACTTTGAATTGGTTTTGACAGTAGAGGACAAAGATAAAATACCAGCAATAGAAGGGAAACTAAAAATAAATCAAAGAGAGGAACTTATTAAATTCAATATTAGTAAGAAAAAGGTAATGGTGAAAATAACGGGACTTAGGATAGATAAACCTCCAGGACCTGATGGTATCCACCCCAGGGTATTAAAGAAGTAGGTGAGGAAATTGCAGAAGCATTAGTTATAATCTTTCAACACTCTCTTGATTTGGGAATCATGCTGTTAGACTGGAAAATTGCTAATGTTACTCTATTATTTAAGAACGGTGGGAGATGGAAACCAGGTAACTACAGACCTGTCAGTTTATCAGTTGAGGGGAAGCTACTAGAATCTGTTGTTAAGGACAGCGGGACTGAGCACTTGAACAAATATGAACTCATCAGAGATGGCCAGCATTAAGTCAACTGTAAGTCATCTTTAATTAATTTAGTTGAATTTTTTGAGGTGGTCACGAATAAGATAGACAAAGGAGTATCTATGGATGTTATTTATATGGACTTCCAGAAGGAATTCAATAAAGTTCCATGCAAAAGATTATTGGCAAACATGGAACTGGAGGTAGCCTTTTGATTGGGTTGGAAATTGGTTAGGAAGAAGGAGACAGAGAATGGGGATGAAGGGCATGTATTTAGATAAACAGGATGTGACAAGTAGTGTTCCCCAGGGATCTGCTCTGGGGCCTCAACTTTTCACCATATTTATTAATGACTTGGATGTAGGAATAGAGAGTTGCAAATGAAAGTTTGCAGATGACATTAAATGAGGAGGGACAGTAAGTAGTGCAAATGGGAACAAGAAATTGCAAAGAGCCATAGACAGATTAAGTAATTGGGCAAAACTATGGCAGATGGAGTTTAATTTGGCCAAGTGTGAGGTCAACCATTGTGGACCTAAGAAAGATAAAACAGAGTATTTTCAAATGGTGAGAAACTAGGAACTCTAGAGGAGCAAAAAGATTTGCGAGCCCAAGTACACAAATGATTTAAAGGTAGTAGACAGGTACAAAACAATGTAATGGAATGTCGGCCTTTATCTCAAGGGGGCTTGATTATAAAGGGGAGGAAGTTACGCTTCAGTTATATAAAATCTTGGTCAGACTGTATCTGGAGACTGCGGTCAGTTCTGGGCACCGCACCTCAGGAAGGATATATTGGCCTTGGAGGGGATGCAGCGCAGATTCACCAGAATGATCATGGGACTTAGAAGGTTAAATTACGAGGCCAGGTAGCATAAATTTGGATTGGATTCCCTTGAGTATGGAAGATTGAGGGGTGATCTGACTAATGTGTTTAAAATGTTAAAAGGATTCAATAGGGTGGATACAGAGTAAACATTTCCTCTAATGGGGGAATAAAGAACGAGGGAACATAATGTTAAGTTCCTACAGGTCCCTCCCCTGATCCCGTGAACTTCAATGGGGCCAAGGGTGAGGTTGCATAGCGGGGCATCCCTGAGTAACTGCTGGAATCGTGCCTTTGTAATATTTTGGGGCCAAAGTTTTTAACACAAGGGAAAAGATAAAATTACAAAACTCGCAGAAATATTTTTGAATTTACCGAAACAGTTGTGTTTTGTATGTTTGAAATGTCTCTAACGAGACTGTACATCAGAGGCCTGTCCCTCCCAGAAGTCTGTGATGGAAAATCATGGCGGGCATGTGTCTGAATTCCTGGTCTGCATTTCTGGCGCACGAAACTCTGTGTTGGGAATGCTGAAGCAAAAATTTACCTCTAGGTATTTCATAGCATCTGCCTGATTGTTCAGAATATGTGCAACTCATGATGGCTGAATGAATATAGGTAATACTCGGCATGATACTCAGCCAAACAGATCAGAAAGTCCCAGCTTCTATCCCTCAACTGGTTTAAGTTAGCTGGCCTCAGCTATGGCAGCAGTTGGGGCTCTGCAATTAGCTTCACTACCCTGGGCTAAGGGGGGGATAAATCAGGCAGGTTACTGCTAACAGCTACTCAGTAATCCCTCCTGGAAAGCAAATTAGGGACATTGGAGGTGATTTTAAACCCCAAGAACGGGTGGGCTGGGGGCGGGTGGGAGTTGAAAATAGTTGTTTTTTGGGTCGCGACCGCAACCCGGCTTTATTTCCGGGTTTAACGCCGGAGTGGAAAAGTACAGGCTTCACACTGGGAATGCAAAGTCCGAAAACTTTGCGGTTGCGACGCAAAAAAGCAACTATTTTCAACTCCCACCCACCCCCAACCCACCCGTTCTTGGGGTTTAAAATCACCCCCATTAAGTTAGAGCAGGATTCGGCTTGTCTGTGATGCTCTCAACAGGAAAATAGACAACTTACACTCACTGTCTAGGCATGTACATGAAGAATGGCCATTTGGCAGGATAAGGAAGGCTGCTGCTACTTGTGGAACTGTATCCCAGCAAGGAGTCAATGCCTTCAGGAGCAGAAGAGAAAAGAATTGGAAAGAACTTTTTTGACTGCCCTAAAGTTTCATTTTGCTGTGATGGATAACTACAGCAGGTAAGAATGAGTGAGGTTAGAATGAATGATGTATACTAGGGACCTACGCAGGGCAACTTCCATCATGCTGAATACAAAAAGCTAACTAAAGAACTGAGGCATGGATGTCCGGCATCACCTGGAGGCACTCCTGAATTCCTGGCGTGCACATGAGAACGTGCACTCATATACCAAGAGTTCGGTGCCTATCATGATTGGGTTGCAGGGAGGCAAGCAGTTGTTGCTGCCATTCTGCAGCTGCAGCTGGTAGAACCACCATTCAGTTGGGTATGGTGTATGTCCCTGCTGGGGTCAGGAGGGTAGTAGCAATGTAGTCACGCATTTATAGTGAATTGTGCTGCTCACCGTGCTGCTAGTGAGGAGCTCCTGGTATCTGCTATCCACATAGCGAGGGCTCAAACCTACACTTGTCAGTTGTCTAATGAATAACTACCCTCCTCAGGGGTCAAGCTGGCTCCAAGATGGCTCACCTGGTGATGAAAGATTGGAACGGAGTCAACCCACTGTGCTAGACTCTGTAATCTGATACTAAGCTAAGCAGGTCCCCAGTTCTCCAGGGCACTATTGATGACTGATCAGCCGGCCAAGCTCATTAATGTGACTTTAGACGGGTAGACCTCTCACTGGCAGCTTGAATTCTTCCCATTTGGCTCCAGATAACCACATAAGTCAATTCACTAACAGGAGCAAGTTTACCAGTGTTCTGAACTGGTAATCTGCACGGTTTTAGATGGATAAATTGCAGCAGGAGCCATGCTCACACTGAGGGTGAGGGTGGGGTGGGGTGGGGTGGGGGAGGTCCCTAAACATTGGCTATTGCCAGTTTTTTGGAAAGTGTGGTGTGTCCCTACAGGGAGAAAGTATACATTCTGCATCAGACAAGAAGAACCTTTACCCATGTGGATTGCTCAGAACCTTAGTTTGGGGTCTCTTAAGCATGGGGATGGGTTTCTGTGTATGTCAGACATCCAGGTGACCATAAAAAATAACTATGGAGAGAAAAAGAAAAGCTGTGAATACTGCCAATCTAAAATGAAAAACAGAAAATGCTGGAAAGGCAGAGTGGATTAGTCAGTTTTCAGTTTATTTTCTGAGAAATTCCTTGGGACACAATCCAACAGTTATGCTGGGGTCGTGCCCGCTGATGCTGTCCAGCTCTGACCCCATTGGACTTTGTGAGGCCAATAGGAGAGCACTTGACTGCCCTGTGCAGCTGTAAACTCCAGCGTCTTCCCACCATGAGGCGGGGCGGGGTGGGGGTGGGGGGTTGTCCAGGCCCCTTCCGACCTCGGTCATGTTCCCCTCAGCACCTGAGCAAGGAGGAGGGCCATCTAGATTTTTTTTGCAAAAATACCTAGAGTTTTTTGGGGGTCTGGGCTGCTTCCCTGTTTGGGACACCAAAGCTGGGCCCACATCCACCCATGTGGAGGATGGTATGTCTCTCACCTCACTGGGTGTCCTCCACTGATGTGCCATGTCTAACAGCCAAAGGAACAAGAAATCCTAATGTATGAAGTTGCAAATGACCGCTTGCTGTCATTTGCCTTCTAAGGGACAGACAGAGATTCCGCCCTTTACAAGCAAAGAGAAAACTCCTGGGAATAGTGGAGATCCAAGCCTCTACTGATTTCCAGGGGCTTCTGTTGGTCTCCTGCTGGAGTTATAGCAGGGGACTGGTAAAACCACAAAGCAATTTTGGCTCCAGGCTCTTGTTATTGGTATTTGGGGACTTTTGGTCAGGAGGAGAACCCCATTATAGGACAGGCCAAACCAAACAATGGAGACCAGATGAAGAATCCAATAGTACCGATATGCTAACTACTTTCACAAAGATGCAACTAATGGGTTTATTCGTCTGTATACAGTACAGAAAAGAGGTTGAAATGGCTGTAAGCTCTCCAAAGGCAGTCCCAATCCGGCATGCAAAAGAGTATTGTAAAGTGAAAAGATGAATAGAACAGAATTCCAAAAGACAAAGGTAAACAGTGGAATGAAAGTGGAATATTCCAGCAGGAGAGCCAGGGAAACAGCTAAGAAGTGATGTATGGTTTCGGTGTCTGATATATATTTCCCACTTTCATTTGTAAAATGCTGTAGATTCAACAACTCTTTAATTTGATTTATTAGTGTATCCTTTTGTGTATCAAAAAAATTGTGATGTCTGCTAAAGTTAGGAGAGATGGGAACAGACATTGGACTGAACACAAGGCTATTTCCTGACACACAGATGTTCCAAGTTTGTCAGCCCATGGGTGGCAGGGACTGGTAATGAGAACCAGACTGCAACAAGATGTTACATTGAAACAAAAATCATCAGATTAAAACAGTTTATATTTTTGATTTATCTACCAGAGACATTTTTCCAATTGGTTCTGTTAGCAATCTATTCCTATCTACATTACACCGCTGGTCAGTTGGTTTCATTATAGATATCAAAGATTAAACTGCAGGCATTTGGAGGCCTTTACTCTGCACTGAATTAAGGTGTTTTGTGTTCTGTTTTCACTGAGGGATCATATTCCACCAGCTTTATCTCTTTCTGAATATTTGATCTTTAAAAAGAAGTTCTACTTCCAAAATGTTCACAAATGTATTTTTATGATGTCCGTCTTACTTTGAACTCAGAAGGCCATAATTCCAAGGACACCACAGTTAGGTGAGGATTAGTAACAGTATTCAAAGCAAGTGTCATTTAGACTGAGCACGAGTTAAAATGGAGTCCAAGTTGGATTATTGATGTCGACGTATTAAATCCTTACTGCACTTTGGGTATGTGTAGCACAAAGGCCCATTGTGTAGCATACAGGGTGAGATTTCTCTCTCAATGGTACAACATTGCCAATTTTTACATAGGTGTGTAGGGGAGGGAGGCCCTCTGTTATTATACAGGAACATAACCAATAGCCTCACACTTTAGTGAGCCTGAACATCACTTTGGCCTACTTCATTGAGACAAGAGAAGGGAGGGAGAGAAGCTGTATAGAATCATAGAATCAGAAGGAGGCCATTCGGCCCATTGTGTCCGCGCCGGCCGAAAATGAACCAAAAATGCCCTAATGTTGCAGCTCAATGAGATGGAGAGGGACACCCGTACACTATTACATGACTGGTCACATCTAAATGGGATGGAGAGGGAGGTCCGAACACTATTAGACAGTAATAAAACTCTGAGATGGAAAGGGAGGCTGAGTGTGTCATTATATAACATCATACCTCAAGGGATAGGTGAGCCTATCTTATACATCACTGTAGCATCACATTTTAAAGACAGAAAGAACTCACCTTTATATAACGCCTTTCACAACCTCAGGACCTTCCAGAGTGCTTGAGCCAATGAAATAAATTTTGAAATGTAGTCACTGTTGTAATGTAGGAATCGCGACAGCCAATTTGTGCACAGCAAGATCCCACAAACAGCAATGAGATAATGACCAGACAATCTGTTTTAGTGATGTTGTTTGAAGGACAAATATTGGCCAGGACACCAGGAGAACTCCCCTGCTGTTCTTCGAAATAGAGCCATGGGATCTTTTACCTCCACCTGAGAGGGCAGATGGGGCCTTGGTTTAACGTCTCATCTGAAAGATGGCACTCCCTCAGTACTGCACTGAAGTGTGAGTCTGGATTAAGTGCTCAAGTCTCTGATGTGGAACTTGAACGCACAACCTTCTGACCCAGAGGCTAGCCAAGTCTAACATTATTAAGACATTTATTTTATTATATTTTATTAAGACAGTTGGGGATGGGGGGATGATGGAAAGAGCCTGTAGCATTTTACAACAATAACCTAGTATTGCAGTTCAGTAAAACAGCAGATGGGAGCTACAGCACTGTCCTATTGTTGCATCTCACTGAACTGGGGAGATGGCCAGTACTTTGTTGTACAATGTCAGCCTTGGTTCTGTGGTAGCAGTCTCACTACTGACATTTCTGTGCACAATACAAACACAAGGATTTTCTTTCTTACAATAATGTAGCCCAAAGTTTCACAGTTTGATGAGATGGGATTGGGAGGAGAACCTTTTCATCATTAGGCAGTACACATGCTGCCTCCAACTTCTCTTATGCCCCATTTCTCTGTCTCTATTCCCCCTCCTGTCTAATGTCTTGCTGTTCCCGACACACTCAGCCATCCATTGTCTCTGGTGACAGCAAAGGAAGGAAAAGGACTGCTATTATGGGGTGGATTTGCCCTGGAATTCAGAGCTCAAGTGAAAGGGCTCTATTGAAATTAAAGATCACTTACATCAAATGGTAGTTCACCAAGAAAGAAAGAAGGAATTTGCATTTATATAGAGCCTTACATGACCCCCAATAAAATATGTTTGAAGTGTAGTCACTGTTGTAATATGGGGAAATGTGGCAGCCAATTTGTGCATAGCAAGATCCCACAAATAGCATTGAGATAAGTGATCAGATAACCTGTTTTAGTGATGTTGGTTGAGGAATAAAGAGTGCACCAGGGGAACTTTCCTGCTCTTCTTCAAACAGAGCCATAGGATCTTTTACATCCACCTGAGAGGGCAGATAGAGCCTCGGTGTATCATCTTACCTGAAAGATAGCAGCTCTGTCAATGCAGCACTCCTTCATTATTGCACTGAAGTGTCAGCCTAGATTATGTGGTCAAGTGCCTGGAGTGGGGCTCGAGCCCACAACCTTCTGAATCAATAGCAAGAGTGCTACCCTTGAACAAAGGCTGACACCAGGGGAGCTTCTTTAAAAACATTTTAAAAAATAAAAAAACTAAGGTAACAGACATCCACTCCTATTCTTGAATGCAGAGCATAAAATCCTAGCACACTCATGTAATGCAGCAGAGTCTGAATTCCCAGGACATCCAAAACCAGCATATTCCAGCACAAACCAGAAAATACCAGCACAAATGTTATGGTTCAGGCTTTTAAAACTGCTACTTTACTACTAGATTAGATTGGATTAAATACACAGGACCCACACTCATTGGTCTCATAGTCAGCCATGCTTGGTCATGCCAATGTATGTATTCTCACTGCTTCTACTTTTCTTCTAGCTCATGCCTGCGTTGCTCTCAATCATGCTGGTACCAACCCTCTGTAATGCTGGTACCAACCCTCTGTAATGCTGGTACCAACCCTCTTTAATGCTGGTACCAACCCTCTGTAATGCTGGTACCAACCCTCTGTAATGCTGGTACCAACCCTCTGTAATGCTGGTACCAACCCTCTGTAATGCTGGTACCAACCCTCTGTAATGCTGGTACCAACCTTCTTTAATGCTGGTACCAACCCTCTGTAATGCTGGTACCAACCCTCTGTAATGCTGGTACCAACCCTCTGTAATGCTGGTACCAACCCTCTGTAATGCTGGTACCAACCCTCTGTAATGCTGGTACCAACCCTCTTTAATGCTGGTACCAACCCTCTGTAATGCTGGTACCAACCCTCTGTAATGCTGGTACCAACCCTCTGTAATGCTGGTACCAACCCTCTGTAATGCTGGTACCAACCCTCTGTAATGCTGGTACCAACCTTCTTTAATGCTGGTACCAACCCTCTGTAATGCTGGTACCAACCCTCTGTAATGCTGGTACCAACCCTCTGTAATGCTGGTACCAACCCTCTTTAATGCTGGTACCAACCCTCTGTAATGCTGGTACCAACCCTCTGTAATGCTGGTACCAACCCTCTGTAATGCTGGTACCAACCCTCTGTAATGCTGGTACCAACCCTCTGTAATGCTGGTACCAACCCTCTTTAATGCTGGTACCAACCCTCTTTAATGCTGGTACCAACCCTCTTTCATGGTGGTACCAAACCTCTTTAAAACTGGTAACAACCCTCTTTAATGCTGGTACCAACCTTCCTTCGTGGTGCTACTATTGCTCCTTTATCAGTCTTCTGCTTGCACTGCTCCCTCTCGGCCTCCAATGGCACCTTATGCAATTCAATCTCAGGGTGTGGTTCCTGGGTCACGAGTTGGCACTGGCTGTTTGCTGCCAGCTAGTCAATTCCAATTCAATTTCAATCTTTGTACTTCATTGTATTGCTTAGTTTGATTTAATTAAAACTTTTATCAGCCTTTCTGATCTGTGATATTAATCTATTAATCCCATTTTTTACACCACTATATTACACTTTGAGATTTTAAAATAGCTTGAGGGCAATTTTGGTAAGTGGACCATTTCTCTTATAATCTGAAATGTGAGTCTTTCACTTTCTGTTCTCCAGAGATAACATATTCCAAGTTTAACAATTAACTCTGATTGCAATACACAGATATTTCTCACTGTCTCCTTAGTCTCTCGGATGATAGCTTTGTTAAGGCAAAAACAATTAATCACATTTATTTACAATGAAATCATTTTCAGCAGCATCAATGTCAAACAATACTGTTCAACACAAATAATAATATACAATGCACATATCCAGGAGGACCACTCACCAAAGAATTTGTTGCTTTTAGTTCCTTCATGCTGCCTCTTGCAATGATGGTAGTCCGGAATTTTCATTTTGGTGGAATTGGGGTGCATCTTAGGACTTCCATCTAAAAATGCACCCGATCCTGGCCTCATGGTTATTTAAATATTGGAGGTGAACTCTCTGGCTTTTACTGGGAACTCCTGCCAGATTGGGGGCTAATCTTTGGTGTAGGCCACCTCTGTCTGAAAAAGTGAAGGTTTCCTTTTGTGCACCCCATTGGTCTGTGAGAAACAATATAGGTCCTGGTAGCAAAAAATTATCTTTGACCCACCCTCCATCACCATAGGGATGCCTGATGTCAGGCATCCAGTGTTGTAAAGACACCAATGGTGGCAGATACTTTGGAGGATGCATTCCCTTCATTTGCATCTTGTTTTTGTATGCCTGCATACGGGCAGGTCTATTACAGGCCCGTGCAGCAGGAAATGGGAGAGAAAGGTAGGGATGATGTGGAGCAATTTTCTGCAAATATTTTGGCAGATCTAGGGCAGGTAGGCAGGAAATCCCAACCATACTCTCTAGATGGATCCCTCACATGGGGGTGTTCATGGAAATGTGTAAGCTAAGCATTCACTAAACTCTTTAATATGAACAAACCTTCAGAAATCCAAGAGCACATAAATATCTGTTTGTTGTTAACTCTTAATTCCTTTAAAGATATGGATATCAATCAATTCTGAGCAAAGCAACAATACTATTCTGACATGTGACAATAGCACAGATTCACGTAATATTTCTGTAAGTTTGGAGCAGATATTGTGGAGAAGACCCCTTGGAATGCTAATGAAAATGGAGATGCCGGTGATGGACTGGGGTTGACAATTGTAAACAATTTTACAACACCAAGTTATAGTCCAACGATTTTATTTGAAATCTATAAGCTTTCGGAGGCTTCCTCCTTCCTCAGGTAAATGTTTACCTGAGGAAGGAGGAAGCCTCCAAAAGCTTGTAGATTTCAAATAAAATCGTTGGACTATAACTTGGTGTTGTAAAATTGTTTACAAATGAAAATGGAGACAGACATCTGATGGAACTCGTTGGCTTCACACATCTGTAAGCAAGTGGATGCAACACCTACTAACAGGCCACCTGGCAAGCTGGGATTTCAGGATACATAAAATTATCCATTTAGAACTATTTAAAGTACACAAGATAATTCACAGCTCCGCTAAAATAGCAGGGAAGAAGAATTTATTATGAGCATATTTAAGTTTGTATGAAAATATAACTGCCAGCAATATTTACCCTTAGATGGCTGCAAATCAGGCAAATATCATTTTCATTTAATAAAGTGGGTCGAATCCATCTAGAATTTAAACTTAACTGAAAACCTAACAAGACGAACTTCTAGTGCTTGTCTCAAGACTGATCAAGCACAGCAGCCTGTGTGAAATCCCAGCACGCAGTGTGAAATCAGAGCACACCCATCAAATATAGCAAAACCCATCAAACGCAAGTGTGAAATTGCAGCACACCCAATAAAATGGAGCAGTATGACATCCCAGCACACCCATCAAATCCAGCAGACAGCATGAAATCCCAGCACACCCATCAAATCCAGCAGACAGCATGAAATCCCAGCACACCCATCAAATCCAGCAGACAGTATGAAATCCCAGCACACCCATCAAATCCAGCAGACAGTATGACATCCCAGCACACCCATCAAATCCAGCAGACAGTATGACATCCCAGCACACCCATCAAATCCAGCAGACAGCATGAAATCCCAGCACACCCATCAAATCCAGCAGACAGCATGAAATCCCAGCACATTTGCTGTTTCAATGCCAGACCACAACCAATTAAAACTCTGTTTCAGTACAACTGTGAATCTGCAAAGATTGTGATAAACTTTAGCAGACACCCTTTACCAATATCCAGTAAACCAAAGAACATAGGCTGGGGGCATGTACTCAATGTGGACAACCACAACAGCCTGCGTGAGTCACTGGGAAAGTGTAAGGGTCTGAGTCGCTCAGCTGAAGCAGATCTTGCATGCACTGTTGAAACAAATAAATACAGTAAATGAGAATAGTAGATCCTGACCGCCTGGGGCTTAAAAATGTGTTTTCAATCAACTGTAGCTTTAACATAAAATAGCTGGCCAACTGGTCCACTTCCATATGGAGCATCTACTACATAAAAGTAATCTTAGATCAAACCGCTCCATCTCTCATTTCATGGATTTATTGGCAGAACGTGTCTGTCAGCAAACACTGTTACAGGTGACTTCATTTAAGGAGATGGTATTCTTCAGCTGCCCTACACGAGCTGGGTGTTAGTACAGGGAGCTCCCGTCTTTAATGTGTTCACAACCTATTATGTATTGGTCGAGGGGACAGGTTGAAAAGGAATACATTTAAAAAAAAATCTATTCTAACAGTAGGAATAAAATTTATTTTCACTTTCCTGAACAATGTGCCTATTTCAAATACAATCCTTCTAGTCTCAGGCTCTCAAGCTCTCTGCAAGATCAATGCCTTAATTTGAAAACCTTTGCTATGAAGACCCTAATCTGGGACCTGCTTGGTCAAACCTGACTTGCTGAGTCTGTACCAATCATGAAACATGCTTTTTTTCTCCCCTTCTCTCCTGAAGATGGTTGGACCTCTCTGGCACGTGTTTCCTTGGACATCAGATGACTTCTAGCACTAGGGTTGCCACCTGAATGGTTAGATCTGTCTTTGACAGGCAATATTTAAACAAAATGGCCATATATTGTCATCAAAACTGTAACTCGGCAGCAATTCCAAAAATCCAGCTGGTCCGGTGAAAAACTGGCCAAGTGACAGCCCTATCCATAGACAGCATACTGTGTAGATTCACCAGGATGTTGCCAAGTATGAGAAACTATAATTATGAGAGACTTGAAATATCAGGGCGACTTTCACTGGGACGGAAGTAGCAAGAAGAGGTTTAATCGAGGTTTTTTAAAATTATGATGGGCTTTGAGGATAGGGGTAGACTATTTCCTCTGGTTGGGGAGTGAGGAGAGAGCTTAGGAGAAATTTTCTTGAATTAGAGCCCTTGGAGCATGGAATGCTTTTCCACTGGGACTGATTGAGGCAGGGACAATTGCATCTTTTAAAAACAAAATTGGATAAATATTTGAAGCAAAGGAAGATACATGGCTATGAAAAGGCAGCAAGGCAGAGACCAATTATAGCATCCCTACTGCCACATTGAGTAAGATTGACTAACTCAGCAGGGTCCAGGAATTGAACTCATTTTCATACTAGACAGTGAATTTACCAACTATTCTACAAGGGAAGCCATAAAACACAAAATGGTTTTGTGCTGGTTGTTTGAAAATTCACGTAAAGAATGTTTTTTCTAAATTATTTGACTGCTGCTCTCTGCACGTTACACGCAATGAGACTTTGTGAGAGCAAAAGTGCAAAGATGCTGAAATATATTGAACTAAAACAAAGGAAGAAAGACATAAAAAGGTTAGTTTCTTTGAACCAAAATGAGCAAAACCATGAGTTTTAATAGGCCCCTTCACAGTAACAGCTTAAAGATTTTCACACTGGCTAGACTTTTTAGGCCTGCTACTTGTCTTCCCTGTTCTGGACTATCTAATTTGCAAAGTTGTTACTCCAAAAGGATCTTGAAGTATTTACTTTAAAAAGAATCATCTGGCATTTAGCATATGTGAAAGCAATAAGGATTAAAGCTCAGAACAGTGCCCATTACAGAAATTAATCTGAGCTAGGTTCTCCAATTGCTCAGTTGGTAAGGACAATATAAAGATCTCCAGGCCCATTTCTTAGCAAAAAGGGGTATAACTGCTCATATAACAGGTATATCAGATCATAAGCTTTCTAATGCTGT
This sequence comes from Heptranchias perlo, assembly GCF_035084215.1. Lineage (NCBI taxonomy): Eukaryota > Metazoa > Chordata > Chondrichthyes > Hexanchiformes > Hexanchidae > Heptranchias > Heptranchias perlo. Next base: position 50,596,449 of record NC_090343.1, on the reverse strand, counting down.
CTGTGAAGAGCATAAATCCCATTTGATCCGGGTTGTCAATGATAGGATATGGCTATCACCTTGCTTTACACATTTAGGAGAAAGAGTAGCCTGTAACAGGAGGTGGGATCTGAGCGGGGGTGGGAGGGGGGCGATAGTGGGTGACGAATGCGCAACATAGTGGGACACGTGGGAACGTCCGATTTCAACAGGAATCCCTCATTATCATTCCACTTCCAGCTTTCGCGTCTCCGCTGCCCAAGAACGGACATGATGCGGACCATGTGACGCGATTTCACCTCGACTATTTAAAGGGCCACTTCATAGATGTGATGGTGGAGGAGGTTTAGAGTTCCGTGGAAAGTTCAAGTTGAGAGATGGAATCAAGGAGGGCAAAGGCTGCACCCAGATTCAATGCCGCTTCTCTGGATGTACTGTTGGGCGCAGTAAGGGTGAGGAGAGAGGTCCTCTTCCCTAGCAATGGGAAAAACAGCCCGTTGCCACAACAAAGAAGGTATGTTTGGAGGTGGCCCAAGAGGTGAGCAGCGAGAATGTGATCATGAGGACTTGGATGCAGTTCAGGAAGTGTTTTAATGACCTAACCAGGTCAGGGAAGGTGAGTAAAGTTGCAGATTTACCTACATCCTGTAGTGCCCCACCCCCCCACCTTCTCACTCTGTCTTGTCAAACGTACTCCATTCATATCACTCCTCACTCCCATTTCGCTTCCAGCATCACCCATTGTTCCCTTTCTATGCACTTCCTCACCTCTCCCTTCCTCCATCCACCACTCACCCCAATCCTTATGTAATGTAATATCACCTCAGTCAGCTCCCCCGATTCTCAGCACATGTCCTCAAATGCATGCCAGTGCCACTTGTGATGCATCTGCCTGATTGTCACTCTCACCAAATGCACTGCATCCATTAGATGCACACATGCCTTACAGCCACTCATTGGTCTGTCATGTCTCCTTGCAGGAGAAGAGAGCGCAAAATACAAGCGAGAGGGTGAAGACCAGAGGCGGACCCCCACAGATCGTGGAGGTCACAAATGCCGAACGGGGAGTTTTGGACATAAGCATGTCGGTGTCCCTGAACATTGGAAATGGAGAGACTGGCATTTCATTACTGCAGGGTGACTGAATTAATCTCTCCGACCTATGTCTCCTACAAGACTAAGTCATCTTGACTTGAGTTCAGCACCAAGTGAAATATGATCATTTTAATCATGTGCATTTCAACATTTTAAAGTCTAAATCATACACGTCTCTTTTTTCCTCCAGGGCCATCACACACAGAACAGCAGCCCCTGCCCAGAGATGATGAGGATTCCTCAGAGGAGCTCACTCCTTCTGAGAGTGCATCGCCACAGGACACATACCACCCAGTCACCAGCACAGATACAAGCACTTCGTTGGGTCCTGTTAGACAGTTGGGCGAGTCTTCACCTTGTGAATCACAGTTCACAAGTGAGCATGAGCAGAGAGTGGTGGTAGGGACAGCTGTGGAGAGTTCACGTCGGAGGGCACCGTCCTCTCCAAGCTCTGCTCAGCTGGACACAGATACTAAACCCCAGGGGCCATCAATGAAAAGGAGAGTGATAGAGGGTCAGCAGGAGCTGTGCGAGGTACTGGTAGATGTGCCAGGCTCACTGTCCACAATAGCAGAGAGGATGGAGGAGTTCAACTCAAGCATTTGTGGATTGTCTCAGGCCATTGCGAGGATGCCTCCCATGGATAGACTGGCCTCCTCCGTGGAACTTCAACTGCAGCACACTAACCAGTCCCTGCAGGCCCTGACCATGGCCGTGTGGACAATGGATGCCAATATTGCTGCCGCCTTACACAGGATGATAGATAACCTTAGCCGTGGCCTTACAAAGTGTCACTGATCTGCTCCAAGTTGCTCCCCCGCAGAGTGGTTGGAGTGATGTGCCGCTAGCCCAGGAGAGAGATGATGGTGATAGGGGAGATGGAAGTCCGTACTCCACTCAAAGCACTTCCACGTCTCACCTGTTGCCCCCCCCTTAACCAATACCAGACATGCTGCCTCCTCTCCCAATGGTCGAGTCTGCCCCTGCACAGGTGCAGGTGGAACAGTCTTTGGTGGGACACTCACGGGCTCCAACACCCAGAGGTCGTTGGCCGCGAGCACCTCAGAAGTCAGTGCAGGGATCAGAGCCACCTCTGCTGCTACCTCTGCTGAGGGGTTGCACTATGTAGGAACGGTAGGGAAAGGAAGAGAAAAGCTTTGTAGTTCACTGAGGTTATGCACATGGGTGTTTATGAAAATGTCGTGTTAGTAAGTTTCAATTTATTCATTTGCACCACTTTCCCATGTTCACTATTCTTGCCTGCCGAGTGGCAAATTGGGTTTCCAGTTGCTTGGTGATGAATGTGAGGACATGAATTGACTGAGACCAATTGGTGGGTGTGCAGTGGGTGGATGGTTGCTAACAGGACTGCTTTGTGTCGGGTGGGGGAGGGAGGGGAGGGGGTGGGGGATCTTATAGTTACTTTAGTCCAGTGTGAGTGACCAACCAAACTTTCGAGCTATTAGGACATCCCTGGCATCCCAAGCAGCAATGTGAGAGGGTGGTCTGGTGTTGGGTACCCCATCTTCATCTTCCTCCTCTTCCTCCTCCTCGTCATTGGAATCCTCGTCAGATGAAGAGTGCTGAGCGGCTTGTTCCTCCTCCATCTCTAGACCTCGCTGCTGCGCTGTGTTGTGCAGACAGCAGCACACCACGATTACCTTAGAGACACTCGCTGGCGGGTATTGAAGATCGCCTCCAGACCTGTCCAGGCACCTGAGACGCATTTTGAGCATACCGATGGCTTGCTCGATGACACATCTGGTTGTCATAGTGCCAGGGTAACCGTACCCCAGTGAGAGTCAGTGCCAGGGTAACCGTACCCCAGTGAGAGTCAGTGCCAGGGTAACCGTACCCCAGTGAGAGTCAGTGCCAGGGTAACTGTACCCCAGCGAGAGTCAGTGCCAGGGTAACTGTACCCCAGTAAGAGTCAGTGCCAGGGTAACGATAGCCCAGTGAGAGTCAGTGCCAGGGTAACTGTATCACAGCGAGAGTCAGTGCCAGGGTAACAATAGCCCAGTGAGAGTCAGTGCCAGGGTAACTGTACCCCAGCGAGAGTCAGTGCCAGGGTAACTGTACCCCAGTGAGAGTCAGTGCCAGGGTAACCGTACCCCAGTGAGAGTCAGTGCCAGGGTAACTGTACCCCAGTGAGAGTCAGTGCCAGGGTAACAGTACCCCAGTGAGAGTCAGTGCCAGGGTAACCGTACCCCAGTGAGAGTCAGTGCCAGGGTAAATGTACCCCAGCGAGAGTCAGTGCCAGGGTAACCATACCCCAGTGAGAGTCAGTGCCAGGGTAACTGTACCCCAGCGAGAGTCAGTGCCAGGGTAACTGTACCCCAGCGAGAGTCAGTGCCAGGGTAACCGTACCCCAGCGAGAGTCAGTGCCAGGGTAACTGTACCCCAGTGAGAGTCAGTGCCAGGGTAACTGTACCCCAGCGAGAGTCAGTGCCAGGGTAACTGTACCCCAGTGAGAGTCAGTGCCAGGGTAACTGTACCCCAGCGAGAGTCAGTGCCAGGGTAACTGTACCCCAGTGAGAGTCAGTGCCAGGGTAACTGTACCCCAATGAGAGTCAGTGCCAGGTTAACTGTACCCCAGTGAGAGTCAGTGCCAGGGTAACCGTACCCCAGTGAGAGTCAGTACCAGGGTAACAATAGCCCAGTGAGAGTCAGTGCCAGGGTAACAATAGCCCAGTGAGAGTCAGTGCCAGGGTAACAATAGCCCAGTGAGAGTCAGTGCCAGGGTAACTGTACCCCAGTGAGAGTCAGTGCCAGGGTAACAATAGCCCAGTGAGAGTCAGTGCCAGGGTAACAATAGCCCAGTGAGAGTCAGTGCCAGGGTAACTCTACCCCAGTGAGAGTCAGTGCCAGGGTAACTGTAACCCAGTGAGAGTCAGTGCCAGGGTAAATGTACCCCAGCGAGAGTCAGTGCCAGGGTAACTGTACCCCAGTGAGAGTCAGTGCCAGGGTAACAATAGCCTAGTGAGAGTCAGTGCCAGGGTAACTGTACCCCAGCGAGAGTCAGTGCCAGGGTAACCGTACCCCAGTGTGAGTCAGTGCCAGGGTTACTGTACCCCAGTGAGAGTCAGTGCCAGGGTAACTGTACCCCAGCGAGAGTCAGTGCCAGGGTAACTGTACCCCAGTGAGAGTCAGTGCCAGGGTAACTGTACCCCAGTGAGAGTCAGTGCCAGGGTAACTGTACCCCAGTGAGAGTCAGTGCCAGGGTAACTGTACCCCAGCGAGAGTCAGTGCCAGGGTAACTGTACCCCAGTGAGAGTCAGTGCCAGGGTAACAGTACCCCAGTGAGAGTCAGTGCCAGGGTAACAATAGCCCAGTGAGAGTCAGTGCCAGGGTAACTGTACCCCAGTGAGAGTCAGTGCCAGGGTAACTGTACCCCAGTGAGAGTCAGTGCCAGGGTAATGTTAGCCCAGTGAGAGTCAGTGCCAGGGTAACTGTACCCCAGTGAGAGTCAGTGCCAGGGTAACAATAGCCGAGTGAGAGTCAGTGCCAGGGTAACTGTACCCCAGTGAGAGTCAGTGCCAGGGTAACTGTACCCCAGTGAGTGTCAGTGCCAGGGTAACTGTACCCCAGTGAGTGTCAGTGCCAGGGAAACCATACCCCAGTGAGAGTCAGTGCCAGGGTAACTGTACCCCAGTGAGAGTCAGTGCCAGGGTAAACGTACCCCAGTGAGAGTCAGTGCCAGGGTAACTGTACCCCAGTAAGTGTCAGTGCCAGGGTAACGATAGCCCAGTGAGAGTCAGTGCCAGGGTAACTCTACCCCAGTGAGTGTCAGTGCCAGGGTAACAATAGCCCAGTGAGAGTCAGTGCCAGGGTAACAATAGCCCAGTGAGAGTCAGTGCCTTGGTAACAATAGCCCAGTGAGAGTCAGTGCCAGGGTAACAATAGCCCAGTGAGAGTCAGTGCCAGCGTAACAATAGCCCAGTGAGAGTCAGTGCCAGGGTAACAATACCCCAGTGAGAGTCAGTGCCAGGGGAACAATAGCCCAGTGAGAGTCAGTGCCAGGGTAACAATACCCCAGTGAGAGTCAGTGCCAGGGTAACTGTACCCCAGTGAGAGTCAGTGCCAGGGTAACAATACCCCAGTGAGAGTCAGTGCCAGGATAACTGTACCCCAGTGAGAGTCAGTGCCAGGGTAACTGTACCCCAGTGAGAGTCAGTGCCAGGGTTACTGTACCCCAGTGAGAGTCAGTGCCAGGGTAACTGTACCCCAGTGAGAGTCAGTGCCTGGGTAACTATAGCCCAGTGAGAGTCAGTGCCAGGGTAACTGTACCCCAGTGAGAGTCAGTGCCAGGGTAACAATAGCCCAGTGAGAGTCAGTGCCAGGGTAACTGTACCCCAGTGAGAGCCAGTGCCAGGGTAACAATAGCCCAGTGAGAGTCAGTGCCAGGGTAACAATAGCCCAGTGAGAGTCAGTGCCAGGGTAACGATAGCCCAGTGAGTGTCAGTGCCAGGGTAACAATAGCCCAGTGAGAGTCAGTGCCAGGGTAACGATAGCCCAGTGAGAGTCAGTGCCAGGGTAACGATAGCCCAGTGAGAGTCAGTGCCAGGGTAACAATAGCCCAGTGAGAGTCAGTGCCAGGGTAACGATAGCCCAGTGAGAGTCAGTGCCAGGGTAACTGTACCCCAGTGAGAGTCAGTGCCAGGGTAACTGTACCCCAGTGAGAGTCAGTGCCAGGGTAACGATAGCCCAGTGAGAGTCAGTGCCAGGGTAACTATAACCCAGTGAGAGTCAGTGCCAGGGTAACTGTACCCCAGTGAGAGTCAGTGCCAGGGTAACAATAGCCCAGTGAGTGTCATTGCCAGGGTAACGATAGCCCAGTGAGAGTCAGTGCCAGGGTAACAATAGCCCAGTGAGAGTCAGTGCCAGGGTAACGATAGCCCAGTGAGAGTCAGTGCCAGGGTAACAATAGCCCAGTGAGTGTCAGTGCCAGGGTAACAATAGCCCAGTGAGAGTCAGTGCCAGGGTAATGATAGCCCAGTGAGAGTCATTGCCAGGGTAACTGTACCCCAGTGAGAGTCAGTGCCAGGGTAACTGTACCCCAGTGAGAGTCAGTGCCAGGGTAACTGAACCCCAGTGAGAGTCAGTGCCAGGGTAACGATAGCCCAGTGAGAGTCAGTGCCAGGGTAACTGAACCCCAGTGAGAGTCAGTGCCAGGGTAACTGTACCCCAGTGAGAGTCAGTGCCAGGGTAACTCTCGCCCAGTGAGAGTCAGTGCCAGGGTAATGATAGCCCAGTGAGAGTCAGTGCCAGGGTAATGATAGCCCAGTGAGAGTCAGTGCCAGGGTAACTATAGCCCAGTGAGAGTCAGTGCCAGGGTAACAATAGCCCAGTGAGAGTCAGTGCCAGGGTAACAATAGCCCAGTGAGAGTCAGTGCCAGGGTAACTATAGCCCAGTGAGAGTCAGTGCCAGGGTAACTGTACCCCAGTGAGATTCAGTGCCAGGGTAACTGTACCCCAGTGAGAGTCAGTGCCAGGGTAACGATAGCCCAGTGAGAGTCAGTGCCAGGGTAACGATAGCCCAGTGAGAGTCAGTGCCAGGGTAACAATAGCCCAGTGAGAGTCAGTGACAGGGTAACGATAGCCCAGTGAGAGTCAGTGCCAGGGTAACGATAGCCCAGTGAGAGTCAGTTCCAGGGTAAAAATAGCCCAGTGAGAGTCAGTGCCTGGGTAACGATAGCCCAGTGAGAGTCAGTGCCAGGGTAATGATAGCCCAGTGAGAGTCAGTGCCAGGGTAACAATAGCCCAGTGAGTGTCAGTGCCAGGGTAACGATAGCCCAGTGAGAGTCAGTGCCAGGGTAACCGTACCCCAGTGAGAGTCAGTGCCTGGGTAACAATAGCCCAGTGAGAGTCAGTGCCAGGGTAACAATAGCCCAGTGAGAGTCAGTGCCAGGGTAACGATAGCCCAGTGTGAGTCAGTGCCAGGGTAACGATAGCCCAGTGTGAGTCAGTGCCAGGGTAACGATAGCCCAGTGAGTGTCAGTGCCAGGGTAACGATAGCCCAGTGAGAGTCAGTGCCTCGGTAACGATAGCCCAGTGAGAGTCAGTGCCAGGGTAACTGTACCCCAGTGAGAGTCAGTGCCAGGGTAACGATAGCCCTGTGAGAGTCAGTGCCAGGGTAACGATAGCCCAGTGAGAGTCAGTGCCTCGGTAACGATAGCCCAGTGAGAGTCAGTGCCAGGGTAACTATAGCCCAGTGAGAGTCAGTGCCAGGGTAACAATAGCCCAGTGATAGTTGTTGCTCGGGGACACATACAACAACAGAACTCAGTGACTTTAGGAGAGATGGGGATAAAATAAACAAAACTGCTTGAGAAGGAAGATTATTATATTGGAATTTTCCTTTACATAATGGGCTATTCATATATACAGTCCCTTTAAGAGGTGTATTGCTGACCTTTCTGACGTTTGGTCCATAATGTTCATATTGTTTGTCAGGAGATGAAATTCACTGATTCGGATTCTTTCTTCCTTCACGTAGATTGAGTCGGTGCGTTTCAATTTCAGGAGGAGGGCCAGCCCCAGGAATCCCCTCTTGTCTCCGAGCTGCGGAGAGGTCAGCAACGCCTTGGTGAGGTTCAGGAACGGTCTGTTGATGCGCAAGGCATTGGGCAGGTAGACCCACACCAGCCTCACCTGCTCGGCAATAAAGTAACGTTTTGTCCCGTGGTTGGCGTGCAGCATGGCCACCGCAGTTTTGACTTACTGCAGGTGGAGCTGGAGGCAGTCCGAGAAATTAAAGTGCGCAGGCACAAAGCGCAAATGTGAAGTTGTTTTCTCCCGAGTTGTCAGCAGCACGTTCGGGCGACGAATCACCGATCTCGGGAGACTCCCGCCTAAAGCGGGAGGGTTGGGAAGAGAAGCCATTGCAGTGGATTCTCTGGTGATAATTGAATAAGAGAGAGTGGAACCAAGCAAGGACAAGCCCACTGAGCTTGATAATGGAGGAGAGGCGTTGCAGGAGGATGGTGCGTGAACCGTGTCAATGGCTACAAAGAGGTCAAGGAGAGGTCATGCACCAAGGTCACAGCCGCAGAGGAGATCGTCTTATTTTTGTCCCTTTCTTTATTTTCTTTTGTGATTCGTACTCTGTTGCCCTCAAGCTGATTCTGATTGGTATCGACCCCATGGCACAATTGTTACAGGAAGATAAAGTTCTTCTGATGCCCTGACCCATACTCCTCCTTCAAACAACATCCACCAACATTTCCCTGCAGTTTGTGGGACCTTGCTGTGCACAAAAGAGGCTGCCACATCCATGTACATCATATCACTGGAAGTGAAGATTTGAATGCCAGTATTAGTTGTCAAGAGTTGCCCTTATCTGAGAGGTTTCTATTTTTCCCCTTTCACCCTTTCACATTCCTACCTCCTTATAGTTCCCTTCATCTCCGCTGGCCACCCTTCTTTCCTTCCCACTTCTCCAATGCCGCCATTTCTTTTATCTTCAATGCTCCCCATTTACCTTTGCCTCGCGCCCCATTCCAACCCCTCCCCTCACGCCCCATTCCAACCCCTCCCCTCGCGCCCCATTCCAACCCCTCCCCTCGCACCCCATTCCAACCCCTCCCCTCGCACCCCAATCCAACCCCTCCCCTCGCACCCCATTCCAACCCCTCCCCTCGCACTCCATTCCAAACCCACCCCTCGGGCCCCATTCCAACCCCTCCCCTCGCACCCCATTCCAACCCCTCCCCTCACACTCCATTCCAACCCCTCCCCTCACACCCAATTCCAACCCCTCCCCTCGCACCCCATTCCAACCCCTCCCCTCACACTCCATTCCAACCCCTCCCCCCACGCCCCATTCCAACCCCTCCCCTCGCACCCCATTCCAACCCCTCCCCTCACACTCCATTCCAACCCCTCCCCTCACACCCAATTCCAACCCCTCCCCTCGCACCCCATTCCAACCCCTCCCCTCACACTCCATTCCAACCCCTCCCCCCACGCCCAATTCCAACCCCTCCCCTCGCACCCCATTCCAACCCCTCCCCTCACACTCCATTCCAACCCCTCCCCTCACACCCAATTCCAACCCCTCCCCTCGCACCCCATTCCAACCCCTCCCCTCACACTCCATTCCAACCCCTCCCCCCACGCCCAATTCCAACCCCTCCCCTCGCACCCCATTCCAACCCCTCCCCTCACACTCCATTCCAACCCCTCCCCTCGCACCCCATTCCAACCCCTCCCCTCACACTCCATTCCAACCCCTCCCCTCACACTCCATTCCAACCCCTCCCCTCGCACCCCATTCCAACCCCTCCCCTCACACTCCATTCCAAACCCTCCCCTCGCACCCCATTCCAAACCCTCCCCTCGCACCCAATTCCAACCCCTCCCCTCGCACCCCATTCCAACCCCTCCCCTCGCACCCAATTCCAACCCCTCCCCTCGCACCCCAATCCAACCCCTCCCCTCACACTCCATTCCAAACCCTCCCCTCGCACCCCATTCCAAACCCTCCCCTCGCACCCAATTCCAACCCCTCCCCTCGCACCCCATTCCAACCCCTCCCCTCGCACCCCATTCCAACCCCTCCCCTCGCACCCCATTCCAACCCCTCCCCTCGCACCCCATTCCAACCACTCCCCTCGCACCCCATTCCAACCCCTCCCCTCGCACCCCATTCCAACCCCTCCCCTCACACTCCATTCCAAACCCACCCCTCGCGCCCCATTCCAACCCCTCCCCTCGCACCCCATTCCAACCCCTCCCCTCGCACCCCATTCCAACCCCTCCCCTCGAACCCCATTCCAACCCCTCCCCTCAAGCCCCATTCCAACCCCTCCCCTCATGCCCCATTCCAACCCCTCCCCTCACGCCCCATTCCAACCCCTCCCCTCGCGCCCCATTCCAACCCCTCCCCTCAAGCCCCATTCCAACCCCTCCCCTCACGCCCCATTCCAACCCCTCCCCTCACGCCCCATTCCAACCCCTCCCCTCACGCCCCATTCCAACCCCTCCCCTCACGCCCCATTCCAACCCCTCCCCTCACGCCCCATTCCAACCCCTCCCCTCGCACCCCATTCCAACCCCTCCCCTCACACTCCATTCCAAACCCTCCCCTCGCACCCCATTCCAACCCCTCCCCTCACACTCCATTCCAAACCCTCCCTTCACGCTCCATTCCAAACCCACCCCTCGGGCCCCATTCCTACCCCTCCCCTCATGCCCCTTTCCAACCCCTCCCCTCCCACTCCATTCCAAACCCTCCCCTCGCGCTCCATTCCTACCCCTCCCCTCGCACCCCATTCCTACCCCTCCCCTCACGCCCCATTCTAACCTCTCCCCTCACACCCCATTCCAAACCCTCCCCTCGTACCCCATTCCAACCCCTCCCCTCCCACTCCATTCCAACCCCTCCCCTCGCACCCCATTCCAACCCCTCCGCTCACGCCCCATTCCAACCCCTCCCCTCCCACTCCATTCCAAACCCTCCCCTCGCGCTCCATTCCAACACCTCCCCTCATACCCCATTCCAACCCCTCCCCTCACGCCCCATTCCAACCCCTCCCCTCACGCCCCATTCCAACCCCTCCCCTCCCACTCCATTCCAACCCCTCCCCTCATGCCCCATTCCAACCCCTCCCCTCGCACCCCTTTCCAACCCCTCCCCTCCCACTCCATTCCAAACCCTCCCCTCGCGCTCCATTCCTACCCCTCCCCTCCCACTCCATTCCAAACCCTCCCCTCATACCCCATTCCAACCCCTCCCCTCACGCCCCATTCCAACCCCTCCCCTCACGCCCCATTCCAACCCCTCCCCTCACGCCCCATTCCAACCTCTCCCCTCACACCCCATTCCAACCCCTCCCCTCGCGCTCCATTCCTACCCCTCCCCTCGCACCCCATTCCAACCCCTCCCCTCGCACCCCTTTCCAACCCCTCCCCTCCCACTCCATTCCAAACCCTCCCCTCGCGCTCCATTCCTACCCCTCCCCTCGCACCCCATTCCAAACCCTCCCCTCGCACCACATTCCAACCCCTCCCCTCCCACCCCATTCCAACCCCTCCCCTCGCACCCCATTCCAACCCCTCCCCTCACGCCCCATTCCAACCCCTCCCCTCACGCCCCATTCCAACCTCTCCCCTCACACCCCATTCCAACCCCTCCCCTCCCACTCCATTCCAAACCCTCCCCTCGCGCTCCATTCCAACACCTCCCCTCATACCCCATTCCAACCCCTCCCCTCACGCCCCATTCCAACCCCTCCCCTCACGCCCCATTCCAACCCCTCCCCTCCCACTCCATTCCAACCCCTCCCCTCATGCCCCATTCCAACCCCTCCCCTCGCACCCCTTTCCAACCCCTCCCCTCCCACTCCATTCCAAACCCTCCCCTCGCGCTCCATTCCTACCCCTCCCCTCGCACCCCATTCCAAACCCTCCCCTCGCGCTCCATTCCTACCCCTCCCCTCGCACCCCATTCCAAACCCTCCCCTCGCACCACATTCCAACCCCTCCCCTCCCACCCCATTCCAACCCCTCCCCTCGCACCCCATTCCAACCCCTCCCCTCACGCCCCATTCCAACCCCTCCCCTCACGCCCCATTCCAACCCCTCCCCTCACGCCCCATTCCAACCCCTCCCCTCGCACCCCATTCCAACCCCTCCCCTCACACCCCATTCCAAACCCTCCCCTCGCACCACATTCCAACCCCTCCCCTCACACCCCATTCCAACCCCTCCCCTCGCACCACATTCCAACCCCTCCCCTCACACCTCTCACACCCTATTATTGCGCTCCCCTCACGGATTAAGTTAATGTCGCAGTGTAGGAGGGGGGAGTAGAGATATTGGATAGGATATAAATAGATAGAAAGGAGGTGCTAAATAGGTTGGCATCACTCAAAGTTAACAAGTCGTCCGGTCCGGATGAGAGGCATCCTAGTTTGCTGAAGGAAGCAAGGGTGGAGATAGCAGAAGCTCTGACCACAATAGTACAGTTTTAAGTGAGGTCAGACTAAGGGAGAATACGAGACGGTCTGAGATAGGCTTACAGCCCATATGTGTAAACGCATGAAGTGTGGTAAACAAGGTTGGTGAGCTGCAGGCGCAAATAGCCACATGGGAATATGATGTAGTGGCGATAACAGAGACCTGATTCAAGAAAGAGCTGGATTGGGTACTAAATATTCCTGGATACAAGGCGTTCAGGAAAGATAGGGAAGGAAAGAAAGGTGGGCGTATTGATTGAGGAGAATATTGCCAGTTAGCTTAACATCTGTCATAGGGAAAATGCTCGAATCTATTATTAAAGAGGTTATAGCAGGGCACTTAGAAAATCTCAATGCAATCAGGCAGAGTCAACATGGCTCTGTGAAAGGGAAATCGTGTTTGACTAATTTATTAGAGTTCTTTGAGGAAGTAACAAGCAACGTGGATAAAGGGGATCCTGTGGATGTGGTGTACTTGGATTTCCAGAAGGCTTTTGACAAGGGGCCACATAAAAGGCTACTACACAAAATAAGAGCTCATGGTGTAGGGGGTAACATATTAGTATGGATAAAGGACTGGTTAACTAACAGGAAACATGGAGTAGGCATAAATGGGTCATTTTCAGGTTGGCAAGATGTAACGAGTGGAGTGCCACAGGGATCAGTGCTGGGGCCACAACTATTTACAATCTATATCAATGACTTGGATGAAGGGACCGAATGTATTGTTGCTAAATTTGCTGATGACACAAAGGTAGGTAGGAAAGTAAGTTGTGAAGAGGACATAAGGAGTCTGCAAAGGGATATCGATAGGTTAAGTGAGTGGGCAAAAATTTGGCAGATGGAGTATAATGTGGGAAAATGTGAACTTGTCCACTTTGGCAGGAGGAATAGAAAAGCAGTATATTATTTAAATGGAGGGAGATTGCAGAACTCTGAGGTACAGAGGGATCTGGGTGTCCCAGTACATGAATCACAAAAAGTTAGTATGCAGGTACAGCAAGTGATTAGGAAGGCAAATGGAATGTTGTCATTTATTGCAGGGGGAATGGAATATAAAAGTAGAGGTGTTTTGCTACAGTTGTACAGGGCATTGGTGAGACCACATCTAGAATACTGTGTGCAGTTTTGGTCTCCTTAGTTAAGAAAGGACATAATTGCTTTAGAGGCGGTTCAGAGAAGGTTCACTCGACTGATTCCTGGGATGAGGGGATTATCTTATGCGGAAAGGTTGGAGAAGATGGGCCTGTATACACTGGAGTTTAGAAGAATGAGAGGTGATCTTATTGAAACATATCAGATCCTGAGGGAACTAGAAGGGGTAGATGCTGAGAGGATGTTTCCCCTTGTGGGACAGACTAGAATTAGGGGCCACAGTTTAAAAATAAGGGGTCTCCCATTTAAGACTGAGATGAGGAGAAATGTTTTCTCTCAGAGGGTCGTGAGTCTGTGGAACTCCCTTCCCCAGAGAGCGGGGGAGGCAGGGTCATTGAATATTTTTAAGGTTGAGTTAGATAGATTCCTGATTAACAAGGGAGTCAAAGGTTATAGTAAGTAGACGGGAAAGTAGGGTTGAGGTCACAATCAGATCAGCCATGATCTTATCAAATGGCAGAGCAGGCTCGAGGGGCCGAATGGCCTACTCCTGCTCTTAATTCGTATGTTCGTATACAGTGCTGGAGAGATAGGATGTCCTGGAGGGGTCAAGGACAGAATCTATTTGGTTAGAGTTAAGTCACAATAGAGGTGCCATTACACTACTGGGTGTATTCTATAGGCCGCCAACTAGTGGGAAGGAGATAGAGGAGCAAATTTGCGGGGAAATTACGGAGAGGTGCAAGAACCATAGAGTAGTGATAATGGGGGATTTTAACTATCCTAATATAGACTGGGATAGTAATAGTGTAAAGGGCAAAGTGAGGGAGGAATTTCTGAAGTGTGTTCAGGAGAACTTTCTTGACCAGTATGTTTCCGACCCAACGAGGAAGGGGGCATTGCTGGATCTGGTTCTGGGGAATGAGGCGGGACAAGTGGAGCAAGTGTCAGTGGGGGAGCATTTAGGGAACAGTGATCATAGTATCATAAGGTTTAGATTAGCTATGGAAAAGGACACAGAGCAATCTTGGAGTAAAAATACTCAATTGGAGGAGGGCCAATTTCAGTGGGATGAGAACGGATCTGGCCCGGGTAAATTGGAATCAAAGATTGGCAGGGAAAACTGTAATAGAACAATGGGCGGCTTTTAAAGAGGAGATGGTTCGGGTACAGTCTAGGTACATTCCCACGAGGGGGAAAGGTTGGGCAACTAAAGCCAGAGCTCCCTGGATGATGAAAGAGATGGAGAGTAAGATGAAGCAGAAAAAAGGGACGTATGACAGATATCAGGTTGATAATACAAGTGAGAACCAGGATGTATATGGAAAGTTCGGAGGGGAACTAAAAATGGAAATAAGAGGGGCAAAGAGAGAGTATGAGAATAGACTAACATAAAAAGGAATTCAAAAGTCTTCTGTAGGCATATTGATAGTAAATGGCTAGTAAGAGGAGGGGTGGGGCCGATGAGGGATCAAAAAGGGGATACACGCATGGAGGCAGAGGGCATGACAGAGGTACTAAATGAATACTTTGCATCTGTCTTCACCAAGGAAAAAGATATGGCCAAAGCCATAGTAAAAGAGGAGGTAGTTGAGATACTGGATGGGATAAAAATTGATAAACAGGAGGTACTAGAAAGGCTAGCTGTACTTAAAGTAGATAAACCACCCGGTCCAGATGGGAAGCATCCTAAGTTGCTGAGGGAAGTAAGGGTGGAAATTGTGGAGGTACTGGCCATAATCTTCCAATCATCCATAGATACGAGGATGGTGCCAGAGGACTGGAGAATTGCAAATGTTACACCCTTGATCAAAAAAAGGGTGTAAGGATAAACCCAGCAACTATAGGCCAGTCAGTTTAACCTCAGTGGTGGGGAAGCTTTTGGAAACAATAATCCGAGACAAAATTTACAGTCACTTGGACAAGTGTGGATTGATTAAAGGCAAATCGTGTTTAACTAACTTGCGGAACCCATGAGGACGGCCTCAACCGGGATCTTGGGTTCATGTCACGCTACATGTAACCCCACCAGCGAAAAAAAGTTATCTGTTTTTATTACAACGGGTCATTCTCTCTCTCTCCCTGCCTTTCGGGTTCCTCTCTCTCTCTCTCTCTCTGTCTTTGTTATCTGACCTCGTGTGTATTCAGTATTCTTGAATGTAATGTGTCCCAGACTAAACCTGTCTGAACACCATCCACTCCTTTGATTGCTGTGATTATCTCTCTGCCGAGGGGTGATAACGGGCAGTGTAAAGATTATCTGTAATCACCAGACATTGTTCTCTGACTATATATGCGATGCTTTTATGGAAACCCTTCTTCACTCACCTGACAAAGGAGCTAAGCTCCGAAAGCTTGTGATTTTAAATAAAGCTGTTGGACTATAACCTGGTGTTGTACGACTCTGTACATTTGTCCATCCCAGTCCATCACCGGCATCTCCACATCAAAGTAATAGGAAACAGAGAGTAGTGATGAACGGTTGTTTTTCAGACTGGAGGGAGGTGTACAGTGGTGTTCCCCAGGGGTCAGTACTGGGACCACTGCTTTTCTTGATATATATTAATGACTTGTATTTGGGTGTACAGGGCAGAGTTTCAAAATTTGCAGATGACACAAAACTTGGAAAAGTAGTAAACAGTGAGGAGGATAGTGATAGTCTTTGAGAGGACATAGACAGGCTGGTGGACTGGGCGGACACGTGGCAGATGAAATTTAACGCTGGGAATTGTGAGGTGATACATTTTAGTAGGAAGAATGGGGAGAGGCGATATAAACTAAAGGGCACAACTCTAAAGGGGGTGCAGGAACAGGGAAACCTGGGGGTATATGTTCACAAATCTTTGAAGGTGGCAGGGCAGGTTGAGAAAGCGGTTAAAAAAGCATATGGGATCCTTGGCTTTATAAATAGAGGCATAGAGTACAGAAGCAAGGAAGTCATGATGAACCTTTATACAACAAAGATGGTTGGAGTCTGGAACTCACTGCCTGAGAGGGTTGTGGAGGCAGGAACCCTCACAACATTCAAGAAGCATTTGGATGAGCACTTGAAATGCAATAGCATACAAGGCTACGGACCAAATGCTGGAATATGGGATTAGATTAGACTGGGCTTGATGGCCGGTGCGGACACGATGGGCCGAAGGGCCTCTATCCGTGCTGTATAACTCTATGACTCTATGACTCTAACACTGGTTCGGCCACAACTGGAGTATTGTGTCCAATTCTGGGCACCGCACTTTAGGAAAGATGTGAAGGCCTTAGAGAGGGTGCAGAGGAGATTTACTAGAATGATTCCAGGGATGAAGGTCTTTAGTTACGTGGATAGACTGGAGAAGCTGGGGTTGCTTTCCTTAGAGCAGAGAAGGTTGCGAGGAGATTTGATCGAGGTGTTCAAAATCATGAAGGTCTGGACAGAGTAGATAGAGAGAAACGTTCCCATTGGCGGAAGGGTCAAGAACCAGTGGGCATAGATTTAAAGTGTTTGGCAAAAGAACCAAAGGCGAGATGAGGAAAAACTTTTTTACACAGCGAGTGGTTAGGATCTGGAATGCACTGCCCGAGGGGGTGGTGGAGGCAGATTCAATCATGGCCTTCAAAAGGGAATTGGATAAGTATTTGAAGGGAAAGAATTTGCAGGGCTACGGGGCTAGGGCAGGGGAGTGGGACTAGCTGGATTGTTCTTGGAGAGAGTCGACACAGACTTGAGGGGCCGAATGGCCTCCTTCCGTGCTGTAACCAGTCTATGATTCTATGATTGGTTATAAGATTGTGCTTTGCCTTATATGGTGCATCACCCTCTTTTCTCTTTGTACTCTCCTCCACAGTTTCAGCCCCTCCCAGTTTTCGGCCTGTGGTAAATGAGTTTTCAAGCTGCTAATTTAATCAATTGGTGAGGTGATCAGGGACTTTGTCTTCTGCTAATTTAATCAACTGGTGAGGTGATCAGGGACTTTGTCTTCTGCTAATTTAATCAATTGCTGAGATGATCAAGGACTTTGTCTTCTGCTAATTTAATCAATTGGTGAGGTGATCAGGGACTTGTCTTCCGCTAATTAATCAATTGGTGAGGTGATCAGGTCCTTTGCCTTCCGCTAATTTAATCAACTGGTGAGGTGATCAGGGCCTTTGCCTTCCGCTAATTTAATCAATTGGTGAGGTGATCAGGGACTTGTCTTCCGCTAATTAATCACCGCACATATTATCATATGTCCCACCTGTCCTTTCAACTCATTTTCAACTTAACTCCTTCCTTCCCATGTCTCAACATTCCTTAATTTTTTTTGTCCCTCTCACAATATATTCTCCCCCTTCTTTCACTGAGTTTGCTTTACTGCTCTTGTTATTCTTTTCTCCTTCCCTAATCTTTCCTTACTATGCATAGGGCTCTCACCAATCTTACTAACACTGCTAGCTGAGCAATTACTAGCCCGACCTGGAACAGTCTTGCTCAGGATGTAGTTCTACACTGGTGGCGATCTCCCACCAGTCATGATTTCTCAACGCCTTAATCTCTGCCTCAGTCTTCTTATTTGCCTGAGGAAGGAGAAAATCTCCGAAAGCTTGTGAATTTAAAATAAAATTGCTGGACTATAACTTGGTGTTGTAAAATTGTTTACAATTGTCAACCCCAGTCCATCACCGGCATCTCCACATCATTCTTATTATCTAGTAACATGTGCACGATGTGTTTCTGAGAGGTTCTAGTTCCGTGGATTATAGATTTCAGACTAAGTGACAACGGAGGTATTGCCAGATGTGTGGGATGGTCTGCATAGCTTCGTCTTCCAGAGGCATCGTTATTTGCAGGTTTGTCACATTGTGATGGTGGACAGGAACTAGGGTCTTGCCGCCTATTTTCATATTTCCTCCCACTGGCCGCATGCAAAACGTCGTCTGTGTGACAGGGCATTGGTTGTTCCCACCGCCATGCTCGCTGCCTTGGTTGTAACATAATATTTTCCTTTACCTCTTTATGCTGTGTTCATTCTTCCTTTCTCCCATAGTTCTAAACTCATCATGCAGTTTGGTGATTCATCATCTAACGTGAATCTACAAGCTGGAATCTACAAGTTGTCTCACGACTTCACACCTGTCGGTCCAGGTCGTGCCTTTCAGGGTACAGCACTCCATGTCTGGTGCCATCCATGTACCATCGTTCTTTATCACGTCGCAGATACTCCTTGTTTTGCTGATGTACCGGCCCAGTCCCCGAATCCTCAATTACTCCGATCGATTCTACCTGGTACACCTTCCAGGGTTGACATCTGTTCTTCTCCAGTAGGGGCAAGGCCAATACCATTGGGATTATATTCTTTCCACCCTCTATTCAGAGGGCCAAGAATGCAATCTCTATTTGACGCATCATGTCATAATTAAACTCGCCAGTCCCTTTGAACCACCTCCTTAATTGTTCTTCATGGATAAACGATGGAATCTGGTTGCTCTCTGTCTCCTAGGCCTTTCTGGACCACCTTCATCACAAATGCTGCCTACAGGCTGCACACGATACCTCTGGTGAGATTCTGGTTTTATTAGCCTCATTATTCACCTGTATTAATTAATTTATTATGTCTTGGGTCCCCCCAAGATTCCTCACCAATTCCTGGGTGGACAATAGAGAGTTCTGGTGTTCTCTCAGATTGTCCCCTTCTTGTTGGTTCATGTTTACCTATAATCCTTTTAATTGGCTTCTCATCACCTCATTGTGCTCCCACATGCTTTCTATGTCTATCCGATTAACCCCTACGACCCCTGCAGTAGCTCCTGTCCCTGGCCATTCTGCTAGATCTCGCTTCCTCCTTTTATTGATCTTCTCACCCTTTTCCTCAGGTCTCGCCTCCTCCTTATTTTTTACTAGTAGTCCCTCCACAAATTCTCCTGTCAGCTTATCTATGATTTGTAAATAATTCCCTTCACGTAATTCCTCAGGTATATTTAAATTCATATTTACCACAGCCGGTACAGTTTCAAAACACACACCATTGTACAGCACAGTCCCCATTCAATCACTTCCAGTCCATTTTTACTCCGATTGTCCTCTAATTTTGGGCATTCGTTTTTTTCTTTATCTTCTTCCTTTCCTAGTCACGTTTTCTTCCTTCACGTCTACTGTCATGACGTTGCCCCCTTTTTGACCTCTTCTGGTAGTTTACTCGTTTTCACATTCCATAGCCAAATCCTCGGCCAGTTCAAGGTCTGTATTAAAATGGTATCGTTAGTCTCTCCTCTGAGGATTTCCAAATCGCCAGTGTATGGGACCTCCAGAATTCCGAGGGGGTGTTTCATTGGTGGTTTATCATCCAGTCTAAACCATCCTATACTTTCCCCATTGCCAGTTGTATTACAAGTACATTTTAATTGGACTCCATCACCTCCTTCCACTATTCGGGTGCCCTTGACCACTTTCCCGTTTCCATTGAATTTTTGCATTTTACAAAGGTCTGGTCGGGGCATTGGGCTTGTGGTGGAGGCCAGAGCTGGTCTCAATAGAATGAGTCTCTTCATAGTCCACCTGTAATACATGAAAACCAAATGTTATATTTGTTTTATTTGTTTTTCTTTTCTGGGCCCTTTTTGTAGGACTTACATTGGTCACCATGGTACCATGTATATTGTGTTTTCTTTTCCCGTTTTTGAATTGCCAATTTCAGATTAGTTTCTCCTAATTTACCCATAATCTCATATGGACCTTCCCAGTTGCGCTCCCATATCCCACCTTTTTAAAATGTTTTGAGCATGACTTGGTCACCTATCGAATAGATGGCTTGTTGGGTGGGGTGATTGTCCTTGGCGGTATTAAGGTGAGCCACGCCCATGTTTTCCGCTGCCCGTAGCAGTGCGGACTCAAGTGTCTGATGTAAATTCTAAAGGAACTGGTCATGTGGCTGGCGGGTGGTGAAAGGGATTGTCACTCGCATTGGGTGGGAGATCTGCATCTGTCATAAGTTCAAAGGGGCTGTGGCCTGTTGAGCTGATTGGTGTAGCTCTGATAGCCATCAGGATGCCTGGCAAGGCCGTGACCCAGTCCGTACCAGTCTCGACCAAATTGTCCGTTCCTTTCATTATAGCTTCTTTAAGTCCCCCTCTCAGCTGTGGTTGTACTGCTTCACCTCCCCCACACTGGACTCTGGGTGGTGAGGGATTTGGAAATGTTGTTCCACTCCAACCAAGTGGCACAGATGTGTCATCACATCCGCCGTGAAATGTGATCCGTTATCACTCTCTAGTCTCTTTGGAAAACCCCATCGGGTAATAATTTGTTCCCACAGAACCTTAGCCGTGGTGGTTGCATCATTTCTCCAGGCAGGGAAGGCCTCTATCCATCTGGTGAACATATCGATAAACACCAAGGGTGTACTGCCTCTGGCTGTGGGCAGTGGGCTGGTATAATCAATTGGCAAATGTTTCCCAAGGACCATTGTTTAAGTGGGAGGTTCCCATTCGGCCCTTTCGCTTTGCGGGGGCCGGGTTCATCTGGGCACAGATGAGACACAGGCTTAGGTGATGTTACACATCCAGGCACTTTTCGGCCACCAATTGCAACTGTGCAGCATCTCCATGACCCGTGATGCAGAGGCATGTCCTCCAATTTGGCACCGATACATCATCAATTCTTTCCTCAAACACAGGGGAATGACCCACGTCAGGTGTTGGTCATTCTCATAATGCAGGACCGCTCCGTGTAGGACGAATGAATCTTTGCTTGGTGCAAAGGAAGGTGAAAGGTCATTACCCTGCTGGATGGCACGCTTGGCCATTACAATGCTGTAATTACAGGTCTGTGGTCTGGCAGGCCTTCATGTCTAATATTATTGGAGTCCTTCTGGCTGCGGCCGCTGGCTTCCCCTCCGGAGGAACCCATGAATCGCCAACCAAAGCATCCCGTCTAGCCAACTGGTCAGCTAAATTGTTGTGACCCCCGCCTCTGTGCTAATGTCCCCTTCTGGTGCGCCTTCCCTTTACAAATAGCAATTTGCCCCACTCGCTCCAGTGCTATATCCCAAATCATCTGCAATTCTGGATGGTGAGTGAGCGGTTTTACCCTCCGCAGAGCAGAATCCTCATTTTTGTCAAATCGGTAGATACTCGGTTGGAGAATTACAGACAAAAGAACTATCTGAGTAGACAGGGAGTAACCTTCCCTGTTAGTGTTTGCAACACAGTGACAGCCGCAATAACCTCGGCCTTTTGGGCAGAGTGATAGGGTGGGCACTTGATAAGGACTCACCGACCGTCCTGTGGGATCCAACATGCTGCTCCTGTATGGTATTGCCCTGGTCATAGAACCATGAGCCATCTCCATACACGCTCGTGGAGCCCATCAGTGGGGTAGCCCCAAAGGACCATTTGATACGGCCTCCTCCACTTTGCACGTATGTGGTTCTCCCTCATATTGTAACGTGGAAGCCAATTGGAAGGTGTGGAAATGTTGAACTGTAATATCCTTATTACCCAGTTCCATAATCCACCTTCCCCACCGTGCTGGTGACCACCTTTACTAACCCCTTTACCAATAACACCACCAGGGTATGTGGCGTATGGAGGATTATTCAGTTCAATCCCACTAAATACTTGGTGTGTTTCACTATCCAGTGGCCTCCTAGAATTTGCTTGGTACATTGGTCATAAGATCTCTCTATCGAGGTGAGGGTGCGTAGAAAATATCCCACCGGAATATATTTCCCAAGTACCTCCTACATTACCACCGCGGATATGCACTGTTCTGACACCACAACTTCCATAACTAAGGGTCTGGAGGGGTTGGGACTGTGTAAGGCCAGGGCCCTCATTAGGGCCTTTTTAAGGCTCTCAATGCCTGATGGGATTTCAGGTCCCAATCTTCCAGAGCGTCCTCCTTCCCTAGGTTGCTCTGTCAATGGTGGTATAACAGAGCTGCTATTTCACTAAATCCTTCAATAAATTCCCGACAGAAGCCTACAATGCCGAGGAACGTCCGCAAGGTCGTGACCGTGTGTGGTCGTGGTAGTTCTGCTACTTTGGCTGGGTCGGGTGTTTTCCCTCCCTTCTCAATCCCCACCCCTAGAAAAGTGACTGCTTTCCACTCAAGCGCAGCTTTCCTTAGATTGATCTTAAATCCTGCCCCCTCTAAGAGTCTCAGAACCTCCTCCAAGAGGAGATAATAATCCTCCATCGACTCCGACTGGAGTAATAGATCATCCACATATTGAATCACATCATTAGGTTGTGAACAAGACTGCAGCACGTCCGCCATGCACTGATGGAACAATGTGGGTGAATTGTGAATCCCTGGGGTAGCCCTACCCACGTGTATTGCTGTTCCCCAGATGTGAACACGGATTTATATTGGCCCTCTGGATGCACTGGAATACTCCAGAATCCATTGGCGATATCCAAGGTCGAATACAGGGTGACCGAGCCCTGTAATTTGGACATCATGTCACGGTGGCTGACTACAAGTGGGGCTGCGGGCAGGGTATATTTATTTAACTGACGATAATCAATAGTCAGCCTCCAAGAGCCATCTGGCTTCCTTACTGGCCAAATGGTGAATTATTTTGTGAGACCCATTCCCTGACAGAGATCCCATCACTTCTCCCATTGCTCGTTCCGCATATTTTGGGGATGGGTACTGTCTCTGGGGTGGAGGGTCATCACCGTTTACTGCCACCACCATATTTGTCACCCTTCTACAGACATGTTTATGCTTTGCCCAAACCTTCTGGTGTTTCCAGAGAATGTCCGCAAGATGTTTGTCAGACGTCAGAAACAGCTGGTGCACGTCACAGCTCCCTGTCCCGTTAATGGTATGTACTGGATCACAGTCGGCGCATGGGTATCGTGGGGTGGGTCAGGTCCCTGCCAAATCATATGGTTTGCAACATCAAGAACTAATCTCCCCTTTCTAATCCCATCTGATCCTAGAATGGACCCCTTATATCTGGAAGCCAGGCATAATGGCAACTCAAATTCCACATCCTCAATTTTCAGCTGCAGGGGAACAGTCATCTCAGCCGAGACACTGTCTCTTCCTACCCGCATAAGTTGGAGGTGCCTCCCACTAGGTGGAAGGTCTTCATGGTGAGTGATCAAACAGGCGGCTCCTGTATCCACTAAAATGTTGTCTTGGCCGCCTCTTACCAAGACTGGGACACATGGTCTACCTTCCCTGTCCAAGTTGAGCCGACTCACCGTGGTAATGGAGACCGGGCCCCGTCATTCCTTTATAAAGGGGTTATGGTTACCGTCCTTACAGCAGTAACCCCCCCTTTCTCCACCATCCTCTGGAGTGTCCTGATAGTGACAAGGTATAGGTTTTGTTTGTCTGGGCGAGATGGGACTGAGGGTTTCAGATTTCCCTTTCTGTTTGGGTCCCTAAATGCTCCTCCCCCTTTCACCCAGCCCTGTCCTCTTCCATGTCCTGATTTGCCACAGTTGTCACAGACCTTCTGCTGGCTGCATTCTTTTGAAAAATGCCCTTCTCTGCCACAATTATAACAGATTTTGCCCGGTGCGCCCTCATTGGTCACAGCGGCTGCCATTTTAACCTGGGCAGTTTGAGGTTTCAGGTCCTGCTTGGACTCGTACCATACCAAGAGGGAGGCCTTAATGTCCTCCCCTATCCCTGGTCGGGGCTGTGTTTCAGTCAATTCCATGGCATATTGGTGGAGCTTGTGCTCGCATGCCGGGTTAACAATGCTTTTATACTCATTGATCACCAAGTCCCAAAACATGGGATCATTCCCATGGAGCTCCGCACGTTGGTTCTGTCCCCGATTCTGATCGTACACCTCCACAAAAGCCCTCAGGTTCTGAGTCGGGTGCTTGTCCCATGGTTTGTGGTTTAGCATCTTTCCCATATCTGCCACTACCCGATACCCCACCGCTTCACACACCAGCACTGTCCGGGTGTCATGTGCCCGGAAGTCTGGTCTGGTGGAGAAGATATCTGCCAATACCACACTTGGGGGTAATGCGGCTTGGATCAATCGATGAGCGTCTTTGTCCGTCAGGGCATGGGTCCGCTACAGCGACTGTACCTTATTTAGCATTTGGATGGGGTTCCCTATCCCGTCATACTGGGGTATCTATTCTCTAAGGGCACATAGCTCTGTGAGGGTCAGGTCTCTATTGACCAGTTGGGCCCCGTGCTGGTAAACGGTCTGCCCGCGCTCCCCCTGCTGCTTTCGTATTTTCTCCCGTCCGGACTCTTTTGGTCATGACTGGTGCTAGACTCGCGCTCCCCTCCCCATCACGCCTACTCCGAGACCGAGTCCTGCCGGCCATGTTTCCTGGCGTGCTAGTTGCTCTTGACGGGGGTGAGGCACTTTCATCCTCCTCGCTCTCCCTACAATGTCTCCTCGCCTTTTCCTGTGCTCCTGGGACCCACCCAGGGACATCACTATCATCCTCCTCTGTTTCTGATTCTACCGCCTCTCTCCCAACTGATAGTGATATTGCCGCTACTTGGATTTGCAGTTTTTTAATTGATTTCTTGCTCGCTTCTTTCCTCCCTCCATCTCCTCACTACTTCTCTATCCTTATTTTCCTGGGATACATCCCACAACTCTCGATGGGCTATTTTAATATCATCCAATTTCCCCTGTGTTTTAATCAATGTTTCCGTAGAGTTATGTAGTTGGGCCCTCAACTGAGTCATTTCCCAATACATCGCCAGCTATTGGGTGGCTGCTAATTTCCTTTCTGTTTGGACAGCCCCTAACGTATTATTCAGGCTCCCTATTTCACCCTTTTGTTGCTTATTCTGATCGACCTGCTCACTACACTGTTCTTTACATTTGGCATAACGATTGTTTAAATTTACAGCAATTTGCATCATAGCCATTACACAGATCGCCGGTCTAATTTTTTCCTTTTTCTCTTTTATATTTCTAGCCTCACATTTTACTGTGAATTCCTCGGACGGGCTGCTCGTTTGTCATTATCGAACGGACCGTCCCCCACAATGCTTTTCGGTCCATTCTTTAGCCCGTGGCATCCAGCCAGCGCTGCTCTCCTTCTCCACCCTTTCTACGTTTTTGTCGGTCATCCTGACATCGTCGCCCTTTTCTTCTTGGATTCGGCTTATTTGGAGGTGATCAACCTCCTTTTTAATTGCCCCTTACAGCAACCTCCCCTTTCCGTGGTACCTGTAGAGGTTGAGGTCTGTATAACTGGTGCAGTGGTTTCCTGGACACTGTCACTTTACAGAACTATACAATCTTCTAAATAATAAATACTTATCACTGCCGGATTGTACTCACAAATGTACGTGGTTTACTGCTGAGCCTTATTAAGGTGCAGCAGTAAACCATGTACATTTGTGAGTATAAGTGGGTTGATGGGTTGGAAGAAGTCTATATCTGGAATTTGTCGCTGTCTACGGTCAGGTCCATTGATTCAGCCTTCACTTCAGTCCGTCTCGACCATCCACGGTTTTGTGTTTTTGTCACGACTGTTCAAGTGCAGTCCTTGGCTGGCTCGCCAATCAAGTTAAATGAAGTTAAATTTGTCGGGTAAAATGCTAGGCAGACTCGGTCCTTGTTTCTTGCCTTGCCTTTATTTCAATGTTACAGTGCGATAAGCAGGATACAGTCGAGCCTGGGCATGAGCTCTTCAGACAGTACCACAGCTTTAATTGAATCCCTTTTTATACATTCAAATTTTCTTTAACTCTGTGATTGGGTATAAGTTTGTGCATTGCCTTACATGGTGCACCACCCTCTTTTCTGTTTGAGCTCCCCTCCACAGTTTCAGCCGCTCCCTGTGGTAAATGAGTTTTCAAGCTGCTAATTTAATCAGTTGATGAGGTGATCAGGGCCTTTGTCTTCCGCTAATTAATCACGCACACATTATCATATGTTTCTGCTCATTTTCAACTTAATTCTTTCTTTTTCATGTCTCAACACAGAAAAGGCCATTCGGCCCAACTGGTCTATGCCACATGAGCCTCCTCCCAGTCCACTTCAAGGGGTGAGAGGAGGCTTGTGTGGAGCATAAACACTGGCATGGACCAGTTGGGCCGAATGGCCTGTTTCTGATCTGTACATTCTATGTAATTCTATGTATCCCTATCAGCATAACCTTCTATTCCTTTCTCCCTCATGTACTTATCTAGATTTTGCCTTCAAAGCATCTATGCTATTTGCCTCAACTACACCTTGTGGTAGCAAGTTACACATTCTCACCACTCTTTGGGTAAAGAAGTTTCTCCTGAATTCCTTATTGGATTTATTAGTGGCTATTTTATATTTGTTCCCCTAGTGGAAACATCTCTTTTTTATATTCATTCATGGGATGTGGGCATCGCTGGCGAGGCCGGCATTTATTGCCCATCCCTAATTGCCCTTGAGAAGGTGGTGGTGAGCCGCCTTCTTGAACCGCTGCAGTCCGTGTGGTGAAGGTTCTCCCACAGTGCTGTTAGGAAGGGAGTTCCAGGATTTTGACCCAGCGACGATGAAGGATGGTGATATATTTCCAAGTCAGGATGGTATGTGACTTGGAGGGGAACGTGCAGATGGTGTTGTTCCCATGTGCCTGCTGCCCTTGTCCTTCTAGGTGGTAGAGGTCGCGAGTTTGGGAGGTGCTGTCGTAGAAGCCTTGGCGAGTTGCTGCAGTGCATCCTGTAGATGGTACACACTGCAGCCACAGTGCGCCGGTGGTGAAGGGAGTGAATGTTTAGGGCGGTGGATGGGGTGCCAATCAAGTGGGCTGCTTTGTCCTGGATGTTGTCGAGCTTCTTGAGTGTTGTTGGAGCTGCACTCATCCAGGCAAGTGGAGAATATTCCATCACACTCCTGTGAATACTCAGCCTCTGACCTGCTCTTGTAGCCACTGTATTTTTGTGTCTGGTCCAGTTAAGTTTCTGGTCAATGGTGACCCCCAGGATGTTGATGGTGGGGGATTCGGTGATGATAATGCCGTTGAATGTCAAGGGGAGGTGGTTAGACCCTCTCTTGTTGGAGATGGTCCTTGTCTGGCACAAATGTTACTTGCCACTTATCAGCCCAAGCCTGGATGTTGTCCAGGTCTTGCTGCA
Organism: Heptranchias perlo; assembly: GCF_035084215.1. Lineage (NCBI taxonomy): Eukaryota > Metazoa > Chordata > Chondrichthyes > Hexanchiformes > Hexanchidae > Heptranchias > Heptranchias perlo. The sequence continues at coordinate 50,569,302 of NC_090343.1, read as the reverse complement.
TGCGGGCACGGATTGCTTCATTATCTGAGGGGTTGCAAATGGATCTTTCTGCCTCTGACCTGTCTTCTCTACATCTAACCTATCATATCCCTTCATAATTTTATAGACCTCTATTAGGTCACCTTAGAGAAAAGATCCCCAGCCTGTTCAGTCTTTGCTGATAGGTATAACCTCTCAGTTCTGGTATCATCCTTGTAAATCTTTTTTGCACCTTCTCCAGTGCCTCTATATCCTTTTTATAATATGGAGACCAGGACTGTGTGCAGTCCAAGTGTGGTTTAACCGAGAACATTCGGATATAATTTAGTTTAACTTAGAACAGATTTGTAACTTTTTAAATAACCTGCGGGGTGTGGGAGCTTTTTAAATAACATAGGAGGGCAGGACTGGAGCCAACACAGCCAGAGGGGTGGTGACATCGAGCGGGTGCAGGTTGGGCCTAGTGGAACTAAGGGGAAGGCCCCAATCCCTCTCTTCTCTATGCTTTTGATCTCTCTTGGTCCCTGATCATTCCTTCCCTCTTCATTCCCTGACTTTTCTTTCTAACACTCACTGATCTCTCTCTCTCTCTCCCTCTCTTTGTCTCTGCCCCTGATCTTTTTGTCTATGTCTCTGTCTGTTATTATGACTCGGGCCCATTTGCTATTACCCCTAATCTCTCTCTCTAATCTCTTCCCCTCCCTTTGATCTCTCTCTGATCTCTCTCTGTCCTTCTGATCCCCCACTCTCCTTGATCCCTTTCTGCCTCTGATCTGTCACTCCCTGTTACATTCTCAGATCTCTGACTTTCCCCCTCGATCTTTCTGTGCCCTCTGGTTTTCTCCCTTTCTCTCTCCTGTTCCATGTGCCCTGCAATCTCTCTGACATCATTGATCTCTGTCCCCAATCTCTCCCTGATCTCTCTAATTTTGTGTCCCCTTGATCTCTCTCTTCTCCCCCATCCTTCTGTTCCCTGATTCATATTGTCCCACCCATTCTCCATCTCTTATCCCTGATTTCTCTGCCCTATTGGTCTCTCGCTCTCCCATTTCCTTCTCTCTTTTCCTGCTGTCGCACCCTCCCTATGATTTCTGCCACCTGATGTTTGCTGCCAGTTTGTCTCTTGGCACTCGGGCCTATGGCTGCACTCCCTTGCATGTGAACTTCCAATCGCACTCTTCACACAACCAACCCTGCTGCCTTCACCATCAAAGTAGCAATTTGGATTGAACTCTTGGGCCTATGGCCTTACCATCTTGCCCAAGGAATCTCCTTCAGACAACTGCCTCCACTGTCTTTGCTACCAAAGTGACAAATGCTTGCTCTCTCGGGCCGATATTATTACCATGGCACATGTTAGTGGGACTGACATACACTAGTGGGCGAGGGAGGGCTAGGACTTTGAGGGCAGTTTGCCAGTTTCCCAGCATAGGGAGGACGGGCTGAAGATAGGTGATTTTTGGTGCGGCATTCATAAGAACATAAGAACATAAGAAATAGGAGCAGGAGTAGGCCATACAGCCCCTCGAGCCTGCTCCGCCATTCAATAAGATCATGGCTGATCTTCGACCTCAATTCCACTTTCCCTCCCGATTCCCATATCCCTTGATCCCTTCATTATGGGCGGGAGGGGAGGGAGACTGGACTGGCACTCGATGGGCTGTGGGTAGGTGGATTTTCAAAATGGCCCATCAACTATTCTGAAATGAAAAAATTATTCAAATAAAAATATATTTAGTTTACATGTTAAGATATCTTTTAAATTGTAATTTAGAAAGGATGGAGGTAAAATAGACTTGGGCAACTCGCACCGTAACACCGGCAGTGGGAGGCCTGCAATTTACACTGTAACACCAGCAGTGGGAGGCCTGCAATTTACACCGTAACACCAGCAGTGGGAGGCCTGCAACTTATACCATAACACCAGCAGTGGGAGGCCTGCAATTTACACCGTAACACCAGCAGTGGGAGGCCTGCAACTTATACCATAACACCAGCAGTGGGAGGCCTGCAACTGTATGGTGAAGATTCAAAGCATTTTCAATATTCCCTGTCTCACTTGCAAACCTAGACCCCCTTGGACTATACTCCATCCTGCAAATCAGTTATAAAAATTATTCATGACCAATGAATTACTTTTGAAGTAGGGAAGTACAGTTGTCACACAGGTAAACACAGCAGCCAATTGCGAATGGCAAGTTCCCACAGACAGCAAATGAGAACTTAATCTGTTTTTGGTGGTGTAGGTTCTGAAAATTCCCTGCTTTTCTTCAAGTAATACCGTGGGATATTTTACATCCACCTAAGCAAGCAGAGAATCCTCGGTTTAATGTCCCATCCAACAATTCAGCACTAACTGAGTACTTCACTCACATGTCAGCTAGATTATATGTTCAAAACCTGCAGCGGGGATTGAACCCACAATTTTCTGGTAGGTAAGCTCTTTCTTTTTTTAATTTAAAAGAGATTTGAAAGTTCCCTGTATTAATGTGTTCCTCATCAAGTTTATCGATTTCTGTCCCAAGATTTTTTCCCCAGTTTTCTCTGCTTTCCCCACTCCTCTCGCTGGGGTAAGGATCCATTGGTTTCAGGAGTCCTCTGGTAATTCCCCCAAGTGCCAAGTTGGCCACCAGATATGAGCAGTGATTGTTGGTAGGTTCTTTGATTGTGGTTTCGAAGCTTAACCCGATCCTGTCCTTATCCAATGTTTACACTAACATATATATACACACACACACAGACTCACGCACACTCACATGCGCACACACACACACACGCACACACACATGCACAGAAACACATACGTGCGTACGCACATGCAGGCATGCAAACAGACAAACACACACTCTCACACTCACATGCACACTCACACACATGCACACACACATGCATGTATACACACACGCACACGCACATACACTTACACATACATACACACACTTTCCAAAAAGAGTCAATGGACAGCCATTTGGAGTGGGAGCCTTTCCCCTTCCTAACTTAGGGCCTCTGAAGCCAATAGTAGCCCAACTGCTGTCCTGCCTGGGATCGGCTAACATGGTGATTGAACAGTGATTGTACCTGGGAATGTTTGGCCTGTAAAGCTCAGGACTACACCGCTATCCACCAGGGAGCTACATTATCTCTTTTTACTAAGAAATCTAAATCGAAAACATCTTAAAGTAATAGAGCAATAGTGAGAAAGAATATTGGCTCAGGAAATCAAGATGTAGAATCAGTCTGGGTGGAGTTAAGAAGCACCAAGGGGCAGAAATCACTGGTGGGAGTTGTCTATAGGCCTCCAAACAGTAGTGGTAATGTAGGGGATGGCACCAAACAGGAAATTAGAGATGCATGTAACAAGGGTACTACGGTAATCATGGGTGACTTTAATCTACATATAGACTGGCCAAACCAAATTAGCAATAATACTGTGGAGGATGAATTCTTGGATTGTGTACGAGATGGTTTTTTAGACCAGTATGTTGAGGAGCCAACCAGGGAACAGGCTATCCTAGATTGGGTATTGTGCAATGAGAAGGGGTTAATTAATAATCTTGTTGTGCGGGGTCCTTTGGGGAAGAGTGACCATAACATGATAGAATTCTTCATTAAGATGGAAAGTGAAGTAGTCCAATCCAAAACTAGTGTCCTAAATCTAAACAAAAGAAACTATGAAGGTGATCAGAGTGATTGGCTATGATAGATTGGGAGCTTCATTAAAAGGCACGACCGTGGATAGGCAATGGCTAACGTTTAAGGAACGAATGCATGAATTGCAACAAATATACAATCCTTTCTGGCACAAAAACACAAAAGGAAAAACAGCTCAACCATGGCTAACAAAAGAAATTAAGGAGAGTATTAGATCCAAAGAGATGTCATATAAAGTTGCCAGAAAAAGTAGCAAGCCTGAGGATTGGGAGCAGTTCAGAATTCAGCAAAAAAGGACCAAGAGATTGATTAAGAGGGGAAAAATAGGGTATGAGAGTAAACTTGCAAGGAACATAAAAGTGGACTGTAAAAGCTTCTACAAGTATGTAAAAAGAAAAAGACAAATGTAGATCCCTTACAGTCAGAAAAGGGAGAATTTATAATGGGGAACAGGGAAATGGCAGAGCAATTAAACAAATACTTTGGTTCTGTCTTCACAGAAAAGGACACAAATAACTTTCCATAAATGCTAGGGAACCAAGGGACCAGTGAGAAGGAGGAATTAAAGGAAATCAGTATTAGTAAAAAAATAGTGCTGGAGAAATTAATGGGACTGAAAGCTGATAAATCCCCAGGGCCTGATAATCTGCATCCCATACTACTAAAAGAGGTAGCCATGGAAATAGTGGATGCATTAGTTGTCATCTTCCAAAATTCTATAGATTATGGAACAGTTCCTGCAGATTGGAGGGTGGAAAATGTAACCCCACTATTTAAAAAAGGAGGGAGAGAGAAAACAGGGAACTACAGACTGGTTAGCCTAACATCAGTAGTAAGGAAAATGCTAGAGTCTATTATAAAGGATGTGATAACAGGACACTTAGAAAATATCAATGGGATTAGACAAAGTCAACATGGATATATGAAAGGGAAATCATGTTTGACAAACCTACTGGAGTTTTTTGAGGATGTAACTGGTAGAATAGATAAGGGAGAACAAGTGGATGTGGTTTATTTGGATTTTCAGAAGGCCTTTAATAAAATTCAACATAAGAGGTTAGTGTGCAAAATTAAAGCACATGGGATTGGGGGTAATATACTGGCATGGATTGAAAATTGGTTAACAGACAGGAAACAGAGAGTAGGAATAAATGGGTCTTTTTCGGGGTGGCAGGCAGTGACTAGTGGGGTACCGCAGGGATCAGTGCTTGGGCCCCAGCTATTCACAATATATATCAATGATTTGGATGAGGGAACCAAATGTAATATTTCCAAGTTTGCTGACGACACAAAACTAGGTGAGATTGTGAGTTGTGAGGAGGATGCAAAGAGGCTTCAAGGTGATTTAGACAAGTTGAGTGAGTGGGCAAATACATGGCAGATGCAGCATAATGTGGATAAATGTGAAGTTATCCACTTCAGAAGGAAAAACAGAAAGGCAGAGTATTATTTAAATGGCGATAGATTGGGAAATGTTGATGTACAAAGGGACCTGGGTGTCCTTGTACACCAGTCACTGAAAGCAAACACGGTTCCATGTGCAGGTGCAGCAAGCAGTTAGGAAGGCAAATGGTATGTTGGCCTTCATTGCAAGAGGATTGAGTATAGGAGCAAGGATGTCTTACTGCAGTTATACAGGGTCTTGGTGAGACCACACCTGCAGTTTTGGTCTCCTTACCGAAGAAAGGATATACTTTCCATGGAGGGAGTGCAGCGAAGGTTCACCAGACTGATTCCTGGGATGGCAGGACTGATGTATGAGGAGAGATTGGGTCAACTCGGCCTGTATTCACTCGAGTTTAAAAGAATGAGAGGGGATGTCATTGAAACATACAAAATTCTGACAGGGCTAGACAGACTGAATGCAGGGAGGATGAATGTCCAGAATGAGGGGTCACAGTCTCAGGATACGGGGTAGGACATTTAGGACTGAGATGAGGAAAAATTTCTTCACTCAGAGGGTGGTGAACCTGTGGAATTCTCTACCACAGAAGGCTGTGGAGGCCAAGTCACTGAATATATTTAAGAAGGAGCTAGATAGATTTCTGGACACAAAAGGCATCAAGAGGTATGGGGAGAGAGCGGGAATATGGTATTGAGATAGAGGATCTCAATATTGATCATATTGAATGGCGGAGCAGGCTCGAAGGGCCGAATGGCCTCCTCCTGCTCCTATTTTCTATAACTGTATTTCCGGTGGTTTGTGCTCATCAGGAATTATGTTACCAAAGACAATTATTGTACATTCTAATTTCCTTACCCTGCTCAGTGTAAGATGTCAGCTTCTTGCCTGGGAGGCTCACATAGTGTGTGGTGGATTATATCCATTTGGAACATCCATATGGTGTTTTATTTGAAAGAGTCCTAATGAAGTCTGTTAGGGTTCTGCAGCCTCCCAATGTTTCCATTGATAATTCCACTGGATGTCGCTACAGGAAAAGTTTGGTAGAAAATGTCTGCTTTGAACAACCCCTCTCTGACCAGAAGCTTTAAAGCATAAAACCATGGAGCCAATTTTTGCGATCCAAGCTAAAGTGCTGACTTTAACCTCCCCATGTCCGATGAGAACGGGGCAAGTGGGGAGTTTAAATAGGTGCAGAGTACTTACCTCCCCGTTCATGCCCTGCTCCCTCCGGCTGGTATATGAACTCCCGGGTTTCAGGACACCCCCGTAGGCAGGGGAGGGCCTCATAAATACTCCGAAGCCGGGGTCCGATGACATAATTCGGACACCGATGCAATTTTAACCCTGGGTTGCGCAAGAAGCGCACAGTGTGGAACGCCCAGGAGAAAGCAGTCGGGAGATGGAGACAGGGCCGGAAGAGGCCCAGCAGGGTAAGTTTTTTTGACAGTTTTAACGGTTCCATGTGGGCCAGAGGAGCTGGAGGATTCCTTTGGGCCCCACAAGGAAACATTGGGCCTCTCCTACCTCACGAGGGCTTCCTCCTCTCCCCCGACTTTTGTTATCTCCAGACTCAACTATTCCAATGCTCTCCTGGTCGGCCTCTCAACTTCTACCCACCATAAGCTTGAGCTCATTCAAAACTCTGCACCAAGTCCCATTCACTCATCACCCCTGTGCTCGCTGACCTACAGATGGCTGTTGGGTGGGAAAGCAGCCAGGGAGGGATCATAGACATTGGGGTTTGTGTAGGGGAGGACTGGAAGAGATCTGGACCTTTGGGGTTTGGATGGAGGGCCGACCGCGGGGGTGGGGGGAGAATGAGAAGTCGGCCATTAATGGGGAGGTGAGAAGTCAGAGATCGTTGGCAAGTGAGGAGTTGGCCATCGGGGGTGGTCTCGGACATCGGTCGGGGTCATGAACATTGGGGGGAGGTCGGCCGATTGTGGGGGTCCAATCGCGGCAGGTGAGCTTGTTGGGCCTGGAGGAAACACTCCTGCTCCTCTTGGCCCACAAGCAGTGCAATAAAGGCATTTAACTCATGCTCTCACCTCCTTCTCACTGGCGAGATTCACGAGCCCCGGGAAACCCACGCTGGAGGCGTTCAATTTAAGGGTCAGTAAAATTAAATTTATAAAGACCTAATTAACATCTCATAAGGACACTAATTGATGATATAAATACCCTCCCGCCTGAACTAATTAACGCAGCAAGTAGGTTACTCGCACACATCCCAACCCGTCTCGGTTAAACCCGGAACCAGGATGCAGTCGTGCTCGAAAAATCAATTATTTCAACTGCCCACCTGCCCCCAACCCACCCATTCTTGGGGGTTAAAATTGCTCCCTATGAATCAGTGCCTAATTAACGTCTGTTTTAGGTGCCCATGCTGAAATTGGTCATGGATGAGCAGAGTCGGCATCGGGCCTGCTTCGCTCAGGATTCTTCAGCAGCTGCTACGGCCTAAGCAGCGGCCGTCAATAAAAGGTGGCTATTTTTTAAATCATTTTTAAAATGTACCTGTGGAGCTAGGAGGAGGAGGAGCACATGCCCCGCCTCCGCTGCCATCCAGAGGGTTGATGCCAGCCCACAATCGGACCCCCTCCCGTTCTCCCCCCACCCTCGGGACTTACCTGAGGGCCATTGTCAGTGAGGCAGGCAGCCTAAAATTTGCTTCTCACGTCATGCAGCTGTGGAGGCATGACAGGCGCTGGCAGCTCACCGTGATTATTTAGGTAAGGCCTGAGGACCAATTTCTTGCACTCTTCGGGCCTCCGACTTCGGGTGCAAAACCATGCAGCCATTTAACACCTGAAAACTGGCCCAAGCTAGTTTGTAGGTCTCTGTGTCCATGTCGACTTATAATTGACCCTTTAGGTTAGTGTCGACTTATAATGGACCCTATAGGTTAGTGTCTACTTATAATGGACTCTATAGGTTAGTGTCGACTTATAATGGACTCGATACGTTACTGTCTACTTATAATGGACTCGATAGGTTAGTGTTGACTTATAATGAACCCTATAGGTTAGTGTCTACTTATAATGTATTCTATAGGTTAGTGTCCACTTATAACGGACCCTATAAGTTAGTGTCTACTTATAATGGACCCTATAGGTTAGTGTTGACTTATAATGGACCCTATAGGTTAGTGTTGACTTAAAATGGACCCTATAGGTTAGTGTCTACTTATAATGGACCCTATAGGTTAGTGTCTACTTATAATGGACTCTATAGGTTAGTGTTGACTTATAATGGACCCTATAGGTTAGTGTCTACTTATAATGGACTCTATAGGTTAGTGTCTACTTATAATGGACCCTATAGGTTAGTGTCTACTTATAATGGACTCTATAGGTTAGTGTCTACTTATAATGGACCCTATAGGTTAGTGTCTACTTATAATGGACTCTATAGGTTAGTGTCTACTTATAATGGACCCTATAGGTTAGCGTCTACTTATAATGGACTCTATAGGTTAGTGCCTACTTATAATGGACCCTATAGGTTAGTGTCTACTTATAATGGACTCTATAGGTTAGTGTCTACTTATAATGGACTCTATAGGTTAGTGCCTACTTATAATGGACCCTATAGGTTAGTGTCTACTTATAATGGACCCTATAGGTTAGTGTCTACTTATAATGGACTCTATAGGTTAGTGTCTACTTATAATGGACTCTATAGGTTAGTGCCTACTTATAATGGACCCTATAGGTTAGTGTCTACTTATAATGGACTCTATAGGTTAGTGTCTACTTATAATGGACTCTATAGGTTAGTGCCTACTTATAATGGACTCTATAGGTTAGTGTCTACTTATAATGGACTCTATAGGTTAGTGTCTACTTATAATGAATTCTATAGGTTAGTGTCTACTTATAATGGACCCTATAGGTTAGTGTCTACTTATAATGTATTCTATAGGTTAGTGCCTACTTATAATGGACCCTATAGGTTAGTGTCTACTTATAATGGACTCTATAGGTTAGTGTCTACTTATAATGGGCTCTATAGGTTAGTGTCTACTTATAATGTATTCTATAGGTTAGTGTCTACTTATAATGTATTCTATAGGTTAGTGCCTACTTATAATGGATCCTATAGGTTAGTGTCTATTTATAATGGACTCTATAGGTTAGTGTCTACTTATAATGGACTCTATAGGTTAGTGTCTACTTATAATGGACCCTATAGGTTAGTGTCTACTTATAATGGACCCTATAGGTTAGTGTCTACTTATAATGGACCCTATAGGTTAGTGTCTACTTATAATGGACCCTATAGGTTAGTGTCTACTTATAATGGACCCTATAGGTTAGTGTCTACTTATAATGGACCCTATAGGTTAGTGTCTACTTATAATGGACCCTATAGGTTAGTGTCTACTTATAATGTATTCTATAGGTTAGTGTCTACTTATAATGTATTCTATAGGTTAGTGTCGACTTATAATGGACCCTATAGGTTAGTGCCTACTTATAATGGACCCTATAGGTTAGTGTCGACTTATAATGGACCCTATAGGTTAGTGTCGACTTATAATGGACCCTACAGGTTAGTGTCTACTTATAATGTATTCTATAGGTTAGTGCCTACTTATAATGTATTCTATAGGTTAGTGCCTACTTATAATGTATTCTATAGGTTAGTGTCGACTTATAATGGACCCTATAGGTTAGCGTCTACTTATAATGGACTCTATAGGTTAGTGTCTACTTATAATGGACTCTATAGGTTAGTGTCGACTTATAATGGACCCTATAGGTTAGTGCCTACTTATAATGTATTCTATAGGTTAGTGTCGACTTATAATGGACCCTATAGGTTAGTGTCTACTTATAATGGACTCTATAGGTTAGTGTCTACTTAGAATGGACTCTATAGGTTAGTGTCGACTTATAATGGACCCTATAGGTTAGTGTCTACTTATAATGTATTCTATAGGTTAGTGTCTACTTATAATGGACCCTATAGGTTAGTGTCGACTTATAATGGACCCTATAGGTTAGTGTCGACTTATAATGGACTCTATAGGTTAGTGTCGACTTATAATGGACTCTATAGGTTAGTGTTGACTTATAATGGACCCTATAGGTTAGTGTCGACTTATAATGGACTCTATAGGTTAGTGTCTACTTATAATGGACCCTATAGGTTAGTGTCTACTTATAATGGACTCTATAGGTTAGTGTCTACTTATAATGGACCCTATAGGTTAGTGTCGACTTATAATGGACCCTATAGGTTAGTGTCGACTTATAATGGACTCTATAGGTTAGTGTCTACTTATAATGGACCCTATAGGTTAGTGTCGACTTATAATGGACCCTATAGGTTAGTGTCGACTTATAATGGACCCTATAGGTTAGTGTCGACTTATAATGGACCCTATAGGTTAGTGTTGACTTATAATGGACTCTATAGGTTAGTGTCTACTTATAATGGACCCTATAGGTTAGTGTCTACTTATAATGGACTCTATAGGTTAGTGTCTACTTATAATGGACCCTATAGGTTAGTGTCTACTTATAATGGACTCTATAGGTTAGTGTCTACTTATAATGGACCCTATAGGTTAGTGTCTACTTATAATGGACCCTATAGGTTAGTGTCTACTTATAATGGACCCTATAGGTTAGTGTCTACTTATAATGGACCCTATAGGTTAGTGTCTACTTATAATGGACCCTATAGGTTAGTGTCTACTTATAATGGACCCTATAGGTTAGTGTCTACTTATAATGGACTCTATAGGTTAGTGTCGACTTATAATGGACCCTATAGGTTAGTGTCTACTTATAATGGACCTTATAGGTTAGTGTCTACTTATAATGGACCCTATAGGTTCGTGTCTACTTATAATGGACCCTATAGGTTAGTGTCTACTTATAATGGACCCTATAGGTTAGTGTCGACTTATAATGGACCCTATAGGTTAGTGTCTACTTATAATGGACCTTATAGGTTAGTGTCTACTTATAATGGACCCTATAGGTTAGTGTCTACTTATAATGGACCCTATAGGTTCGTGTCTACTTATAATGGACCCTATAGGTTAGTGTCTACTTATAATGGACTCTATAGGTTAGTGTCGACTTATAATGGACCCTATAGGTTAGTGTCTACTTATAATGTATTCTATAGGTTAGTGTCTACTTATAATGGACCCTATAGGTTAGTGTCGACTTATAATGGACCCTATAGGTTAGTGTCGACTTATAATGGACCCTATAGGTTAGTGTCGACTTATAATGGACTCTATAGGTTAGTGTCTACTTATAATGGACCCTATAGGTTAGTGTCTACTTATAATGGACTCTATAGGTTAGTGTCTACTTATAATGGACCCTATAGGTTAGTGTCTACTTATAATGGACTCTATAGGTTAGTGTCTACTTATAATGGACCCTATAGGTTAGTGTCTACTTATAATGGACCCTATAGGTTAGTGTCTACTTATAATGGACCCTATAGGTTAGTGTCTACTTATAATGGACCCTATAGGTTCGTGTCTACTTATAATGGACCCTATAGGTTAGTGTCTACTTATAATGGACTCTATAGGTTAGTGTCTACTTATAATGGACCCTATAGGTTAGTGTCGACTTATAATGGACCCTATAGGTTAGTGTCTACTTATAATGGACTCTATAGGTTAGTGTCTACTTATAATGGACCCTATAGGTTAGTGTCTACTTATAATGGACTCTATCGGTTAGTGTCTACTTATAATGGACCCTATAGGTTAGTGTCGACTTATAATGGACCCTATAGGTTAGTGTCTACTTATAATGGACTCTATAGGTTAGTGTCTACTTATAATGGACCCTATAGGTTAGTGTCTACTTATAATGGACTCTATAGGTTAGTGTCTACTTATAATGGACCCTATAGGTTAGTGTCTACTTATAATGGACCCTATAGGTTAGTGTCTACTTATAACGGACTCTATAGGTTAGTGTCTACTTATAATGGACCCTATAGGTTAGTGTCTACTTATAATGGACTCTATAGGTTAGTGTCTACTTATAATGTATTCTATAGGTTAGTGTCGACTTATAATGGACCCTATAGGTTAGTGTCTACTTATAATGGACTCTATAGGTTAGTGTCTACTTATAATGGACCCTATAGGTTAGTGTCTACTTATAATGGACTCTATAGGTTAGTGTCTACTTATAATGGACTCTATAGGTTAGTGTCGACTTATAATGGACCCTATAGGTTAGTGTCTACTTATAATGGACTCTATAGGTTAGTGTTGACTTATAATGGACTCCATAGGTTAGTGTCTACTTATAATGGACCCTATAGGTTAGTGTCTACTTCTAATGGACTCTATAGGTTAGTGTCTACTTATAATGTATTCTATAGGTTAGTGTCTACTTATAATGTATTCTATAGGTTAGTGTCGACTTATAATGGACCCTATAGGTTAGTGTCTATGTATAATGGACTCTATAGGTTAGTGTCTACTTATAATGGACCCTATAGGTTAGTGTCTACTTATAATGGACTCTATAGGTTAGTGTCTACTTATAATGGACCCTATAGGTTAGTGTCGACTTATAATGGACCCTATAGGTTAGTGTCGACTTATAATGGACTCTATAGGTTAGTGTCTACTTATAATGGACCCTATAGGTTAGTGTCTACTTATAATGGACCCTATAGGTTAGTGTCGACTTATAATGGACCCTATAGGTTAGTGTCGACTTATAATGGACCCTATAGGTTAGTGTCTACTTATAATGGACCCTATAGGTTAGTGTCGACTTATAATGGACTCTATAGGTTAGTGTCTACTTATAATTGACCCTATAGGTTAGTGTCTACTTATAATGGACTCTATAGGTTAGTGTCTACTTATAATGGACTCTATAGGTTAGTGTCTACTTATAATGGACCCTATAGGTTAGTGTCTACTTATAATGTATTCTATCGGTTAGTGCCTACTTATAATGTATTCTTTAGGTTAGTGTCTACTTATAATGGACCCTATAGGTTAGTGTCGACTTATGATGGGCCCTATAGGTTAGTGTCTACTTATAATGGACTCTATAGGTTAGTGTCTACTTATAATGGACCCTATAGGTTAGTGTCTACTTATAATGGACTCTATAGGTTAGTGTCTACTTATAATGGACCCTATAGGTTAGTGTCTACTTATAATGGACTCTATAGGTTAGTGCCTACTTATAATGGACCCTATAGGTTAGTGTCTACTTATAATGTATTCTATAGGTTAGTGCCTACTTATAATGGACCCTATAGGTTAGTGTCTACTTATAATGTATTCTATAGGTTAGTGTCTACTTATAATGGACCCTATAGGTTAGTGTCTACTTATAATGGACCCTATAGGTTAGTGTCTACTTATAATGTATTCTATAGGTTAGTGCCTACTTATAATGGACCCTGTAGGTTACTGTCTACTTATAATGGACTCTATAGGTTAGTGCCTACTTATAATGGACCCTATAGGTTAGTGTCTACTTATAATGGACCCTATAGGTTAGTGTCTACTTATAATGTATTCTATAGGTTAGTGCCTACTTATAATGGACCCTATAGGTTAGTGTCTACTTATAATGTATTCTATAGGTTAGTGTCTACTTATAATGGACCCTATAGGTTAGTGTCGACTTATGATGGACCCTATAGGTTAGTGCCTACTTATAATGGACTCTATAGGTTAGTGTCTACTTATAATGGACCCTATAGGTTAGTGTCGACTTATAATGGACCCTATAGGTTAGTGTCTACTTATAATGGACCCTATAGGTTAGTGTCGACTTATAATGGACCCTATAGGTTAGTGTCGACTTATAATGTATTCTATAGGTTAGTGTCGACTTATAATGGACCCTATAGGTTAGTGTCTACTTATAATGGACCCTATAGGTTAGTGTCGACTTATAATGTATTCTGTAGGTTAGTGCCTACTTATAATGGACTCGATTGGTTAGTGTCTACTTATAATGGACCCTATAGGTTAGTGTCGACTTATAATGGACCCTATAGGTTAGTGTCGACTTATAATGTATTCTATAGGTTAGTGCCTACTTATAATGGACCCTATAGGTTAGTGTCGACTTATAATGGACCCTATAGGTTAGTGTCGACTTATAATGTATTCTATAGGTTAGTGTCGACTTATAATGGACCCTATAGGTTAGTGTCGACTTATAATGTATTCTATAGGTTAGTGCCTACTTATAATGGACTCGATTGGTTAGTGTCTATTTATAATGTACTCTGTAGGTTAGTGTCTACTTGTGATAGGCTCTAAAGGTTAGAGTCTACTTATGGTTCAAACATGGACAAAGAGCTGATTCACTCCACGTGAAATCAAGAAACGGCTGAGTGCACTGGATACAGCAAAGGCTATGTGTCCCGACAACATCCCGGCTGTAGTGCTGAAGACTTGTGCTCCAGAACTAGCCACGCCTCTAGCCAAACTGTTCCAGTACAGCTACAACACTGGCATCGACCCGACAATGTGGAAAATTGCCCAGGTATGTGCTGTCCACAAAAAGCAAGACAAATCCAATCCGGCCAATTACCGCCCCATCAGTCTACTCTCAATCATCAGCAAAGTGATGGAAGGTGTCGTTGACAGTGCTATCAAGCGGCACTTACTCACCAATAACCTGCTCACCGATGCTCAGTTTGGGTTCCGCCAGGACCACACGGCTCCAGACCTCATTACAGCCTTGGCCAAACATGGACAAAAGAGCTGAATTCCAGAGGTGAGGTGAGAGTGACTGCCCTTGACATCAAAGCAGCATTTGACCGATTGTGGCACCAAGGAGCCCTAGTAAAATTGAAGTCAATGGGAATCAGGAAGAAAACTCTCCAGTGGCTGGAGTCATACCTAGCACAAAGGGAGATGGTAGTGGTTGTTGGAGGTCAATCATCTCAGCCCCAGGAAATTGCTGCAGGAGTTCCTCAGGGCAGTGTCCTAGGCCCAACCATCTTCAGCTGCTTCATCAATGACCATCCCTCCATCATAAGGTCAGAAATGGGGATGTTCGCTGATGATTACACAGTGTTCAGTTCCATTCACAACCCCTCAGATAATGAAGCAGTCCGTGCCCGCATGCAAGGCCTGGACAACATCCAGGCTTGGGCTGATAAGTGGCAAGTAACATTTGCACCAGACAAGTGCCAGGCAATGACCATCTCCAACAACGGCATTACCATCGCCGAATCCGCCACCATTAACATCCTGGGGGCCACAATTGACCAGAAACTTAATTGGAGCAGCCACATAAATACTGTTGCTACGAGAGCAGGTCAGAAGCTGGGTGTTCTGCGGCGAGTTACTCACCTCCTGACTCCCCAAAGCCTTTCCACCATCTACAAGGCAAAAGTCAGGAGTGTGATGGAATACTCTCCACTTGCCTGGATGAGTGCAGCTCCAACAACACTCAAGAAGCTCGACACCATTCAGGACAAAGCAGCCCACTTGATTGGCACCCCATCCACCACCCTAAACATTCACTCCCTTCACCAGCGGTGCACTGTGGCTGCACTGTGTACCTTCCACATGATGCACTGCTGCAACTCGCCAAGGCTTCTTCAACGGCACCTCCCAAACCTGCGACCTCTACCACCTAGAAGGACAAGGGCGGCAGGCACATGGGAACAACACCACCTGCACGTTCCCTTCCAAGTCACACACCATCCTGACTTGGAAATATATCGCCGTTCCTTCATCGTCGCTGGGTCAAAATCCTGGAACTCCCTACCTAACATCACACGGGACTGCAGCGGTTCAAGGTGGTGGCTCACAACCACCTTCCCAAGGGGCAATTAGGGATGGGCAATAAATGCTGGCGTTGCCAGCGATGCCCAGATCCCATGAATGAATTTTTTAAAAATGATGGATTCAATAGTTTAGTATCTACTTGTGCTGGACTCTATAGGTTAATGTCTACTTGTGATGGACTCTATATGTTAGTGTCTACTTATCATGGACTCTATCGATTAATATCTACTTATGATGGACTCTATAGGCCTGTGTCCACTTATGGTGGACTCTATGAGATACTGTCTCGTTATGATGGACTCTACAGGTTAGTGTCTGCTTATGATAGACTGTGTACGTTGATGTCTACTTATAATAGACTCTATGGTTTAGTGTCTATTTATGATCTCCTCTGTAGGTTAATGTCTTTATGTGATGGATTCTATAGGTTAGTGCCTACTCTTGATGGACTCTATAGGTTAGTGTCTAATTATGATGGACTGTTTTAGTATCTACTAATGATGGACTCTATAGGCGTGTGTCCACTTATGGTGGACTCTATGGGGTACTGTCTAGTTATGATGGACTCTACAGGTTAATATCTATTTACGATACACTATATAGGTTGATGACTACTTGTCATGGACTGTATAGGTTAGTATCTACTTATAATGGACTCTATAGGCTAATGTCCACTTATGATGGACTGTATAGGTTAGTATCTACTTATAATGGACTCTATAGGTTAGTGTTTACTTATGATGGACTCTATATGTCAGTATCTACTTCTGATGGATTCTATAGGCTACTTGTGATGGACTCCATCGGTTAATTTCTAATGGTGAGGGAATCTATAAGTTAATGTCTACTTTTAATGGATTCTGTAGGTTAGTGCCTACTCTTGATGGACTCTATAGGTTAATGTCTACTTATAATGGTCTCTATAGGTTAGTATCTACTTATGATCAACTCTATAGATTAATTTCTACTTATGATGCACTCTATAGGTCAGTATCTACTTATGGTGGACACTGTACTTTAATGTTTACTTATGATGGACTCTATAGGTTAATGTCTACTTGTGATGGACTCTATAGGTTAGAATTTACTTATGATGGACTCTATAGGGTAATTTCTACTTATGCTGGACTCCATTGACCAGTATTTACTTCTGAAGGACACTGTAGGTTTGTGTCTATTTTTGATGGACTCTATTGGTTAATATCTACTTATGATGGACTCTATAGGTTAATGTCCACTTATGATGGACTCTATAGGTTAGTGTCTACTTATAATGGACTCTATTGGTTAGTATCTACTTATGATGGACTCTATTGGTTAATGTCTACTTATGATAGATTCTACAGGTTAGTGTCTACTTGTCATTCACTCTATAGGTTAATGTCTACTTATGATGGTCTCTATAGGTTAGTTTCTACTTATCATAGAATCATGCAAAATTGGCAGCACAGTAGGAGGCCATTCAGCCCATCGTGTTTGCGCCAGCTGAAAATGAGCCACCCAGTCTAATCCCACTTACCTGCACTTGGTCCGTAGCCTTATAGGTTACGGCACTTCAAGTGCATATCAACGTACTTTTTAAATGAGTTGAGGGTTTCTGCCTCTACCACCCTCTCAGGCAGTGAGTTCCAGACCCCCACCACCCTCTGGGAGAAAAATTTTTTCCTCAGCTCCCCTCTAATCATTCTGCCAATCACTTTAAATCTATGCCCCCTGGTCACTGAACCCTCTGCTAAGGGAAATAGGTCCTCCCTATCCACTCTATCTAGGCCCTTTATAATTTTATATACCTCAATTAAATCTCCCCTCAGCCTCCTCTGTTGCAAAGAAAACAACCCAATCATTCCTCGTAGCCAAAATTCTCCAGTCCTGGCAACATCCTCGTAAATCTCCTCTGTACCCTCTCTGGTGCAATCACATCCTTCCTGTAATGTGGTGACCAGAACTGTACACAGTACTCAAGCTGTGGCCTAACCAGTGTTTTATACAGTTCTAGCATAACCTCCCTGCTCTTATATTCTATTCCTCGGCTAATAAAGGAAAGTATCCTGTATGCCTTCTTAACCACCTTAACCACCTTAACCACTGTCCTGCTACCTTCAGAGATCGGTGGACATGCACTGTAAGGTCCCTCACTTCCTCTACACCTTTCAGTATCCTCCCATTTATTGTGTATTCCCTTGCCTTGTTTGCCCTCCCCAAATGCATTACCTCACACTTCTCTGGATTGAATTCCATTTGCCACTTTTCTGCCCACCTGACCAGTCCATTGATATCTTCCTGCAGTCTACAGCTTTCCTCCTCACTATCAACCACACGGCCTATTTTTGTATCATCTGCAAACTTCTTAATCATGCTCCCTACATTTAAGTCCACAAAAGGCACGGGACCTAGTACTGAGCCCTGAGGAACTCTACTGGAAACATCCTTCTAGTCACAAAAACACCCGTCAACCATTACCCTTTGCTTCTTGCTGTTCAGCCAATTTTGGATCCAACTTGCCACTCTCCCTTGGATCCCATGAGCTTGTACTTTTTTGACCAGTCTGCCATGTGGGACCTTGTCAAAAGCCTTGCTAAAATCGATGTAGACTGCATCAAATGCACTACCCTCATCGACCTTCCTTGTTACCTGCTCAAAAAATTCGATCAAGTTAGCCAGATACGACCTTCCCTTAACAAATCCATGCTGACTGTCCTTGACTAACCCGTGCCTTTCTAAGTGACAGTTTATCCTGTCCCTCAGAATTGTTTCCAATAATTTGCCCACCACAGGGGGTTAGACTGACTGGCCTGTAATTACTCGGTCTATCCCTCTCTCCCTTTTTAAACAACGGTACAACGTTAGCAGTCCTCCAATCCTCCGGCACCACGCCTGTATCCAGTGAGGATTGGAAAATGATGGTCAGAGTCTCCGCTATTTCCCCCTTTGTTTCTCTTAACAGCCTGGGATACATTTCATCCGGCCCTGGTGATTTATCTACTTTCAAAGGTGCTAATCCCCTTAATACTTCCTCTCTCACTATGTTTATCGCATCCAATATTTCACACTCCTCCTCCTTAACTACAATCTCTGTATCGTCCCTCTCTTTTGTGAAGACAGATGCAAAGTATTCATTAAGAACCAAACCCACATCTTCCGCCTCCACAGATAGTTTACCTTTTTAGTTTCTATTAGGCCCTACTCTTTCCTCTTGCTCTTTATGTATTTACAAAACATCTTTGGGTTTTCCTTAATTTTACTTGCCAGTATTTTTTCATGCCCTCTCTTTGCTTTCCTCATTTCCTTTTTAATTTCACCCCTGCACTTTCTATACTCCTCTCGGCTTTCTGTAGTATTGAGCTCTCGGTGTCTGACATAAGATTCTCTTTTTTGCCTTATCTTACCCTGTATGCTCCTTGTCATCCAGGGGGCTCTAGATTTGTCAATCCCACCCTTATTCTCTGTGGGAACATGTTTACTCTGAACCCCTTGAATCTCCCCCTTGAATGTCTCCCACTGCTCTGACACTGATTTACCTTCAAGTAGCTGTTTCCAGTCCACTTTTGCTAAATCACTTCTCAGCTGAGTAAAATTGGCCTTTCCCCAATTGAGAACTTTTAATCCTGTTCTATCTTTGTCCTTTTGCATAACTATGCTAAATCTAACTGAATTATGATCACTGCCACCAAAATGCTCTCCCACTGATACTCCTTCCACCTGCCCAGCTTCATTCCCTAAAACTAAATCCAGAACTGCCCCCTCTCTTGTTAGGCTTGCTCTGTACTGGCTAAAAAAGTTCTCTTGAAGGCAATTTAAGAATTTTATGCACCCTATACCCTTCACAATGTTTGTATTCCAGTTAATATTCGGGTTGTTGAAATCCCCTACTGTTACTGCCCTATTGTTTTTGCACTTCTCAGAAATTTGCCTACATATTTGCTCTTCTATCTCCCTCTGACTGTTTGGGGGTCTATAGTACACTCCCAGCAGTGGGACTGACCCTTTTTTGTTCCTTAGCTCAACCCATATGGCCTCATTTGCATCTACTTATGATGGACTCTATAGGTTAGTATCTACCTGTGATGGATTCTGTAGGTTAGTGTCTACTTGTGATGGATTCTATAGGTTAGTATCTACTTATGATGGCCACTGTACTTTATTGTCTACTTATGAGGGACCCTATTGGTTAATTTCCACTTGAGATGGAATCTATAGGTTAGTATCTACTTATGATGGAATCTGTAGTTTAGTGACTACTTATGATGGACTCTATAGGTTAGTGTCTACCTGTGATGGATTCTGTAGGTTAGTGTCTACTTGTGATGGATTCTATAGGTTAGTGTCTACTTATGATGGACTCTATAGTTTATTGTCTACTTATGATGGACTCTATGGATTAGTGACTACTTATGATGGACTCTATAGGTTAGTGTCTACTTGTGATGGATTCTATAGGTTAGTGTCTACTTATAATGGACTCTATAGGTTAGTGTCTACTTATGATGGACTCTATAGGTTAGTGTCTACTTGTGATGGATTCTATAGGTTAGTGTCTACTTATGATGGACTCTATAGGTTAGTGTCTACTTGTGATGGATTCTATAGGTTAGTGTCTACTTATGATGGACTCTATAGGTTAGTGTCTACTTGTGATGGATTCTATAGGTTAGTGTCTACTTATGATGGACTCTATAGGTTTGCGAGGTACTGGATCTGGTGCCATGCACACTCTCCACAATAACGCAGAGGATGGAGGAGTCCAACTCCTGCATGAGTGGAATGGTGGCACAGGTATGTGAGGGTATCTCTGAGATAGTGTCACAGGGATGTGAGCAACTATCTGAGATAGTGCAACACATAACTGCTGAAATGTCTGAGATTGCATCGCAGGTAAGTGTGGGAATGTCTGCGATGGAGAGAAGGCTAGCCTCTATTGAACTTCCAGCAGAGCTCACAAATGAGTCCATTCAGGCCGTAACAATGGTCGTTCGGACTCAGGGTGAACAACATTCTGCTGCCTTACACAGGCAGACAGATACTTTAGAAGTGGCCTTCCAAGGCATCACACATGTCCACCACATTGTTGTCCAGTAGAGTGGTGTGGGCCTGTCCCAGGGGATGGATGATGGCGAAAGGGGACATGGAAGTGGGGACGCCACTTAAAGTGCTCCCACCTCTCATCCGTTGCCCTCCTCTCAACCAGTACCTACAATCCTGCCTCCTCTCCAGGTGGCCGAGTCTGCCCCTGCACAGGTGCAGGTGGAGCAGTCTTTGGCGGGGCCCTCACGGGCTCTAAAATCCAGAGGGCGGAGGCCCAAAGCATCTAAGCAGTCAGGGCATGAACATGAGCAACCTGCCACTACCTCTGCTGCAGCCACAGGGGAGGCACCACGTAGGAGTAAGAGGAAGAGAAAAGCGAAGGATTTGTGATCGCGAAGGGTTTGCACAAGGGTGTCTGACAGACTGTCATGTTTTCCATTTATATTTGGTTTTTGTTATATTCACATTAAATGTTATCATTCTCACCACTACTGCCACGTCTTGCCCATTCTTGACTGGCTTTTGTGATAGCGCCCTGTCATGAGGTTCTCTATGAACGGCAACACTTGATGCCACCCATTGGGTCACTTTATATTGGGTGTATGTGTAGTTTCAGGACTGTTTTGTGCAGGGAGGGGTGGCGAGGCTGGTGATGTTGCTCGTCCTCGGATGTAGTGGTGAATGCAGCCATGGCGCCCCCCCATTCTGATGGTGTGAGTTTGAGGGGGTCCGCAAAGTTGGTAAATATGTGTGAACAGAAGAATTGTGAGTGAAAAGTAAGAATTTTCAGTGAAAAAACAAAGATCTCCTGGCCAAAAGTTTGTATGAAAGAACAGAGTGCCCTGCTGCAATAACTCATCTTTTATCCCCATCTGTCAAACAAGCATTTGAATGTTCAACTGGCTACTGGCTGAAACATGTCTGGTAGAACATGGAGTGTTTCCCACAGCATGGGAAATATGCTGAGGATGTTTCAAAATTGGACCCCTGCCTTAATGTGCACAAAATTAAGTAATTCAAGTACTTCAACTATCTAACTAACTGTCTTAAGAACATAAGAACATAAGAAATTGGAGCAGGAGTAGGCCAATCGGCCCCTCGAGCCTGCTCCGCCATTCAATAAGATCATGGCTGATCTGATCCCAACCACAAATCTAAAGAACACAAGAAGTCGGAGCAGGACCCGGCCACATAGCCCCTGGGCCCTCTCCGCCACCCACAGGGCATTGACCGATCCGAACTCAGCTTCATGTCCAATTTCCTGCCCGCTCCCCATAACCCCTAATTCCCTTTACTTCTAGGAAACTGTCTATTTCTGTTTTAAATTTATCTAATGATGTAGCTTCCACAGCTTCCTGGGGCAGCAAATTCCACAGACCTACCACCCTCTGAGTGAAGAAGTTTCTCCTCATCTCAGTTTTGAAAGAGCAGCCCCTTATTCTAAGATTATGCCCCCTAGTTCTAGTTTCACCCATCTTTGGGAACATCCTTACTGCATCCACCCGATCAAGACCCTTCACAATCTTATATGTTTCAATAAGATCGCCTCTCATTCTTCTGAACTCCAATGAGTAGAGACCCAATCTACTCAACCTCTCCTCATATGTCCGCCCCCTCATCCCCGGGATTAACCGAGTGAACCTTCTTTGTACTGCCTCGAGAGCAAGTATGTCTTTTCTTAAGTATGGAGACCAAAACTGTATGCAGTATTCCAGGTGCGGTCTCACCAATACCTTATATAACTGCAGCAATACCTCCCTGTTTTTATATTCTATCCCCCTAGCAATAAAAGCCAACATTCCGTTGGCTTTCTTGATCACCTGCTGCACCTGCATACCAACTTTTTGATTTTCTTGCACTAGGACCCCCAGATCCCTTTGTACTGCAGTACTTTCCAGTCTCTCGCCATTAAGAAAATAAATTGCTCTCTGATTTTTCCTGCCAAAGTGCATAACCTCACATTTTCCAATATTATATTGCATCTGCCAAATCTCCGCCCACTCACCCAGCCTGTCTATATCCCCTTGCAGGTTTTTTATGTCCTCCTCACTCTCTACTTTCCCTCCCATCTTTGTATCATCTGCAAATTTTGATATGTTGCACTCGGTCCCCTCCTCCAAATCGTTAATATAGATTGTAAAGAGTTGGGGACCCAGCACCGACCCCTGTGGAACACCACTGGTTACTGGTTGCCAGTCCGAAAATGAACCATTTATCCCAACTCTCTGCTTCCTGTTCGATAACCAATCCTCCACCCATGCCAGAATATTACCCCCAATCCCGTGATTTTTTATCTTAAGTAATAATCTTTTATGTGGCACCTTGTCGAATGCCTTCTGGAAGTCTAAATACACTATGTCCACTGGTTCCCCTTTATCCACCCTATACGTTATATCCTCGAAGAACTCAAGCAAATTTGTCAGACATGACTTCCCCTTCATAAAGCCATGCTGACTTTGTCCTATTAAATTATGCTTATCTAAATGTTCTGTTACTGTCTCCTTAATAATAGACTCCAAAATTTTACCCACCACAGATGTTAAGCTAACTGGCCTATAATTTCCAGCCTTCTGCCTACTACCCTTTTTAAATAACGGTGTTACATTAGCAGTTTTCCAATCTGCCGGGACCTCTCCTGAGTCCAGGGAATTTTGGAAAACTATCACCAAAGCATCCACAATCCCTACTGCCACTTCCCTCAAGACCCTAGGATGGAAGCCATCAGGTCCAGGGGATTTATCCGCCTTGAGTCCCATTATTTTACTGAGTACCATCTCCTGAGTGATTTTAATCGTATTTAGCTCCTCCCCCCCCGAGAGTCCCCTGTTTGTCCAGTGTTGGGATAATCTTAGTGTCCTCTACTGTAAAGACTGAAACAAAATATTTGTTCAGCATTTTTGCCATCTCCATGTTTCCCACCATTAATTTCCCGGTCTCATCCTCTAAGGGACCTATGTTTGCCTTAGCCACCCTTTTTCTTTTTATATAACTATAGAAACTCTTGCTATCTGTTTTTATATTTTTTGCTAATTTCTTTTCATAATCTAACTTCCCTTTCTTAATCAATCCTTTAGTTACTTTTTGCTGTCTTTTGAAGAATTCCCAATCTTCTATCCTCCCACTAAGTTTGGCTACCTTATATGTCCTTGTTTTTAGTCGGATACTATCCTTGATTTCTTTACTTAGCCACGGATGGCTGTCATTTCTTTTACACCCTTTTTTCCTCAGTGGAATATATTTATTTTGAAAGTTGTAAAATAACTCCCTAAATGAACACCACTGCTCATGTACCGTCTTACCCTTTAATCTATTTTCCCAGTCCACTTTAATCAATTCCGCTCTCATACCATCATAGTCTCCTTTATTCAAGCTCAGTACGCTTGTTTGAGAATCAACCTTCTCACCCTCTAATTGGATATGGAATTCAACCATGTTGTGGTCGCTCGTTCCAAGGGGATCCTTAACTAGGACATTATTAATTAATCCTGACTCATTACACAGGACCAGGTCCAAGGTTGCCTGCCCCCTTGTAGGATCAGTTACATACTGCTCAAGAAATCCATCCCTGATGCACTCAATGAACTCGTCCTCAAGGCTGCTCTGCCCAATTTGATTTGTCCAGTTAATATGATAATTAAAATCCCCCATAATTATGGCTGTTCCCTTATTACATGCCCCGACTATCTCCTGATTAATACTTCTTCCAGCAGAGTTGCAACTATTAGGAGGCCTATATACTATGCCCACTAGTGTTTTTTTCCCCTTATTATTCCTTATCTCCACCCAAACTGTTTCATTATCTTGATGCTTTGTCCCAATATCATTTCTCTGTATTACAGTGATTCCTTCCTTTATTAACATAGCCACCCCACCTCCCCTTCCTTCCTGCCTGTCCTTCCTGATTGTTAAATACCCTGGCATATTTAATTCCCAGTCGTTGTCACCCTGCAGTCATGTTTCTGTAATGGCCACAAGATCATACCCATACGTAGTTATTTGTGCCGTTAACTCGTCCATTTTATTACGAATGCTACGTGCATTCAGATAAAGAACTTTCAAATCTGTTTTGTGACGCTTAGTTCCTGCTTTTTCCTTTTTTAACACTTTACCTATTACTCCATACCTTCTGTCCCTTCCTGTTACGCTTTCCTCTCTCTCCCTGCTCAGGTTCCCAACCCCCTGCCACTTTAGTTTAAACCCTCCCCAACAGCACTAGCAAACACTCCTCCTAGGACAGCGGTCCCGGCCCTGCCCAGGTGCAGACCATCCGGTTTGTACTGGTCCCACCTCCCCCAGAACCGTTTCCAGTGTCCCAGGAATTTGAATCCCTCCCCCTTGCACCATTCCTCTAGCCACGTATTCATTTGAAATATCCTCCTATTTCTACTCTGACTAGCACGTGGCACTGGCAGCAATCCTGAGATTACTACCTTTGAGGTCCTATTTTTTAATTTACCTCCTAACTCCCTATATTCTGCTTTTAGGACCTCATCCCCTTTTTTACCTATATCGTTGGTGCCTATGTGCACCACGACAGCTGACTGTTCGCCCTCCCCCTCCAAAATGTTCTGTAGCCGCTCCGAGACATCCTTGATCCTTGCACCAGGGAGGCAACACACCATCCTGGAGTCTCGGTTGCGGCCGCAGAAACGCCTGTCTATTCCCCTTACAATTGAGTCCCCTATCACTATAGCTCTGCCACTCTTTTTCCTCCCAGCCTGTGCAGCAGAGCTACCCGTGGTGCCAGGAAGTTGGCTGCTGCTGCCTTCCCCTGATAAGTCATCCCCCCCAACAGCATCCAAAGTGGCATATCTGTTTGAGAGGGGGATGGCCACAGGGGACCCCTGCACTACCTGCCTGCATCTCTTACTCTTCCTGGTGGTCACCCATTCACTTCCTGCCTGTATACCCTTTACCTGCGGTGTGACCAACTCGCTAAACGTGCTATCCACGAGTTTCTCTGCATCGCGGATGCCCCACAGTGAGTCCACCCGCAGCTCCAGCTCCGAGATACGATCGGTCAGTAGCTGCAGGTGGACACACTTCCCGCACACATGGTCGGCAGGGACACTGGTAGTGTCCATGACTTCCCACATCTTGCAGGAGGAGCATATCATGGGTGCGAGGTCTGCTGCCATGACTTGCCTTAGCTTAGTTACCCCTTTTAAATTACGTTGAAATTAGAAAATGTTAACTATACTAGGGACCTAGGTTCACTAAAAAAAAAACACTATCTGCTATAAAACCTGCAGATCTTCCCTTTCTTATTACTTTACTTACAGTAAAATGGTAGAAATACTCACCTGAACCTACTCACCAATCAGCTGCCTCCCCTGTGCCGCGTCACTTTCTGACTGGTGACGTCACCCTGAACTCTGCCGCTGGTCTCAGAGTCTCGCTCTCAGAGTAAGCTCTGGTCTCGCTCTCTCCGCGCTGTTTATATCCCCGCTCTGGTCTCGCTCTCTCCCGCCGCTCACCGACTGGACTCTCGCTCTCTCTGCGCTGTTTATATCCCCGCTCTGGTCTCGCTCTCTCCCGCCGCTCACCGACTGGACTCTCGCTCTCTCCGCGCTGTTTATATCCCCGCTCTGGTCTCGCTCTCTCCCGCCGCTCACCGACTGGACTCTCGCTCTCTCCGCGCTGTTTATATCTCCGCTCTGGTCTCGCTCTCTCCCGCCGCTCACCGACTGAACTCTCGCTCTCTCCGCGCTGTTTATATCCCCGCTCTGGTCTCGCTCTCTCCCGCCGCTCACCGACTGGACTCTCGCTCTCTCCGCGCTGTTTATATCTCCGCTCTGGTCTCGCTCTCTCCCGCCGCTCACCGACTGGACTCTCGCTCTCTCCGCGCTGTTTATATCTCCGCTCTGGTCTCGCTCTCTCCCGCCGCTCACCGACTGAACTCTCGCTCTCTCTGCGCTGTTTTTATCCCCGCTCTGGTCTCGCTCTTTACCGCCGCTCACCGCTCTCAGGTCCACTACTGCTCTGCAGGAAAAGCAAGGCAAAGCAGCACCTCCTTCCCCCACTTTACCAAACTCCCACACGTACCGAACTCTCAGCACACTGTGTTGTCCTCACACCATGCAGTCCGCACTGACAGGCCCCTGTATTTCTACAGTTGAGACTCAGTCTTAACTATCATCCCGCCAGCTTTAACTGCCGGTGGGACTTCCACATTCGTGAGGCTCACGGACGTGTCAGTGGGGAACTCGGAAGTCTGTGGGTTGGAGCCGGGTTCTGAACTCGTTCAGGATTTCCCTGATTTTCGGAGCCCCCCGGCCCCCAACGCACCCGCACTTGGATTCCAAAATCGAGCCCTATATGTTAGTGTCTACTTACTGTATAGGTTAATGTCTATTTGTGATCGACCCTATAGGTTAGTGTTTATTTATGGTGGACTTTATAGGTTAATTTCTACTTATGATGGACTCTATGGGTTAATGTCTACTTTATGATGGACTCTATGGGTTAATGTCTACTTGTGATGGACTCTATAGGTTAATATCTACTTGTGATGGACTCTATAGGTTAATGTCTACTAATGATGGACACTATGGGCCCCAATATTACCAGGGATGGCAGCGGTGGGGGGCGCGATTTGGTGCATGGGTAACCCACCCAGTAAAATCTATCCGTTCCCCACACGATCGCGGGTAAATTGAAGCCACTTACCGTGGCTTCCCCATCGTCAACCTGCGCAGCGGGCGGACTGCGCACCCGCATCACAGGCTGTCAGCTGGAGGAGCTGTATTTAAAGGGGCAGTCCTCCAATGCTGCTCCTGCAGCAAACAACCAAAATTATAGAATGGAGCAGACCAGGGAAAGGCTGCTCCCAGATTTACTGATGCCTCACTCCAGGTCCTACTGGATGGGGTGAGGAGGAGGAGGGATATTTTCTACCCAGAAGGGAGGAAGTGGCCTGCCTCTGCCACCAAGAAGGCCTGGCTTGAGGGGGCAGAGGAGGTCACCAGCAGCAGCAACAATGTCTCCCGCATCTGTATACAGTGCAGGAAGCGCTTCAATGACCTAACTAGGTCAGCAAAGTGAGTACATTGACTCATTCTCCTACACTCCGTCTTCCACATCACCGCCCCCACCCCCCAACTCATTCTGCACTGCCAACACTACTCTATCACATCACTCCTCACACTCACTCAAACCTCATCCTCAACTTACCTGCACTTCCTCACCTCCCCAGTACTCACTCCACCATTACAACTCAGCCCAATCCTCATCCAATCTCATGGCTCTGTCTCATACTCACCCTCTGATGCATCTCTTTCACGGTCAGCCTCACCCAAACCAATGCATTCAGTGGTTGGCCACATCACCATTTGCGAGGTGCTGGAACAGGTGCCACGCGCACTCTCCACAATCGCACAGAGGATGGAGGAGTCCAACTCCTGCATGAGTAAAATGGTGACACAGATACAGGAGGGAATCTCTGAGATACTGTCACAGGGACGTGAGGGCATCTCTGAGATAGTGTCGCGGGTAAGTGCGGGAATGTCTGCGATGGAGGGAAGGCTAGCCTCCATCGAGCTTCAAGCACGGCTCACCAATGCGTCCACTGAGGACCTGACAACGGCCCTTCGGACTCAGGGTGAGCAACATTCTGCTGTCTTAAACAGGCAGGCAGATACTCTGGCACTGGTCTTACAAGGCATCACACATGTCCTCCAAACTGTCATCCAGCAGATGGCAGGAGTGGTGTGGGCCTGGCCCAGGGGAGGGATGATGGCGAAAGGGGACACGGAAGTGCGGACGCCACTCAAAGCGCCCCCACCTCTCACCCATTGTCCCCCTCTCAACCAGTACCCACAATGCTGCCTCCTCTCCAGGTGGTCGAGTCTGCCCCTGCACAGGTGCAGGTGGAGCAGTCTTTGGAGGGACCCTCACAGGCACCAAAACCCAGAGGGCGTAGGCCCAAAGCATCTAATCGGTCAGGGCATGAACAAGAGCAACCTGTCACTACCTCTGCTGCAGCCACAGGGGAGGCACCACGTAGGAGTAGTCGGAAGTGAAAGGAGAAGGTTTTGTGAGCACAAAGGGGATGCACAAGGGGGTTTGACGGTTGGTCATGTTTTTCATTTATATTTGATTTTTGTTAATGGCACATTAAATATTATTATTGTCACCACTACTGCCACGTCTTGGCCATTCTTGACTGGCTTGTGTAATAAGTCCCTTTCATGAGGTTCACCATGAACGCCCACACTTGATGCCACCCATTGGGTCACTCTATGGTGGGTGTATGTGTAGTTGCACGACTATTTTGTGCAGGGAGGGGTGGGGGGCTGGTGTGGCCAATCCTCTGTCCAGGTGGTGAGGACTGAACTCTTCACACTGTCTGATGTCAGGAGAACCGTTCAATATCAGTGACTCCCTGGCCTCACGAGCAGCCGGGTGAGCTGCTGTTCTGCCCATGGGTTGCTCCTCCTCTGCCTCCTCATCCTCATCCTCCTCCTCCTCAATGTGAATGGCAGATGTGGATGGGGCCTCCTCCAGCGTTAGCCCTCTCTGTTGTGCCGTGTTGTGCAGGACACAACACACGACTATAATGCGTCACACTCTGTCTGGTGCGTATTGAAGCTCTCCCCCAGAATGATCAAGGCACCTGAAGCGCATCTTGAGCAGCCCTATAACATGCTCAATTGTAGACCTGGTGGTGATGTGGCTGTTGTTATATCGACGCTGTTGCTCGGTGATGGGGTTCCTCAGAGTGTCATGAGCCACGTGTGCAGGGGGTATCCCTTATCCCCGAGGAGCCAGCCCTTGCAGGTGTTCGGTGCGTGGAAGAGGGGCGGGATGTTGGTCTCCCGGAATTTGAAGGAATTGTGGCAGCTGCCAGGGTATCTGGTGCACACGTGAAGGAATCTCTTGCGGTGGTCACAGATGAGCTGAGCGTTGATGGAGTGATAGCCCTTCCTGTTGATGAACAGTCCTGGTTCGTATTGCTATATGGGTGCAATCGATTACACCCTGCACCCGTGGGAAGCCAGCCACAGCGTGGAATCCCATTGCCCTCTCCCTCTGGCTGAGGTCGTCCATGGGGAAGTTGACGTAGTGCGAGGCCCTGCAAAACAAGCCGTTGGTGACCTGCCTTATGCACTTGTGTACAGACGACTGAGAGACCCCGGCGATGTACCCGGTGGCACCCTGGAATGATCCGGAGGCGAAGAAGTTGAGGGCAGTGGTGACTTTGACAGCGACAGGTAAGGAGATGCTGCTCGGGCCAGTCGGGAGCAGCTCGGCATGAAGGAGGCTGCAGATGTCTGCGACTACCTGGCGACTGACTCTGAGCCTCCGTATGCACTGCTCCTCAGAGAGGTCCAGGAAGCCGAGCCTCAGTCTGTAGACCCTGTGGTGAGGGTAGTGCCTCCTGTGACGTCGCTCTCTCTGTTGTTGCCCTCCGTGCTCTTGTGCAGGTCCCTGTGGTGCAGCACTGTGTTGTGGAGCTCCACGTGGCGGAGGTGGACACCGTGCCTGGCGAGGCTGGTGATGTTGCTCGTCCTCGGATGAAGTGATGAATGCAGCTATGGCGCCCCCCCCATCCTAACGGTGTGAGTCTGAGGGGGTCCGCAAAATAGGTAAATGTGTTTGCACAGCAGAGTTTAGGGTGTAAATTAAGAATTTTGAATAGAAAGACAAAGGTGTTGCAGCCAAAACTTTGTCTGAAGTGACAGAGTGCCCTGCTGCAATAAATGAGGTTTTCCCCCCAACTGTCAAATAATCCTTTGCATCTCCCACTGGCTGCTGGCTGAAACCCATCTGCTCCAACAGGGAGTGTTTCCCACAGCACGGGAAACACGCTGAGGATCCTTCAAAATCACATCCCTGCCAAAATCTCCACTCAATGAGGTCTGTCCAGTACCTCAACTATCTACCTGACTATCTAAAGCAGCATAGGTTAGTGTCTACTTGTGATGGACTCTATAGGTTAGTGTCTACTTATGATGGTCTCTATAGATTAGTGTCTACTTACGATGGTCTCTATAGATTAGTGTCAAATTATGATGGTCTCTATAGATTAGTGTCTACTTATGATGGTCTCTATAGATTAGTGTCTCCTTATGATGGTCTCTATAGATTAGTGTCTACTTACGATGGTCTCTATAGATTAGTGTCAAATTATGATGGTCTCTATAGATTAGTGTCTCCTTATGATGGTCTCTATAGATTAGTGTCTCCTTATGATGATCTCTATAGATTAGTGTCTAATTATGATGGTCTCTATAGATTAGTGTCTAATTATGATGATCTCTATAGATTAGTGTCTAATTATCTATAGATTAGTGTCTAATTATGATGGACTCTATAGGTTAGTGTCTACATATGACGGATTCGATAAATTCAGTAAACAATTCACGAGAAACTGCTTTACCCGGAGAGTGGTGAGAATGTGGAACTTGATACCACAAGGAGTGGTTGAGGCGAATAGCATGTACGGCCTTCGAGACACACGACAACACAAAATCGTCGAGCAGAAATTGATAGCCAAGTTCCGCACCCATGAGGACGGCCTCAACCGGGATCTTGGGTTCATGTCACGCTACACGTAACCCCACCAGCGAAAAAAAGTTTTCTGATTTTAATACAACGGGTCATTCTCTCTCTTTCTCTTCCTTTCGGATGTTTCTCTCTCTCTCTCTCTGTCTTTTGTTCTGGCTGTTTGTATATTCGGTAGTCCTCTATGTAACATCTCTGTCTGAACACTTTGATTGCCTTGACAACGGGCAGTTGGAAAGATTATCTGTAATCACCAGGTATTGTTCTCTGACTATAAATGCGGTAACCTTCAGGGAATCCCACACTTCACCTGACGAAGGAGAAAGCCTCCGAAAGCGATTTTCAAATAAAACCGTTGGACTATAACCTGGTGTTGCAAGATTCCTTACATTTGTCAAGCCCAGTCCATCACCGGCATCTCCACATCATGTATTTAAGGGGAAGCTAGATTAGTACATCAGGGAAACCAGAATAGAAGGATATGCTGATAGGATTAGATAAAGTAGGATGGGTGGAGGCTCATGTGGAGCATAAACACAGCACAGACCAGTTGGGCAGAATGGCCTGTTTCTGCGCTGTAAATTCTATGTAATTATATGTAATTCTATATATAGGTTAGTGCCTTACTGTAATGAAATCTTGGGTTAGTATCTGCCTGTAATAGATGCTATTGATCTATGCCTACCAAAGATTTCAGTTGCTCATAGTTACCTTCTCCTTCAATGAGTACAAAATTCACCCTGTTGCGTGATGGTCAAGTAAAAGTCTAAGAAGCCTAAAGACACAGGCCCCAGGTGCAGTCTGTGAGCCTTAATTTATTCATGACCTATATAGACCCAACACATTGTGTATAAAACAAAGACAGACACGTGTTTTTGGAATAGTACTTGTTTATTCATCTAATTTTTACAAACCATTTTATTTAGAAACAAAAAAAACTTTTCAAAATTGACTTTATTGAGGGATGAAACAGTATTGTGTATATACATTCTGCCAGACCCTTTTATAATAAATATGGTTTTAAATAAGAAAGGATTTTTTTGTCCAGAATACAAGGTTCCCATCTTGGTATGGGTCACAGGGAAGAATCTGAAACCACTAAAGAAATAAATAATTTTTTTTTGTTCTGTGAAAAACTATTTACATAAAATATTGTACACACACTCACACAGCCCAGACATTACATGGCAACCAAAACTATTTGGTCTCAAGTAAAAGCATCTGCTTTCATAGATTCTCTTAATGTGAACAGAGTTAATGCAAGTCAGGAAATTCAGGGGCATTTAACGATTTGGTGGCTTTAGTCAAGAAAGAATTTTAAAACGAGCTTATATTGGACTAAAACCAAAATATAGGCCACAGTATCCCTTTAATTTGAGCTGCACAAGCTACATTTTAACTAGAAACAGATGAAGATGGTGGGCTAGATTGTTTGTACCACACACTGAATTAAGTTAAAATCAGCTTCATATGTACATTCTTAAACGAAGAACATTGAGTAACAGCATGCACTCCAGCCTCACTATCCCTTAGCCGACCATAGAGGCTTTTATAACTCATAGTGATAAATCTGCCTCTGGACACAAATGCCTGCGTACTCCTGCCACTAATACCACACCATAATATAAAGGAGGTAAACTCTGCTTCTCCAACTGGGACCTAATGTTGTATTGAGGGGTTATTACAGGCAACACAAAAGGTTGTTCATTTTGGCTATCCAATGGAACAGACAGCACACTGGTACAGTACAAAGGGGAGGACAGCACTCCGAGGTCATAGGGCACCACTTGAGTGCTGGCCTAGTCTGACCTTCTTTATGCCTGCTTGTCATCTGAAATAACGTCACCAAATATTCCGGGTTGACCCTATGGGTATCTTAATAATTGATATTAAAATCCATTTGTAACTTAATCGTTGACTGTTAAATGTTTGATTGTTTTCTTATTTGGAGTTGTATTTGTTTTATAATCGCCAACTCTTGGCATCTGAATGTCTATAAAATTCTTATACATAGTTTTATTAAATGGCTACTCTAGGCTGCAGTGAGAGGTCACCCTAAGAGGGCTATAATGACAGGATGTGTGTGTGGAATATGTACCATATAAGAACATAAGAAATTGGAGCAGGAGTAGGCCAATCAGCCCCTCGAGCCTGCTCCGCCATTCAATAAGATCATGGCTGATCTGATCCCAACCACAAATCTAAAGAACACAAGAAGTCGGAGCAGGACCCGGCCACATAGCCCCTGGGCCCTCTCCGCCACCCACAGGGCATTGACCGATCCGAACTCAGCTTCATGTCCAATTTCCTGCCCGCTCCCCATAACCCCTAATTCCCTTTACTTCTAGGAAACTGTCTATTTCTGTTTTAAATTTATCTAATGATGTAGCTTCCACAGCTTCCTGGGGCAGCAAATTCCACAGACCTACCACCCTCTGAGTGAAGAAGTTTCTCCTCATCTCAGTTTTGAAAGAGCAGCCCCTTATTCTAAGATTATGCCCTCTAGTTCTAGTTTCACCCATCTTTGGGAACATCCTTACTGCATCCACCCGATCAAGACCCTTCACAATCTTATATGTTTCAATAAGATCGCCTCTCATTCTTCTGAACTCCAATGAGTAGAGACCCAATCTACTCAACCTCTCCTCATATGTCCGCCCCCTCATCCCCGGGATTAACCGAGTGAACCTTCTTTGTACTGCCTCGAGAGCAAGTATGTCTTTTCTTAAGTATGGAGACCAAAACTGTATGCAGTATTCCAGGTGCGGTCTCACCAATACCTTATATAACTGCAGCAATACCTCCTTGTTTTTATATTCTATCCCCCTAGCAATAAAAGCCAACATTCTGTTGGCTTTCTTGATCACCTGCTGCACCTGCATACCAACTTTTTGATTTTCTTGCACTAGGACCCCCAGATCCCTTTGTACTGCAGTACTTTCCAGTCTCTCGCCATTAAGAAAATAACTTGCTCTCTGATTTTTCCTGCCAAAGTGCATAACCTCACATTTTCCAATATTATATTGCATCTGCCAAATCTCCGCCCACTCACCCAGCCTGTCTATATCCCCTTGCAGGTTTTTTATGTCCTCCTCACTCTCTACTTTCCCTCCCATCTTTGTATCATCTGCAAATTTTGATATGTTGCACTCGGTCCCCTCCTCCAAATCGTTAATATAGATTGTAAAGAGTTGGGGACCCAGCACCGACCCCTGTGGAACACCACTGGTTACTGGTTGCCAGTCCGAAAATGAACCATTTATCCCAACTCTCTGCCTCCTGTTCGATAACCAATCCTCCACCCATGCCAGAATATTACCCCCAATCCCGTGATTTTTTATCTTAAGTAATAATCTTTTATGTGGCACCTTGTCGAATGCCTTCTGGAAGTCTAAATACACTATGTCCACTGGTTCCCCTTTATCCACCCTATACGTTATATCCTCGAAGAACTCAAGCAAATTTGTCAGACATGACTTCCCCTTCATAAAGCCATGCTGACTTTGTCCTATTAAATTATGCTTATCTAAATGTTCTGTTACTGTCTCCTTAATAATAGACTCCAAAATTTTAGACTCCAAAACTCCTGAAAGGTTGATAGGCTGACATGTGTGTGATAGGAGGAAGAGATTGAATACACAATTACGACATCCTGTACTGAGTTACATCCAGTGTGGCGGGCCTTTCGCTGTCTGAAGCCTACCAGCTGTCTCCTTTCTTAGCCAGGTGAGATGAATTTGGCCCAGTTGCCATGAATCCCAATCAAAAAACTACTTATAATTCAGAATTTACCAGATCTGATATTCTCCCTCAAGAGAGATCCCAAACTGAGAATGTAATTTAACAAAGTCACAGGCCTTTTATACATAGGACATGATGCTTTATTAAATCTGAGTCCTAAAATTGCTTGCACCTCAACTAACATCTACCAATCATCAATGTGTGTGCACGTGGACACACACCTGCATGCATACACACATGCGTGTGTATGCACACATATGCACACATGCCTGTGTAGACACAGAAAAACACATGTGTGTTGACAACCCACCTGCATAAAGACACATCATCCTTAAAACACAATCGTCCTCTGGAAGAGAGGCATGGGGTGACTATGCTAAGTGAATTACCTAAATTCCCAGTTACACTGTGGACCTAGCCAGTATACACTGACAAACAAGCTAAACCAGTGCTACGGTAATATATATATATATATCTATTTTAAACGTAGACACACTTTGCGCTATTATTTGAGAATCACTCATGGGTTTCTGTGGAATTCCGTATCGCTGTTTAGACATAATGTGTTTTAAATTAGATTGATCAAGCAGTTCCCAGTCAATAGCTGTAGGTCCCAAAGTGTGTCTGTGGTATGAAACACCCCAAGAAAATAGCAGGG
This sequence comes from Heptranchias perlo, assembly GCF_035084215.1. NCBI lineage: Eukaryota > Metazoa > Chordata > Chondrichthyes > Hexanchiformes > Hexanchidae > Heptranchias > Heptranchias perlo. The sequence goes on along the minus strand of NC_090343.1, from coordinate 50,533,566 downwards.
ACTTCCTGATCTGTGTTTATTACTGAACAAGAAGAGTCAGAAATGGAAAAGAGTACCTGAAAAATGTTATTCAAGATACAGATCTTGAATCATAGATATGGTTATATTAAAAAAGTATCCATGAAGATTGGATGATTGCATTATTCAGGACAGGCCTGCGTAATAGCAAGAGAGATACAATTACTGTGACATGGCCTATTTAGAATGAGTTGATGTAATGGAGAGAAAGCTGATTACAGCCTTGCATTTTATTTAGAACATGTTCAGATAATGGAGAGAGAGGTGATTACAGTATCGGGTGTTACTGAGAACAGGCCAAGTTAATGGTGAGAGACACGCAGGTGGCATGCTGCAAGAAACTGAGTAATAACAAAACCCAGTAAGATTTAATTTAGTGGAGCTTTTTCCTGATTCACTGAAAATTTAAGGTCTGAAAACAAACATGCTTTAGAACGTAAAGTGATGGGTGATTTCTGAAGAGCAGAATAAGCTGGAGTTTCTACACAACATGAAAAGCTGATCCTGCAGCTCAGTCCCATCGTGATCTGATTGAAGGGACACTGTCACTGGGCTTCTCCCGCTTGTACCTTCGGCTTAAATTCGACGGAAGCCCTGTTTACACGTGCAACAGGGTTTCTGCCAAAGTGGGAGTGGGAGGTGTTCTGAGGAACTTCCTGCCGTATGTTTCCAATAGAAGGCATACTGCGTCTTTACCTCCTTATATTCCCGGCACTCCGCAGAGAACAAACCTGTTTTAGCTAACCATCTTTGAAAGTTGATTTAAAACATCATGATGTTGGATATTATGAAGTTAAGTGAGACCAGAAGGTTAGGAACAGCAACAAAAAGGGTAAACTGGGGAAAAAGCAGGTTCAGATTATCCCAGGTAATCAGAGTAAAGATCAGGTTCAGATTATCCCAGGTAATCAGAGTAAAGATCAGGTTCAGATTATCCCAGGTAATCAGAGTAAAGATCAGGTTCAGATTATCCCAGGTAATCAGAGTAAAGATCAGGTTCAGATTATCCCAGGTAATCAGAGTAAAGATCAGGTTCAGATTATCCCAGGTAATCAGAGTAAAGATCAGGTTCAGATTATCCCAGGTAATCAGAGTAAAGATCAGGTTCAGATTATCCCAGGTAATCAGAGTAAAGATCAGGTTCAGATTATCCCAGGTAATCAGAGTAAAGATCAGGTTCAGATTATCCCAGGTAATCAGCGTAAAGAGTAGGTTGGGGTACAGAATAGTTTTGTGTTTTGAATATTGATTGGATATGTGAATCTGGATTGGATGGATGGATTGTTATGTGTGTACTTTCTGGGAGTGAAGTGCAATAATACAACACTGGGGTTCAGGACTGCAACTGAATGGGAGGTTGGTGGGAAGGAGGTGACTTGCTCTGTTCTTTATTTGTAGTGGAATCGTAAACATGACCTTCACGCTTGCGTTTCCAATTACACTACAAGTAACGGAGGGAACCTCCTCAGGTGACTAGCACATAAATGTCTCGGGGTTCACACACCAATCAAAGCCTCTCAGTGGCATTGCTGCTTTCACTAAGCAGCCAAACAATCAGCTTATATATGTGTTTGTTTTTCCAGTTATCTCTACTCAGCTTCTGAAGGTGCTGGGGGTCATTTTCAAGCTTGCCTCCTGGACGTTAAGATGGCAGAGGCATCGCAATGCATGGGATGAACATTGGGCAGTTTCTACTGCAGGCGGGCGATCCGCTCTGCCAGGTTACTGACCAAATGACGAGGTTGAAATGGCCCTCACCTGCCCGCTGGCTGTTGCTGCACAGACTGCCCCATACCTCAGGCAAGTGCCCATTCTTGACATGTGAGTCAAGATAGTGAATGTCAGTAGGCCAATTGACCTTGTGGGATATTATCACTGAGATCCTCAGCTGATATCCACATTTACACATTATCCAGCAGGGGTCATTCGACAGAAATCACTGGCTGCTTCCCCAACCCCCCTCCACCCCCTTGGCCAGGAGGTGCTGAGGCCAAGTGTAGAGCCCATCACCACTCGGATTAACATCAGTTAACTCAGCACAGACTGGGGCTCAAACTGGCCACCTTCTCGCTCCCTAAAATCACTGTCACACCACATTTTGTACAAATCTAAGATTCACGGCAATTGATGTTTTCTTTATCACTGGTATGAAATAAACATTCCTGCACTGCTACTGTAAATGTATTTCATTTTGTGGCGTTTCCAGAATTTTCCATGAATTCGGTCAATCAACTGTTGAGCTTCCAGTGAGATTATGGGCCGCAGTTGAGTCCTAACCCGGAAATATCCAATTATATCGCACCTCAGGCATTGTGGATGGATTTTTTTTCCTGCTCATTCTGATTAAGTAACTCGAGGGGAATAAATCAGTTGTTGGGAAATGTCCTCGCCACGCTACAAATAGCAACATTTTTGTATTCACATTTAATGAGGAAATCTGCCAGCGTTATCTTTTTAAAATTTGGATTGTCCAACCCTTTAAGAGGGCATTCCAACACTGAGCCTTTGATCTCACTCTTGCTCTTAGTACAGAAAGAGTCAATGTACAGCCAACCTTAAAAAATTAAAATCATTAAAAAAAATTCTTAATTTACAGTTCGATTCTCCTTTAAACCACCACAGGCCAGTAGGCAAGTTGACTTGTCACGAGGGATCCATGACTGGCAGTGTTTACAACACCCATCAGATGCAGGTTGCTCCCTCTCTGGTGCTAATGACACCCACAGGCTCTGACCACCATATTCCTGTATTTTTTTAGGATGACGTTTGAGCTGTCGTCAAAGTAAAGCACGGATATGGCGTTGAGCTGTGTGGGAGCGCAGCATGGCTTCGGAACATTCTCTGGGTTTATCAAATGAACCTGAGTATAAAACATAAAAAAGGAAAGATTTTCTTCAGCAGGTACTCCAAAGAAACTTATAATGTAGCTAACTATAGCCGTGGTCCACTTACACACACATACAGCCTTAAACAAGAAGCCCAGTGTAGGGGAACAAGTTTCAATATAAGAAGAGATCTTCCACCTGATAGATGGTTCCCTCCACCCCAAGTTTCTCCCTCCTCTCCTGAAGCCAATGACTCTTGATGAGATACAGTTCATCTGTCAATAACTGACCTCCAGTACCTTGCTCAAGTGACCATTCTCATGTGATGGCCTAGACAGTGAGTGTTAGCAGGCTATTTGTTTGTGAGTGTATCACAGCCAAACCTGATTCCACTCTCACCCAGTGTTTATGTGCACAAATTTTCCAGTGGGGCTCATTGGATAGTGATTAGCAGTGGAAAGTCATCCCTAGCTCAGGGGCACTGGGGCCAAATGTTGCACCCATCTACTGGCTGAGACCAGCTAACTCAGCACAGATCGGGGATTGAACCCGGGACCTTCTGGTCTGCAGAGTTCAGAACCCAGCCGCAATTAATTTCCCCTCTAAGCAAGTGAAGGAGCTTGCCGATGTCTGTGTGTATACAAAACTAGTCAAACTGCCAACTCTTAATTGTCAGAACTAATCTCAGTCCAACAGTGGCAGTGCACTGATAAGGTATCTGTCTCTGTAGTAATGGTGAGATGTTGCTCAGAACTCCCTGTAGCCTGCCCCGATAATAGTGTGGCACAAGTGAGATGCAGCTCACAGCTTCCGACGGCTTGCCCCATTGATAATGTGGCACAGTTGAAATGTAGCTCAGCGTTCCCTCTAGCTTGCCTTCATCAATAATGTGGTGTAATGAAGAAGTTTGGACAACATGGAGGTGGAATTTGACATTGGCGCAAAATGGGCGCTAGCAAGTCGGCTGCCCACTTACACCCCGCCCCATTTCATTTTACTTTGAAGTCAACGGAAACGATTCTCGGGCGGGGTGTAAAATGAGCTGCCGATTCGATATCGTCCATTTTGTGTCAATGCCAAAGTCCAATTTCACCCCGTGTCTCTCTCCATATCAAAGAAAAAGATGAGAACTCAAATAGAATTACACAGAAACAGGCCATTCGACCCAGCCCGTCCATGTTAGCGTGTATCCTCCACACGAGCAGTATCCTAACCTCACGCCCACCCTGTTCCCATATCCCTTTATCCCCCTTTCCTTCAACCACCCATCTAACCTATTCTTAAATATTGACATGGTCTCTGCTCCAATCATTAACTCTAGTAGTGCATTCCACATCCTCACACTTTAGGGCCTGAAGGTAAAGAGATCATGTTTGATGTCAGCGTCTTTTTAAAAATATGAAGGCATGAATATATTACCATTGACTTATTGGGGTCACTGTTTCAAATTTTCAGACTTTGATTTTGCACAGATTGTAAGATGTCACCTTGTTTCCTCCTGTGTCTTACACTTGTTATACTTACCAGAGTTTGAACAATGGCATGATTTGTAGCATTCATGTATGAGTTCAGTGGGAAGGAGCATTCTCCCTCACAATAGTATGCAGCATATCCCTCGGGAGCTATGATCCAGTCCTTTAGGAAGGAGAGGAATAGGACACACATTCAGAACAAAGCTTCTGGATATCGCTGTCACTGAATAACTTTGGTTCTACTCAGGGTACATCGTTCCAAGAACTGCACCACAACCAAACTTACAAAAAAATACACCACTTTAAATATCATTTTTAATAGTGAACAACCAGAGAAAAGGAAGACACTGGATGTAGCATTCACTCAAAGGAAAGGGTGAACAATGTCAGACCAGAGTTCAGGTCTGACATTTCTAATTATGACAACTTCCACATCAATCTCTAGTGGCACAGAACTCTTTCAGGTACCACTAAAGGTCGATTGTTCTGTGAACTTTGTGCTCATCAAGGTGAAGGGTGTTATTGCTGGGGAATGGAATACTCTCCATTTCATACAGTAAGCCTCAAGCACTCCTAGGTCAGATGCAGAGTACGGCTCCCTCTACTTCGCCCTAAAAACGTGCCTTCGCCCCAGGTGAGCACCCTTACTGCACCTGTGTGACAACTGTCCAATTTGCACACCAGCCAGTCATCCTGTGTCCTCTCTTAGTGAGACAGGCAATTAGGGGCAGCTTTGGGCCATCAACCTATGCCCACTAGGAACTGGATTGAGCCTCAATCCAAGCTGAGTCACATGAGACCCTCCCAGCCAGCAGACAGAGGAGACTTTTATCCCTTCTGTCTGAGCTGGATTTGAAACCAGGTCCCAGAGATGAAAAGCTAAACTTTGATTTTCCAATCAGGGCCGACAATAACTCATTTATTTAAACGGCTTACAGTCAGTTGCAAAATAACATGAGAAAACCCAGGCTCTAATATCTAACCCTGTCCCACAAAAGTTTAGATTTCCTTGGCAGTGTAACTGGATAGCTATAAAGTATATCAATATTAAAATTGTGCCTTTTTTTAGTAAAGAATAAACTTTTAGTGTGTTTCTGCATGCTCTAATAGAAGTGATGGAAATAATTGCTGTATGTAGTGTCAGCTATGAAAGCAGTGATCTCCCCTCCCCTAATATATAGTGATCGACAATCCCACCAGTGTGCCCCACTGGTCTTATGCAATGGTTAAGGACATTGCACTTGTGTTGCTGGCACTTACGGTGTTATATTATTGGGGGTTCCACCAGTCCCATGTCCTCCGGGTTGAAGCACAGATTATTATTGATTTACTGGAATCACTTCTAAGGTCACTACAACATTCAGTTTCAAATTTTCAGACATTGATTCGACAGGACATTTTCTTTCCACATTTTAAAATAGATTTTACAGGTTTTCTTTTAAACACATTACCAGGGGAACAGTGGTTAGCAAAATACCAAATAGATTCCCCACAGCTGCAGAACGCTGTGGGCCATCAGACCTGTTTCTCAGTTTAATGTCTCATCTGAAGGACCATATCTCAGATGATACAGCTCTCCCCCAGAACTGCAGTGTCCCCCAGTGTCGGTATGTGCTGAAGTCCTGAAGTGACATTTGAACACAAAACCTTCTAACTCTGTAAAAGTCCTACCAATGGAGCTAAGCTGACTACTACAGTTGGATATTGGATGCAGGAGTCTGAATAGGGTTCCAAAGTTGCAGAATCCTAACTCAGGTAGTGCCCCATGCTGAAATTAATCTGCATGTTCACACAATAAACTCCATCCCAACCAGAAATGGTAGGAATGCTGATTAATCTCAATGAGAATCCACAGCTGCCATGGGTTTGTGAGAGTGGAACAGCTTTAAATTTATGTCTCACAAGGGGACAATTGGCTAGCTCCAATGGAAGATGCATTCATTCCCTGAAATACAGGTTGTGGAAGTACTCTTAGTAAGAGCTGTTCTGGCTAAAAGGTTACTGTAAAATAATAATAAATTTAAAAATCCCCACACAAGTTGGAACCTTCTCTTCTGAAATGATTTTGGACAAGAAACAAAAATGCTTTTAGAGTTCTTTAAGCTCTGGAGTTACCTGCCATCCCAGATCACGGAAGCTGACATACAGCTCATGCTTCATGCAGGCCTGGCGCTGGTCACTGCTACTGTTCTCTAGTAATAACAAAAGATAGGGGCCGTTAACAACTGGATATCAGCATGAGGCCTGCTTCGATTATCTCCGCTATATTCCTGTGTCAAATAATTGGCAGGCAGAGTTGGACGTCTATAGGCATCAGCATGACTCAGTAGGAAAGAGCTATTCAATTCTTGCAGAGTTTGCAAGGTTAGAGAGTTATCCAGACAGGAAATATCTTACTACGTCTGGAATAAATAAAATGGAATTGTATTATCTGAAGTTCCACATAATCCTGAATCTAACAAAAGGAGCTATCTGTAAATTGACTGTTTCTCAATCCCTCCATTAGGAAAACATCTGGCCACTGCTGCTGTTCATGTCCTCCCTTAGTGAGATACCTGTGTGCTCATTAAGCTTTTCAGTTCCTCTTTCTGGGAAAGATCTGCACATTTACTGGACTCCCTCACTCGCTCTCTTTACGGTGATATCTGCACACTCACTGGTCTCCATCAGTCTGCTCCTTGGAGACACGGTTAGCTCCACTTAGACCACACGCAGGCTATAATAGACAATCGGTCAACTTGAACAAAGCCTCAAAACGCAAACCATTTCCCTATTGCTGCAACAAAAAGTGGAGGCAACTGTAATGGGAAATCAGATCACTGCACCCTGCACGTGATTTTAAAAGCATCCTACTCACCTGTTGTACTCAGCCATGCAGTGCACTCACTGGCACAGGAACACAGTTCAACGGGCAGGCCTTCAGGAGCCTCTGCACAGCTTTTAAAGGTGAACAAAGCTTCAATCATTCTTTTTCCAGTTTTCAGACCTCAGAGTGATACTTTGAATAGCTTTCTTCGAAAGGGTTCTCACTGTATCTCTACACTGACTGCCACCTGGATGCGGTGAAGAGGCCTGCATGCCTCCATGACCTGAAGAGGTGTACGGGTGGTTGCTCTGCTACCAGTCGGTTCACCCATGTCAGGAGGATCAAAAGGCTGAGGCCCGATAAATGTCAGTCATGTTTGGAAATGGCTGGCCATTGTCCAAGGTGAAGATTTCTTGGAGGTCCTGTCAGTGTAAATGGACTGCATTTCGAAATTTGTCAACTGTTGTTCTTTGGCTTGTTGTTGGACCACCAACTGAGGGACGAGAGGAAGTGGCTCAATTGGAGAAATATATGAGAAGAAGACGTGCAAAGCTGGAGGCTGTGTGATTCTAGGAGCCATATCTTGCAGCCTACATTTAAGTGTAACAGGCGTGGGCGGAACCGGTGACTTTAGACCTATGGTTCCCAAAGCTCCCCACCACTGGGGGTTTCTTTATCTCATGTCTGGGTCTGTTGTAGACTCATTGATAGAGATTGATTGCCATGATTGGTCAATAACTCCATTATCGTTATATCATGTGTCTACCGGGATGGTAGATGGACCTAGGTCTTTTTTCATCAAGCAATCTTATGTTCCAATGTACACATAATTCCTGCAGTGTGATCACTGGATGGTCAAGGGCTGTAGCATCATTCAGCAGCATCCTGAGAGGCCCTAATTCAGGTTCACACAGCTTCCCCATATAGGGAGGGGGCTACAAAAGATGCAATTAACATTGTCAACCTTTTATCAGCCAGGTCAACAGACTGCACCTGTTAAGCCACCCTTTACACTATGGCCATGATATAGGCAATAGAAGCATAACTTCACATTGGCTTCATGGAAGGTGGCTTCATGACTCTTTCTGCTATACAGGACACAGAGAAGCCTGAATAGACATTGTGCTCGGAGCACAATAGTTGGCTCGCTAGGACTTGATAATATCACACTGAGACCAACCCTGGCCTTTGTGCATCGTCCCTCCCTTCACCAAATCATTGGCGATCGTGCTTTCGTCTGCCTGGGCACCACATTCTGGAATTCCTTCCCGACACCCCTCAACCTCTCCATCTTTCTCTCCTCATTTAAGACCCTCGTCTTCAACCAAGCTTTTGGTCATCCCTCCTAACATCCCTTTCTTTGGCTCAGTATCCATGGCTCTCCTCATGTCTTTGTGGAGTGCTCTGGGGCTTTTTGCTCCACATTAGAGACACTGAACTTGAGCACAGAGGTTGGGAAAGACAGAGATTGAACCTCTAACAGTGTGAGGACATTCAACTGGGAATTTGGTGAGTGTGGGAATTAGGTGCAGAGGGTGAAGGAGGTGCTCAGTGATTTAAACCAAAGAATTATAGAATAAGACTGAGCGGAGGATAAAGGGAGCAGCTCGAGGAATCAAAACAAGGCAAGAAGGAGCGCCGAGGGTAAGTCAGTAAGTGTTTAGTTCAATGGTTAGTGTTTTTTAGTGATTAGTGTTTTAGTGTCAGATAAATAATAAAGTGCCTTAAAGTTAAACAAAGTTTAAATAACTGTTAGCTAACATGACAGGACATCTGGGACCGATCGCGTGCACATCCTGTGCCATGTGGGAACTCCAGAACGCTTCGTGTGTCCTGGAAAACCACATGTGCAGGAAGTGCCGCCAATTTCTCGAGCTCGAGCTCAGAGTTTCTGAGCTGGCGTCACGACAGTGCATACGGGAAGCTGAGAGTTTCATGGATAGAACGTTTCAGGAGGTGGTCACTCCACAGCTACAGAGAGTTCAGGAGGAGAGGAAGTGGGTGACCACCAGACAGATTAGGAGGAACAGGCAGGCAGTGCAGTAGTCCCCTGGGAGTCACAAACTGGTATTCAGTGTTGAATACCAGTGATGGTGCTGACACCTCAGGGGGAGTGCAGCCAGGAGCAAATCCACAGCACCGTGATAGACTCGGCTGCAGTTGTTACAGGGGATTCGATAGTCGGGGGATAGACAGGCATTTCTGCAACTGCCGACGAGAGTCCCGCATGGTGTGTTACCTCCCTGGTGCCAGGGTAAAGGACATCACTGAGAGGGTGCAGAACATGTTGAGGGGGAAAGGGGAGCAGCCAGAAGTCGTGGTCCATGTGGGAACCAATGACATAGGAAGGAAAAGGGTCGAGGTCCTGAAGTCAGAGTTTCAGGAGCTAGGGAAGAAGTTAAAAAGCAGAACCTCGAAGGTGGTAATCTCTGGATTACTCCCAGTGTCACGTGCTAGTGAGTATAGAAATAGTAGGATAAGACAGGTTAATGTGTAGCTGGAGAAATGGTGTAGGAGGGAGGGCTTCAGATTCCTGGGGCATTGGGACTGGTTTTAGGGCAGGAGGGATCTGTTCAAGATGGACGGGTTGCACCTCAACAGAACTGGGACAAAGTTCTCGCGGGGAGGTTAACTAGTGCCGTGGGAAAGGTTTAAACTAATTTGGCAGGGGGAGGGGCATCAGGATCAAACATTAGAGAGGAGAAACAAGGAATGGAGGACAGGGAGGGACAAATAGCACCATAGTAAAGAATAGTTCAGAAATAGGAGGGATCAGACAGGAGGTTAATGCAAGGCAGTCTAAGATGGGTTTAGAGTGTAAATGCTCGTAGTGTGGTAAATAAGGTTGGTGAGCTGCAGGCACAAGTCACCACATGGGATTATGATATGGTGGAAATAACAGAGACCTGGCTCAAAGAAGGGGAGGATTGGGTACTTAATGTTCCTGGCTACACAAAGATAGGGAAGGAAAGAAAGGAGGGGGTGTCAGTTTTGACCAAAGAAAGTATTACAGCACTGGAAAGGGATGATGTAGTTGAGGGATCAAAGGCAGAATCTATTTGGTTAGAATTAAGGAACAATAGAGGAGCTATTACACTACTGGGTGTATACTAAAGGCAAACAAATAGTGGGAAGGAGATAGAGGAGAACATTTGCTGGGAAATTCCATAAAGATGCAGAGAGTAGTGGTGAACGGTTGGGGAGGGAAGTTTACAGTGGTGTTCCCCAGGGGTCGGTATTAGGACCACTGCTCTTTTTGATATATATTAATGACCCGGACTTGGGTATAGAGGGTATAATTTCAAAGTTTGCAGGTGACACGAAACTTGGAAATGTAGTTAATAATGTGGAGGATAGTAACAGACTTCAGGAGGACAGAGACAGACTGGTGAAATGGGCAGACACATGGCAAATGAAATTTAACACAGAGAGGTGTGAAGTGATGCATTTTGGTAGGAAGAATGAGGAGAGGCAATATAAACTAAATGGTACAATTTTAAAGGGGGTGCAGGAACAGAGAAACCTTGGGGTGTATATACACAAATGTTTGAAGGTGGCAGGACAAGTTGAGAAAGCGGTTAAAAAAGCATATGGGATCCTCAGTTTTATTAAGAGGCATAGAGTGTAAAAGCAAGGAAGTTATGCTAAATCTTTATAAAACACTGGTTAGACCTCAGCTGGAGTATTGTGTGCAATTTTGGGCACCACACTTTAGGAAGGATGTCAAGGCCTTAGAGAGGGTGCAGAAGAGATTTACTAGAATTTTTAAAAATTTTTTTAAATTCGTTCACGGGATGTGGGCGTCGCTGGCAAGGCCGGCATTTATTGCCCATCCCTAGTTGCCCTCGAGAAGGTGGTGGTGAGCCGCCTTCTTGAACCGCTGCAGTCCGTGTGGTGAAGGTTCTCCCACAGTGCTGTTAGGAAGGGAGTTCCAGGATTTTGACCCAGCGACAATGAAGGAACGGCGATATATTTCCAAGTCGGGATGGTGTGTGACTTGGAGGGGAACGTACAGGTGGTGTTGTTCCCATGTGCCTGCTGCTCTTGTCCTTCTAGGTGGTAGAGGTCGTGGGTTTGGGAGGTGCTGTCGAAGAAGCCTTGGCGAGTTGCTGCAGTGCATCCTGTGGATGGTGCCAGGGATGAGGGACTTCAGTTATGTGGAGAGACTGGAGAATCTGGGGTTGTTCTGCTTAGAACAGAGAAGGTTAAGGGGAGATTTGATAGAGTTGTTCAAAATCATGAATGGTTTTGATAGAGTAAATAAGGAGAAACTGTTTCCAGTGGCAGAACGGTCGGTAACCAGAGGACACGGATTTAAGGTGATCGGAAAAAGAGCCCGAGGCAACATGAGGAAACATTTTTACGCAGCGAGTTGTTATGATCTGGAATGTGCTGCCTGAAAGGGCGGTGGAAGCAGATTCAATAATGACTTTCAAAAGGGAATTGGATAAATACTTGAAGAGAAAAAATTTACAGGGCCATGGGGAAAGAGCAGGAGAGTGGGACTAATTGGATAGCTCTTTCAAAGAGCCGGCACAGGCAGGATGGGCCGAGTGGCCTCCTCCTGTACCTACTATGATACTAAATAAATGACAATTGTTGTTGTGGATGGCACTTTGGCACCGGCTGTACCTTCTTCTGGTGCACAGGACAGAAGAGGCGCCGCACTCCTGGTGCAGGAGTTGTGATTCACAGTTACTGACATTACTTTGATAGTCAGCCAAAAGGCAGCAAGGAATGTCTGACCACTGTGAGATCAGCACTGAAAACAGATGCTAGATATTTCCTTGGGGCACTCTTGGCCCTGTGGGACTGGATAGGCCCATACCTGCTGGAAGTGTACGGGGGTATGCTTCTGGCAGGCAGCATGGCAGAGTCCATGAGGAAAGGCATCATCACCCTCATCTACATGCAGAAGGAGGAGAGGGAAGAAATCAGAAATTCGGGACCCATTTCCTTGCTAAATATCAACTACAAGATTCTGTCTAGGGTCATTGCCAACAGGCTCAAGTCTGCTCTGGAGCGGGTGATCCACCTCGATCAGACCTGTACTGTACCTGGCAGGAAGATCTCTGATAGCCTGGCGCTACTCAGGGATACGATCGCCTACATGCAGGACAGGGGGTGAACACCTGCTTATCAGCCTGGACCAGGAGAAGGCCTTCAGCAGAATATCCCCCACGTATATGATGAATGTGCTCTCCAAGATGGAGTTTGGAGAGGGAATCCGTGATTGGCTCTATGCGTACATCCGTAGCGTAGTTCTAATTAATGGGATGGAGTCGGAGAGCTTTCTGAACAGATCTGGAGTCAGACAGTGCTGTCCCCTCTCTGTGGATGTTGGTGTGTTGTATCAAGCCATTTGCCGTGTCCATCAGAAAGGATGCAGGTATTAGCGGGATGACTATCCCAGGCAGCAGAGGCTCTCAGGTTAATCCCTGTACATGGATGATGTCACCGTCTTGCTTCAATCAGCAGTCGGTCCACAGACTGATGAGCATCTGCGATCAGTTGGAGCTGGCCTGGGGGCCAGAGTGAACCGCAATAAGATCGAGGCCGTGTTCTTTGGCAGGTGGGAGACCCGATCCTTTGTCCCCATCACTGTCAGGTCCGACTACCTGAAAGTGCTGGGGATCTGGTTCGGGGAGTCCCAAGCCTGCACCAAGAACTGGAAAGAGTGGGTCGCCAAGGCCAAACAGAAGCTTGGTATGTGGGAGGGGCGATCGCCCTCTCCATAACCAGCAGGAACCTGGTGATAAGGTGTGAGGTGCGGTGTTGCTCCACGTGACCAGGGTCTGGCCCATTCCCCACCGCTCCTCCATCACAGTCACCCGAGCCATCTTCCACTTTGTCTGGAGGTCCAAGATGGACCCCGTCTGCAGGGACACCATGTACAAGCCCCCAGACAAAGGGGGGAGGGCGTCCCCAATGCTGCCCTGATCCTAATGGTCACCTTTGTGTGTGGCTGCCTCAGGATGTGTGTAGAGCCCCAGTACACAAACACCAAGTGTCACTACGTGCTGAGCTTCTACCTGTCCACCACACTGAGAAGGCTGGGTCTGACCACGCTGGCCGAGCAGACGCAGGACGTCCCGTCCAGCTGGACCGTACCCCACCACCTGTCCCAGGTGGAGAAGTTCCTGAGGAGGAACCCCTTCAACCACAAGGCCATCAGACAGTGGTCGTCACGAATGCCAAACAGACCTGACCAACAGACACCAGGATGTAGCCTGGATGGTGGTGAGAAAGGCCCTCCCAGTGCGGTCCTTTCATTACGCACAGAACCTCAGCGCCACCGCGAGCTGCCCTCGAGGCTGCGGCGGGGAGGAGACCATTGTCCACCTCCTGATGGGCTGCCCCTTTGTACAGAGGGTGTGGAGAGAGATGCGTTGCTATCTGTCTTGGTTCATCCCCAACAGCTCGGTAACACAGGACGCTGTGCTCTACGGGCTGTTCCCCAGGACGCACACCGAGACAGGCATCAACTGCTGCTGAAAGACAGTCAACTCGGTGAAGGAGATTCTTTGGTCCGCCCGAAACCTGCTGGTCTTCCAGCTGATGGAACTGTCCACAACCGAGTGTTGCCGACTGGCACACTCCAAGGTCCAGGGGTACGTGCTGTGGGACGCACTGAGGCGAGGTGTGGCCTACGCAAGGGCCCTATGGGGAAAGGCCACCGTGTAAGGCCTTGTGTTGTACAGAATGTATTAGAAGATATGCACTACTGTGCTTTAAATTGTAATAATGGAATTGTATTGTGTGTGGTCTTTATTGTTTTGAATTGTAATTGTGATATTTAGATTGAACTGTGTGTATCCTTAAATTTTATGAAATAAAATAGATTTTGAAATTTAAAAAAAACTCCGCCTGATCGACCGCCATAACTTTGGTGGAAGATCAGTGGAGACTCCGGATAAATGTATAAATGGCCAATTGGGAGATTTGCAGAGGTAATTCCCTTGCCACACTCGAGACAAGGCGGGATTGGGAGGGTGGGAGGGCGGTCGAGGTCTGGGAGGACGGGAAGGCGGTCGAGGTCCGGAGGGTGGGAGAGCAATCAGGGTCTGGGAGGGTGGGAGGGCAATCGGGGTCCGGGAGGGTGAGAGGGCAATTGGGGTCCGGGAGGGTGGGAGGGCAATCGGGGTCCGGGAGGGTGAGAGGCATGATCGGGGTCCGGGAGGGTGGGAGGGTGATCGGGGTCCGGGGATCAGGATGGTGATCAGGGTCCGGGAGGGTGGGAGGGAGATCGGGGTCCGGGAGGGTGAGAGGCATGATCAGGGTCCGGGAGGAGGGTGATCGGGGTCCGGGAGGGTGGGAGGGTGATCGGGGTCCGGGAGGGTGGGATGGTGATCGGGGTCCGGGAGGGTGTTTGGGGTCCGGGGGTCAGGATGGTGATCAGTGTCCGGGAGAGTGGGAGGGTGATCGGGGTCCGGGAGGGTGGGAGGGTGATCGGGGTCCGGGAGAGTGGGAGGGTGATCGGGGTCCGGGGGTCAGGATGGTGATCGGGGTCCGGGAGGGTGGGAGGGTGATCGGGGTCCGGGAGAGTGGGAGGGTGATCGGGGTCCGGGGGTCAGGAGGGTGAGCGGGGTCCGGGAGGGTGGGAGGGTGATCGGGGTCCGGGGGTCAGGATGGTGAGCGGGGTCCGGGGGTCAGGATGGTGATCGGGGTCCGGGAGGGTGGGAGGGTGATCGGGGTCCGGGAGAGTGGGAGGGTGATCGGGGTCCGGGGGTCAGGAGGGTGAGCGGGGTCCGAAAGGGTGGGAGGGTGATCGGGGTCCGAAAGGGTGGGAGGGTGATCGGGGTCCGAGAGGGTGGGAGGGTGTTTGGGGTCCGGGGGTCAGGATGGTGATCGGGGTCCGAGAGGGTGGGAGGGTGATCGGGGTCCGGGAGGGTGTTTGGGGTCCGGGGGTCAGGATGGTGATCGGGGTCCGAGAGGGTGGGAGGGTGTTTGGGGTCCGGGGGTCAGGATGGTGATCGGGGTCCGGGAGGGTGGGAGGGTGATCGGGGTCCGAGAGGGTGGGAGGGTGTTTGGGGTCCGGGGGTCAGGATGGTGATCGGGGTCCGAGAGGGTGGGAGGGTGTTTGGGGTCCGGGGGTCAGGATGGTGATCGGGGTCCGGGAGGGTGGGAGGGTGATCGGGGTCCGGGGGTCGGGAGGGTGATTGGGGTCCGGGCGTCGGGATGGTGATCGGGGTCTGGGGGTCAGGAAGGTGATTGGGGATTGGGAGTCGGGGCAATTTCTATGTGTTATGTGTTAGCCAATTCAATGTAAAACCTGAATCCTCTAAAACATCAAAGGAACTTATTTTAAAATGAATTTCTGTCACTGGCGAAGTTTAGTGCCTGATCTTGCTGTCAGCAGCTAAAAATCCAATTTGAAGGGCTTTCCCTTGAAGTTTACATTCTTCAAAACGCAGTTGGATTTTGTGAAGAGTTGACTGACTTGAACTACTTCAGTCAGGCTATTCAGATTTTCCGAGTTTTGATCTTCCAGATCAGAACCCGAGTTGTTACACGTCCAGACACCATCTTGGCTGGATTCTCACAGCTTTTGCCCATTGACTGAAGATGTTGAACCTGGCCAGCTTCCTGCACAAAATGTTAAACATAAACCTCTTAAAAACACAAACATCACGCCAACTAATATCAAGGTCTTAACTACACTAAGCTGTCTGGTTTTCTGAGACTGCAGTTCACAGATTCTTTTTGTATTCAGATGTTTAACAGGTGAAATGGCACCACTATGATATCTTTTGGGCTGGGCAAGTAAAAACTGAATTGTAACATTAGAGCTGTGAGCAGAGTGTGTGTCTACCTGCTAGACTGGTTGCTCTTAAAGATTCCTGACTCTTGGAAGACCTGGAGCGACTCTGGTTCTTCTGTTTCCCTCCCGCTGACCGTGCGCTGCGGATGTGGACCTCAGTGGCTTTGAAAAAGGCCACCATAAAGGGTTGTTTATTCTGAGGCCCAAGTCTTCCTATCAGACCTGCCGTCTTGAGATTGACACTTTGTCCTTTAAAAACAAATATATTAAAAATGAGCTTTTTCACCATGACATATGTCTTCACATATCCCCATTTCTAGTGTTTTAACACTGTCCTCCCATCTGTGGGACAGGCCGCTGGAGTTTGCCAAGGCCATCATGAATGCACA
Source organism: Heptranchias perlo (assembly GCF_035084215.1). Lineage (NCBI taxonomy): Eukaryota > Metazoa > Chordata > Chondrichthyes > Hexanchiformes > Hexanchidae > Heptranchias > Heptranchias perlo. The sequence continues at coordinate 50,517,295 of NC_090343.1, read as the reverse complement.
TCAGCCAATAGGAGGTGTACTCAGTCTAATGAGTTCTCTCACCTCAATGGCTAGCTGAGAACCAATAATAGTTGTCAAGTGAGAACAGCAACAGTCAACTATCCTTTGAGGCTAGGAGTGAAATGAGGGACCCAGCAATGAAGTTCAAAGATAAAACGTTAAAGGTCATTCACATTATGAATTTCTAGCTACCTATATACAGTGAGAACACCTTGGGATTTGCCATGTTAATACCCCTGTTAAGTGAGACACCGGTGGGAATAAAGCCTGTTAGGGTTCAATTGTAAAGGCATTACGTGTGGACAGATAATATGGAATGTTGCTGGGATGCCTCTGGGAATTAGAAACAATTGATGTAAAGATCTGAAATGTAGAATGATGAGGGAGTGGGATCAAGAACAAAATAAAGCATGAAATAAGAAAAGGTCTTTGAGCCCATCAAATTTCAACCACACATATTGTACATCTACTCGATTGTGGACTCTATCCATCCATTTAAGTTCCTGAGGAAAAGCTCTGCACAAATTCTTTCTGAAAAAGAGGGAAGATGGGAAGGGAGGGCAAGAGGATGGTGAGATAGGGGAGAGAGCGAATCGGATGTGGTGCTGTTAATTATTAACTGAAGATGATGTAAAAGTGTTATTGATGATTCGGGAGGTGTTTATTATTGAGTGAACCAAAAGTAGTTAATTATTGAGTGAATGAGGAGATGTTTATTATTGAGTGAATGAGGAGGTTTTTATTACTGAGTGAATGAGGAGGTGTTTATTATTGAGTGAATCAGGAGGTGTTTATTATTGAGTGAATCAGGAGGTGTTTATTATTGAGTGAATCAGGAGGTGTTTATTATTGAGTGAATCAGGAGGTGTTTATTATTGAGTGAATGAGGAGGTTTTTATTACTGAGTGAATGAGGAGGTGTTTATTATTGAGTGAATCAGGAGGTGTTTATTATTGAGTGAATCAGGAGGTGTTTATTATTGAGTGAATCAGGAGGTGTTTATTATTGAGTGAATGAGGAGGTGTTTATTATTGAGTGAATTAGGTGTGCATTATTGAGTGAATGAGGAGGTGTTTATTATTGAGTGAATGAGGAGGTGTTTATTATTGAGTGAATCAGGAAGTGTTCATTATTGAGTGAATCAGGAGGTGTTTATTATTGAGTGAATGAGGAGGTGTTTATTATTGAGTGAATCAGGAGGTGTTTATTATTGAGTGAATCAGGAGGTGTTTATTATTGAGTGAATGAGGAGGTGTTTATTATTGAGTGAATCAGGAGGTGTTTATTATTGAGTGAATGAGGAGGTGTTTATTATTGAGTGAATGAGGAGGTGTTTATTATTGAGTGAATGAGGAGGTGTTTATTATTGAGTGAATCAGGTGTGCATTATTGAGTGAATGAGGAGGTGTTTATTATTGAGTGAATGAGGAGGTGTTTATTATTGAGTGAATCAGGAAGTGTTCATTATTGAGTGAATCAGGAAGTGTTCATTATTGAGTGAATCAGGAGGTGTTTATTATTGAGTGAATGAGGAGGTGTTCATTATTGAGTGAATGAGGAGGTGTTTATTATTGAGTGAATCAGGAGGTGTTTATTATTGAGTGAATCAGGAGGTGTTTATTGTTGAGTGAATGAGGAGGTGTTTATTATTGAGTGAATGAGGAGGTGTTTATTATTGAGTGAATCAGGAAGTGTTCATTATTGAGTGAATCAGGAGGTGTTTATTATTGAGTGAATGAGGAGGTGTTCATTATTGAGTGAATCAGGAAGTGTTCATTATTGAGTGAATCAGGAGGTGTTTATTATTGAGTGAATGAGGAGGTGTTCATTATTGAGTGAATGAGGAGGTGTTTATTATTGAGTGAATGAGGAGGTGTTCATTATTGAGTGAATCAGGAAGTGTTCATTATTGAGTGAATCAGGAGGTGTTTATTATTGAGTGAATGAGGAGGTGTTCATTATTGAGTGAATGAGGAGGTGTTTATTATTGAGTGAATCAGGAGGTGTTTATTATTGAGTGAATCAGGAGGTGTTTATTGTTGAGTGAATGAGGAGGTGTTTATTATTGAGTGAATGTGGAGGTGTTCATTATTGAGTGAATGAGGAGGTGTTTATTATTGAGTGAATGAGGAGGTGTTTATTATTGAGTGAATGTGGAGGTGTTTATTATTGAGTGAATGAGGAGGTGTTTATTATTCAGTGAATGAGGAGGTGTTTATTATTGAGTGAATGAGGAGGTGTTTATTATTGAGTGAATGTGGAGGTGTTTATTATTGAGTGAATGAGGAGGTGTTTATTATTGAGTGAATGTGGAGGTGTTCATTATTGAGTGAATGAGGAGGTGTTTATTATTGAGTGAATGAGGAGGTGTTTATTATTGAGTGAATGTGGAGGTGTTTATTATTGAGTGAATGAGGAGGTGTTTATTATTGAGTGAATGAGGAGGTGTTTATTATTGAGTGAATGTGGAGGTGTTCATTATTGAGTGAATGAGGAGGTGTTTATTATTGAGTGAATGAGGAGGTGTTTATTATTGAGTGAATGTGGAGGTGTTTATTATTGAGTGAATGAGGAGGTGTTTATTATTGAGTGAATGAGGAGGTGTTTATTATTGAGTGAATGAGGAGGTGTTTATTATTGAGTGAATGAGGAGGTGTTTATTATTGAGTGAATGAGGAGGTGTTTATTACTGAGTGAATGAGGAGGTGTTTATTATTGAGTGAATGAGGAGGTGTTTATTACTGAGTGAATGAGGAGGTGTTTATTACTGAGTGAATGAGGAGGTGTTTATTATTGAGTGAATGAGGAGGTGTTTATTATTGAGTGAATCAGGAGGTGTTTATTACTGAGTGAATGAGGAGGTGTTTATTACTGAGTGAATGAGGAGGTGTTTATTATTGAGTGAATGAGGAGGTGTTTATTATTGAGTGAATGAGGAGGTGTTTATTATTGAGTGAATGTGGAGGTGTTCATTATTGAGTGAATGAGGAGGTGTTTATTATTGAGTGAATGAGGAGGTGTTTATTATTGAGTGAATGTGGAGGTGTTTATTATTGAGTGAATGAGGAGGTGTTTATTATTCAGTGAATGAGGAGGTGTTTATTATTGAGTGAATGAGGAGGTATTTATTATTGAGTGAATGTGGAGGTGTTTATTATTGAGTGAATGAGGAGGTGTTTATTATTGAGTGAATGAGGAGGTGTTTATTATTGAGTGAATGAGGAGGTGTTTATTATTGAGTGAATGAGGAGGTGTTTATTATTGAGTGAATGAGGAGGTGTTTATTATTGAGTGAATGAGGAGGTGTTTATTATTGAGTGAATGAGGAGGTGTTTATTATTGAGTGAATGAGGAGGTGTTTATTATTGAGTGAATGAGGAGGTGATCATTTTTGACTGATTCAGGTGTTAATCATTGAACGGAGTGGATGTAAAGGTGTGAATTATTGACTGATTCAGGAAGTGTCAATTATTGAAGTTAATATGGTTTGAATCAGTTTTCATTACGGGCAAAGCAAACCTCAGAGGCCAAGACATGATCCCAGCTCCTACCCTGCCCATTTTGGCTTTGGCAAAAGGAAAACTATAATTAACATGGATTTATATCAGTTAATTCTCTTGTTCAGAATGGGGAGAACCGGGAGTGGAGGTGAGGAGAGAGGGAGGAGAAGAGAGGGGCAGAGTGAGTGCATGGGGCAATAGAGAAATGGAGAGGAAGTAGAAGGAATAAGGGGGAGATTGTTCCAGAAGGCAGGAGAGGCGTCTGCACCCTATTTTGTCCTCAGGTTCTGCAGATTATTTTGGCTTCAGGAAGGGGTTATAGTGGTGAACAATTTTGTTCTCAGCGTGGGAGAAGGGGAAGAGGAAGAGTGGAGGGGCCGGGAGAAGGGAGGATGAGGGGAAAATGGAGGGTGTATCGAAGGGAAGAGGGGGGAAGGGAAAGAGGAATGGGTGGGAGAGAAGAGGAGGGAACAGGAGAGGAGGGAAGGGTGGAGGGTGGCGGAGATGCGGGAGGGGAGAGGAGAATGGTGGAAATAGGAGAGAGCAAGGGGAGGAGAGAGGTAGAGGAGGGAAGGAAAGAGAGGGAGGAGAAAGGAAAAGGAAGTGGGAGGAGAGAGGGGGAAAGAGGTGGGGGAGAGGGGAATGGAGAGGGGAGAGGGGAAGAGGAGGGCAGGGGAACAGGATGAGACGTTGAGAGAAAGTGGGAAAGGGGTGGAGAGGAGAAATGGGAGATGGAGTGGGAAGAGGAGCAGATTGGAGAACAGAAATGGGGAACAGGGAGAGGAGGGGAGAATAGGGGAGATGGGGGAGGAGCAGGGTACAGGAAGGGTGGGTTTAGGGGACAGGATGGAGGAGAGTGGGGATGGGGAGCAGAGGGGAGGAACAAATTTGCAGATGACACAAAACTTGGAAGTGAGGAGGATAGTGATAGACTTCAAGAGGATATAGACAGGCTGGTTGAATGGGCGGACACGTGGCAGATGAAATTTAACACAGCAAAATGCAAAATGATACATTTCAGTCGGAAGAATGCGGAGAGGCAATATAAACTAGAGGGCACAATTCTAAAAGGGGTTCAGGAACAGAGAGATCTGGGGGTATATGTACACAAATCGTTGAAAGTGGCAGGGCAGGTTGAGAAAACGGTTAAAAAAGCATTCGGGATCCTGGGCTTTATAAATTAAGGCATAGAGTACAAAAGTAAGGAAGTCATGATGAACTTTTATAAAATACTGGTTCGTCCATAGCTGGAGTATTGTGTCCAGTTCTGGGCACCGCATTTTAGGAAAGATGTGAAGGTCTTAGAGAGGGTGCAGAAGAGATTTACTAAAATGATTCCAGGGATGAGGGACTTTAGTTACGTGGATAGACTGGAGAAGCTGGGATTGTTCTGTTTGGAACAGAGAAGGTTGTGAGGAGATTTGACAGAGGTATTCAAAATCATGAAGGAACTAGACAGAGTAGATAGAGAGAAACTGTTCCCATTGGCAGAAGGGTCAAGAGCCAGAGGACATAGATTTAAGGTGATTGGCAAAAGAACCAAAGGTGACACGAGGAAAAACTATTTTACACAGCGAGTGGTTAGGATCTGGAATGCACTGCCCGAGGGGATGGTGGAGGCAGATTCAATCATGGCCTTCAAAAGGGAACCGAATAAGTACTTGAAAGGATAAAAATTGCAGGGCTACGGGGAAAGGGCGGGGAAGTGGGAATAGCTGGATTGCTCTTGCATAGAGCAGGGGCTGACTCGATGGGCTGAATGGCCTCCTTCTGTGCTGTAACCTTTCTATGATCTATGATTCTATGCTTTTATCAGGGAGCGGAGGAGATGAATGGAGAGAGGAGGGATGGAAAGTGGTGCAGAGAGTGGTGGAACAAGGAGATGGGAGAGACGAGGGGAGGGAAGAGGAGGGGAAGGGGAGGGGAGGGAAGGGGATGGGGAAGTAGAGATGGCCAGAGTGAGGCTCCAGAGGGTATCGCAGTCAGGAGATGGATAGGGAAGCCCTAGGCAGGGGAGGCCCAAGGTTTCCTTGTGGGGCCTGGAGGAACATTCCTGCTTCTTCTGGCCAACAATGAATCCTTAAAACAATGAAATCACCTACCTTGCTGGGCCTCTCCTGGCCCCACAACTGCTTGCCGCCAGGTTTCACCAGCGGGTTCGGCACTGTGCGATTGGGAGTTAAAATTGCGCTGGGGTCCTAATTGCGTCATAGGCCCCTGACATTTAATGAGGCCCCTGCCAGCCTGTGGCAGGTGTCTGACCTGAAACTGTAAACTGGATGTAGTTAAAGTAACGGCAGGCAGCAATGCGCCAGAAACGCAGTGGGAAACGCCCGTCTGCCATTTTAACTACCCACCCACACCATTCCCGTTGGGCGGCAGGATTAAAATCAGGCCAATAGAGTGTGTATTCATCCAGCTATTGAGGGCGTGGAGGTCACATGGTGATATATTTCAGTAAGCCAGACTACAGTAACAAAGATTCTCCGTTTATTCCTGAGTCTCATTAAGATGGGTACAGTCGTGTACTGTACTGACAAGTTCGAGGTTGTGAGTTCAAATCCCAACATGGTAAATTGAGAAATTAAATTCAACAAATATGGTAATTTTGTGGGTTAGCACATAAGAGTACAAAAGCAAGGAAGTTATGCTAAACCTTTATAAATCACTGGTTAGGCCTCAGCTGGAGTATTGTGTTCAATTCTGGGCAGCACACATTCAGAAGGATGTTAAGGCCTTGGAGAGGGTGCAGAAGAGATTTACTAGAATGGTGCCAGGGATGAGGGACTTCAGTTATGTGGAGAGACTGGAGAAGCTGGGGTTGTTCTCCTTAGAGCAGAGAAGGTGAAAGGGAATAGAGGCGTTCAAAATCATGAATGGTTTTGATAGAGTAAATAAGGAGAAACTGTTTCCACTGGCTGAAGGGTCACTAAACAAAGGACACAGGTTTAAATTAATTAGCAAAAGAGCCAGAGGTGTGATGAGGAGAATTTTTTTTATGCAGAGAGTTGTTGTGATCTGGAATGCGCTGCCTGAAAGGGCGGTGGAAGCAGATTCAATAATAACTTTCAAAAAGGGAATTGGATAAATACTTGAAGTGGAGAAAGTTGCAGGGCTATGGGGAATGAGCAGGGCAGTGGGACTAATTAGATAGCTCTGTCAAAGAGCCAGCACAAGCAAGATGGGCTGAATGGCCTCCTGTGCTGTAAGATTGTATGATTCTATGAAAGCTTCAAGGAAGGGAAGCTACCCTGTCTGGCGTATAAGTGATTGACTCTTAATGTTATCTAAAATGGCCCAGCAAGCCATGTAAAAAGCCCTCCATCTTCTCAGGGCAACAAGGGATGGGCAATAAATGTGGCCTTGCAAGTGTTGCCCACATCTTGAGAACAAATAAAAAATCTGGACATCAGGCAGGCAGACTGGTGTGCAAATTCCACTTAGGGAGTGACGCTGGGCTCAAGGAAATGTCCAGCATAAAAACTCCAAGATTTAACAAGTGCCTTTAATGTAATAAAACATCCCAAAACATTTCACAATGGTGGGAGAAGTTGGGAGCGGTGATCAATGGATAGGAGAGAGGTAGCCCAGTGGAGGGGTTTAGGGAAGAGAATTCCACAGAGTATGTGGTTACGGCAGCTGAAGGCTGAAGATGAAGCAGAAAGGGGGAAGTACAAAGAAGGCCAGAGTTGGGAGAAGGGTGCGTGCTGGTTTATAGGAGTGAAGAAGGTTGTAGAGTAGGGATGCCAACCCTCCAGGATTGTCCTGGAGCTTCCAGGAATTAAAAATTAATCTCCTGGACACTGTTGAGAGCAAAATCCAGGATAAAAATAATTGGAGAATTGAAAAAAATGTTTTCTTTTAATTTTCTTTGAACCCTTTCATTTATTATTTATAAAAATATTGTAGATGGAAAAAAGGCTGTTTGATTGGGTGGGACGGATGGAGGTGGGAGGTCATGTGATGAAACCTCCAGGAATATGTCCAACCACGGTTGGCAACCCTATTGTAGAGGTTGGGAGGGACAGGGTCAGGAAGGGACGTAAACAAGGACAAAGATTTTGAATTCATCGCATTGGGGGGTGGGGGGATGGGTGGAGAAAGATGCCAAGGGAGGTGGGCAAGGAGAAGGGAAGGGTGATAGGAGAAGAGGGCTCAGTGTGGGATAGGATGCGCACAGGAGTTTTAGAAGAGTTGCAGTTTATGTAGAATGGAGCTCGGCAGGGCATCGAGGAGATTGTTGTAAGAGAGGAGTCTGGAGGTGAGGGATTACAGATGATGGTTTCAGTGGCACTGGGGGTGAGGTAAGGGCAGATATGGGTGATGTTGCAAAGGTTGGAACAAGGTTTTGATGATGGATAGGATGTGGGGTTTGAAGCAGAGTTCAGGGTCAAAAAGAACACCAAGGATAAGCCTGAGTGAGTAGCTGAGCATTGGGGTGGAATTGGGCTAGAGTGCAGAGCTTTTTGGCAAGAACCAAACAAGATCTTTTAAATTGGAGAAAGGACTTGCCCGTCCATGATTTTTAGGTAGTGATGCAGGTCCAAACACAACTCCAGTACATAAATGGTTCAGGTAGAGGTGAGGTACATATAGAGCTATCAGTCAGCTGGAGATACAGGTACGGATACTGCAGGTAAAGGTGCAAATACTGATACAAGTACAGGGAGAGTCACAGATACCGATTCATATAGTGGTACAGGCATATTGAAATACAGTTATAGAAATAGCTATACGTAGAAATATTGATACATGGCACAGACTGACAGGTACCAATGCAGGCACAGATTGAGATACAGCTGTAGATGTAAGCATGCATATAGATAATAATACAGACATAGATTCAGGTATGGATGCAGATACAGATAGAGATTTTAAAACAGGTGAAAATACAGGTACAGATACAGATACCAAAACAGCTTAACTTACAGGCTTGAATCCATAACTGCACCAGTATCTGCACCTGTGCCTATACCTGTATCTCTATCTCTGAATGTGCAAAGTACCAGTGCCTGTATTTCTACCTGTAGCTTTACTTTACTGTATCCATTTTGTACCTCAGCCACAGGTACAGTAACACATGTGGATAGAAGTACATGTACAGGTATTGGTACAGGTTTAGATCCAAGTACAGGTATGGATACACGAGGTAATTTTAACCTAACCCACTCGGCGGGCAGCTGAGAGGATCGGATTGGACACCTGATTTTATTCTCCTCCGCAGTCAATGGAAAGTAAAATGGATTGATGACTCAATCTGATCAACTTCCCGCTGAGCAGGTTAGATTAAAATTACCCCCACAGGTTCAGATACCAATATAGGTACAGGTGTGAATACAGGAAGATACAAGTACAGAGAGAGAGAGATACTGGTATACAGGTGGATACAGGCCCTGCTGATCTTGCTGGTTAAGCGTTTTCCCACAGGGCAAAGGTAGGATAGCCAATAATATCAGTATTTGAATCTTACCGATAGTCGTCTGCACAAAGAGCTGGAGGCCCAGGTTATTGTTTGGATTCACCACCCAATGATTACTAGTGGCTGTAATATCGAATACCAGCCACCCTTCCTCTGCAGCCCAGATAGTCCTGGAGTCCAGGGGAAACAAGTCCGACTCACTGAAAGAAAAAAAGGGAAAAAGGATGTTATATAAATATCTGATAACCTGTACTAGAAAAGGCTGCCTCAACCAATTGTTCATTCATTTGTGGATTGTTCCTGATATACACAATTATCTAATATACCCATTGTACCCAATATACCCATTGTACCCGATATACCCATTGCACCCGATATACCCATTGTACCCGATATATCCATTGCACCCGATATACCCATTGTACCAGATATATCCATTGTACCCGATATACCCATTGCACCCGATATACCCATTGTACCCGATATACCTATTGTACCCAATATATCCATTGTACTTGATATACCAATTGTACCCAATATACCCATTGTACCCAATATATCCATTGTACTTGATATACCAATTGTACCCAATATACCCATTGTACCCGATATATCCATTGTACCCAATATACCCATTGTACCCGATATACCCATTGCACCCGATATACCCATTGCACCCGATATACCCATTGTACCCGATATACCCATTGCACCCGATATACCCATTGTACCCAATATATCCATTGCACCCGATATACCCATTGCACCCGATATACCCATTGTACCCGATATATCCATTGCACCCGATATACCCATTGTACCCGATATACCCATTGCACCCGATATACCCATTGTACCCGATATATCCATTGTACCCGATATACCCATTGTACCCGATATACCCATTGTACCCAATATACCCATTGTACCCGATATACCCATTGTACCCGATATACCCATTGTACCCAATATATCCATTGTACTTGATATACCAATTGTACCCAATATACCCATTGTACCCAATATATCCATTGTACCTGATATACCGATTGTACCCGATATACCCATTGTACCCGATATACCCATTGTACCCGATATACCCATTGTACCCGATATACCCATTGTACCCGATATACCGATTGTACCCGATATACCCATTGTACCCGATATACCCATTGTACCCGATATACCCATTGTACCCGATATACCCATTGTACCTGATATACCCATTGAGAGTGTATCTCCCAACCCCATATTTAAAAAACACAGGCTTCCGCTCGTACCACCCGATCACCGCCACTCCCCAGACCTGGCCTCCAATGCCCCCCCCCCCCCACACAGCCTCCTATCTCACCTCCCCCTGACCTCCTAGTTCCCCCCCAACCTCTTATCTCCCACCCACAACCTTGTATTTCCCCCCCGACCTCCTATCTCCCCCGACCTCTTAATTCCCCCCAACCTCCTATCCCTCCCCAACCTCCTACCTCCTATCCCCCAGCTCCCGACCCCCCCCCCACCCCGGCTTCCTATCGTCCCCCTGGCCTTCACTTACCTGAGGGCTGCTGTGATGCTAGCAGGACCCCGATTTTGGTTTCCACTTCACAGACTGGCTGTTTGCGCCCTGAATGTACCCTGTGTCCCTGGATGCCCATAAAAGTACTTCATTGCACTGATATACACCCAGTACCTGATATACACATGGTTCCTGATATACACATGGTTCCAGATATGCACCCAGTACCTGATATACACATGGTTCCTGATATACACATGGTTCCTGATATACACTGAACCAAACACCTATCATTGAGCCACAGTGAACTGCATTTGTTTGTTCTAGCATGTTATAAGTCAGTGCCTAACTGTTGTGAAATTGGTGAGTCAGTGCATCTCTGTGATAGATTCTGTGGGTCAATCTGTGGTTAGGCTCTTTTGATCTTTATCTTTGTGCGGTGAGCTGCCTGGATAAATGACTATCTGACACTGGCTTTATGGGTCAGTACTTCTGCTCAGAATCACTGTTAGTCTATACTTCTTTGTAATGGGCTCTATGGATCAATGTTAACATCTCTCCGTGATAGGTTCTGTTGGTCCATACCTCTCTGTGATGGGATCAATGGTTCAATCCTTCTTTACAGTGGGTTATGTTAGTCCATACCTCTCCATCCTACACTCTGTGGGTCAGTACCTCTCTGCCTCGTTGAGTAGAATGGGCCTATACTCTCTGGGGTTTAGAAGAATGAGACGTGATCTCACTGAAACATATAAGATTCTGAGGGGGCTTGACACGGTAGATGCTGAGAGTATGTTTCCCATGGTTAGAGAGTCTGGAACTAGGTGATAATCGGTCGGCCATTTAAGACTGAGATGAGGAGGAATTTCTTCACCCAGAGGGGTGGAAATCTTTGGAATTCTCTACCCCAGAGGACTGTGGATGCTGAGTTGTTGAGTATATTCAAGGCTGAGATCGATAGATTTTTGAACCCGAGGGGAATCAAGGGATATGGGGATCAGGCAGGAAAGTGGAGTTGAGGTCGAAGATCAGCCATGATCTTAATGAATGGCGGAGCAGGCTCGAGAGGCCTACGGCCTGTTCCTGCTCCTGCTCCTATTTCTTAGGTCTTATGTCTTATGACGCAGGTTCTGTTGGTCTGTAATGCTTTGTGATGAGCTCCATGTTTCGGAGCCTATCTCTCAAGCTACTTACGTGTACAGTTGACTCCTCCTGTTAAAGGGGCAGATGGCAGTCAACTCGAAGGAATAACAATCAGGAGCGGAATTATTTTAAAATCCAGTGTTACTTAGACTTTGAAATTATACTTTGTCTCTGTGGATTGATATCAAAACAAAGGCAGCCTAATATCATCTTTCAAAATGTAATGCAGATGTGACCACAGAGTGGAAGTTTAATAGAATCCATTCACTTAAAAATAAGTTCTGCACTGAATGGAAAATGTTCACAACCTGCCAGCACAGTGAATCGTCCCCACTTCGGTAATAAAAATATATTTTTTTGACCATCAACTGATGAATGGGCCTTTCAAGAAAAACAAAGCACTGTTGGTTTTAGTAACCTATGGGAAGGCCTGGTGCCAAAGCTTCAGCATTTGATGTCTGATTGAAATGTGTGTGTAGATGCCATAATCAAAGCGACATAACCTACAGTGCACCACAGCAGGGTTTGCCAACATTTGGGTCCCTTAATCACTGTCATCTGTATCTGATTTTATTCACTAAACTAAGGAACTCAGCTCAATCATAATTCAGATTTCGATTTTGCAGTTGAAAGCTGACTGACTTATATTATAAGCAAAAAATCAAGGAGAAGAAAGGGTCACTTGTCTTAACAAAGTTCATCCCCCCATTTATCCTAATTTTTACACCTCAATGTTCATGGTGTCAGCCATGGCTCAGTGGTAGCCCTCTTTGCCTCTGAGTTAGAAGGTTGTGGGTTCGAAGTCCCACTCCAGAGAGTTGAGTCCCATAACCTAGGCTGAAACTCCAGTGTAGTACTGAGGAAGTGCTGCACTGTCAGAGGTTTTGTGGATGAGAAGTTAAACTGAGGTCTTATTCACCCTCTCAGGTGGATGTGAAAGATCTCATGGCATTATTTGAGGAGTGGAGTTCTCCCTGGTGTCCTGGACAATATTCATCCCTCACCCAACACCACTAAACCTGTGGGACCTTGCTTTGTGCACATTGGCTGTGTGTTTCTTACAACAGTGACTACACTTCAAAAATACTTCATTGGCTGTAAAGTGCTTTGAGGCAACCTGAGATTGTGAAAGGTGCTATATAAATGCAAGTCCGTACTTCCAATGTGTTTCGAATTACCCAAATGTTTTGGTGTCTATTACCCTGTCGGGTAGATTATTCCAAATATTTATCAGTAAATTCTTCCCATTTTTAAATCTAGAAGCTAACACCTATGGTGCAGGACAGAACAAGAGAAGATGAGGTAAATCATTAGGTGATTAGGTGACACTAAGTTTGGGTTTAAAAGCCTGAAGGTTGTAGGAGGAAGGAAAGACTGAGGGAAATAAAGAGATCTGGTTTTGAGGACTTGGGAAAGTTAGAGTCGGAGATTCTGGGATGAACCTTGATTTCATGCATAGTGGAGATATAGAGTGGGTGAAGAGTATGTTGGACGGTATATTTGCAGTTTATAAAGAACAAGAGACAAAAGTTCCGAGAAGCCCTGACCATGATGGTATCAATAAAATGGAGAAAGATAAGAAAGGTTTCAACAGAGAAAGAGTGGTCAGAGGCCAGAGAAATGTTGTTTACGCTAATTTTCTGGGGTTTCTGTGCTCTTCAACCGAAGTTACAACGGACAAACTCTGGGAAATTCAACCCGCTAGAAGTAAGGGAGGGATTGCTTACTTAGACAACAAGCTTTTTACTGGTCCAGAGGAGTTAAAAGATTTTCCCTGGAATTCATATTTCCTCCCACATCTAAAGCTGAGCTGCTAGGACATTATTCGTCCCATGGAAAGTCCTTTATGTCACAAGCATTTCTTTGAAGTAATCAAACAGTCTGAGAGTTTGACAGATCTTACATATTGGGAGATGGTAAATGCTGGGAATCTGCCATTTTCCCTTAGAGTTTTACATTTTTGTAATGTCTCAGCATTCAAAGTGAGTAGGCTTGTCTTTATCACAGTCTGTCAATCTGCATATGTTAACATTTCAATGGAGCTATTCCAGTTTCTGCACAAAGACATTTACACACATAAAGGAAACCCGTCTAGAACAGGTGCTTCTCATTGAATGCTCTGCTGAGCGGAAAAGAAAAGTTTAACAGGAAAGAGCACACCAACTTTTTTGAGGGACCATGAGTAATGGAGGATATGTGGGAGCGCCATTTGAATTTGGAGAAGTTAGTGAGGGTAACACTGAAGGGTGAAGATGGAAACATTAAAAGTGTGAGCCTGGTAGCTGTTTGTGAGAAATTTGTGAGAAATGTGAACTAACTAGCATTGATTGTTCTTTTCGCTCAGTCCCTGAGAGAAAAAAGGGGTGGAAACTGATTACTTCAGATCTTCACCACAACAATGAAGACATTGTCACATTGTGCTCTGTCAGATTGTTGGGTGCTGCAGCAGACGGGCATTTGAAGAAATATGGCTGTAAGGTTTGTATGGAGTTTCCTGTGGACCAGAGAACCTGCAGGGCCCTGTGGTCAGTTCGAGGATTGGAGGCAAGGGCAGCATTAATGTTAGGAATTTCCCCCACGGATGATCTCTGACCTCAGGGCCTTTTTCCTGCAGCTGCACTGGTATTTCTGTCCCCCTGATCTCAGCATAAGGCTCTGCCAGTGCCTAGAATTCATCCAGACCAGCCTGGGAGAGAGAATAAGAGTGTCCTCTCCTCTTATAGACACAGCTCACCTCAGGTACATGGCACCTATCAGGCACCCAAAGGGTGTCCAAAGAGGGAAATCTGTCCTATTGCGTCTTTGAAGAATGGAAACAATATTTCATTGCCCCATTGAAGGGTATGGAGGAAATCTAGATGTAGTGTTTCCGTGATTGCACTGTGAGAGGGCTGGAGGTTGTGAACACTCAGGATGTGAGTTCTGAATGAAGTCGTGAGCACTGAGGGTGAGTGATCTTAAGGAAGTTGACGAATGTAGAGTTGAATCATCAGGAAGAATGTGAATGAGTGGATGATGAATGGGGAAGGTCATTGATACGAAGGTAAGAAAATAAATGCATTCATATAAAACCTTACCACATCCTCAGGATGTCCTGAAGCACTTCACAACCAATGAAATATTTTTGAAGATCAGTCATTAGTGCTACGTAGTCAAATATGGCAACCGAGAGTGTACAGCAAGATCCCACAAGCAGAATGTATGGTGACTCATCAGTTAATGTGTTTTCTTGGTGGTGTTGGTTTGAAGAATATTGGCCGGGACACTGGGAGAACCGCCTGCTCTTCTTCAAATAGTACTATGGAATATTTTACATCCAAGGTGGGACTTCAGTTTAGTGTCTTATCTGAAAGAGGACACGACAATGCAGCACTTCCAACAATGTAGCACTCCCTCACTACTGTGGTGAAGTATCAGTCTAGATTACATACTGAAGTTTTGGAGTGGTGCTTAAACCTACAACCTTCTGACTTAAAAGGCAAGTGTGCTACAGACTGGGCTAATCTGATGCTTGTGAAGAAGGAAAGAGAGCAGAACTCTGGAGGACTCCTGAGTTAATGATAAAATATTCAGAGGTGAGCCTTCTGTTATAACACAGATAGGTTTGAGAGGAAACTATATAGCCATATTGGCAATTGTTTAAAAGCCTTGGTGGCAATGTCAACATTTTTGGTGATGGCCAAAGTAAAGATTGGTGATTAACCAAAGTGTTCTAGAGCTCCATAGTATATAAGTTTTAAGTATCATGATGTTGATTTCAATTTACTTTTCACTACTTTAAGTTTATGCTCTCTTGTCCTATTTTCCTGACTTAATTTGAAATAATATTCTGGGTTTCCCTTAGATACCCCATTTAATATGGGACAGACATAGCATTAGGGGCTTGGATGGAGAGAAATTTGTTGAGTGTATTCAGGAGGAATTTCTCATTCAGTATGTGGATGGCCCGACTAGAGAGGGGGCAAAACTTGACCTCCTCTTGGGAAATAAGGAAGGGCAGGTGACAGAAGTGTTAGTGAGGGATCACTTTGGGACCAGTGATCATAATTCCATTAGTTTTAAGATAGCTATGGAGAATGATAGGTCTGGCCCAAAAGTTAAAATTCTAAATTGGGGAAAGGTCAATTTTGATGGTATTAGACAGGAACTTTCACAAGTTGATTGGGAGAGTCTGTTGGCAGGCAAAGGGACGTCTGGTAAGTGGGAGGTTTTCAAAAGTGTGTTAACCAGGGTTCAGGGTAAGCACATTCCTTATAAAGTGAAGGGCAAGGCTGGTAGAAGTAGGGAACCTTGGATGACTCGGGAGATTGAGGCCCTAGTCAAAAAGAAGAAGGAGGCATATGACATGCATAGACAGCTGGGATCAAGTGGATCCCTTGAAGAGTATAGAGATTGCCGGAGTAGAGTTAAGAGAGAAATCAGGAGGGCAAAAAGGGGATATGAGATTGCTTTGGCAGATAAGGCAAAGGAGAATCCAAAGAGCTTCTACAAATACGTAAAGGGCAAAAGAGTAACTAGGGAGAGAGTAGGGCCTCTTAAGGATCAACAAGGTCATCTATGTGCGGAACCACAAGAGATGGGTGAGATCCTGAAGGAATATTTCACATCGGTATTTACGGTTGAGAAAGGCATGGATGTTAGGGAACTTGGGGAAATAAATAGTGATGTCTTGAGGAGTGTACATATTACAGAGAGGGAGGCGCTGGAAGTCTTAACGCGCATCAAGGTAGATAAATCTCCGGGACCTGATGAAATGTATCCCAGGACGTTATGGGAGGTTAGGGAGGAAATTGCGGGTCCCCTAGCAGAGATATTTGAATCATCGACAGCTACAGGTGAGGTGCCTGAAAATTGGAGGGTAGCAAATGTTGTGCCTTTGTTTAAGAAGGGCGGCAGGGAAAAGCCTGGGAACTACAGACCGGTGAGCCTGACATCTGTAGTGGGTAAGTTGTTAGAGGGTATTCTGAGAGACAGGATCTACAGGCATTTGGAGAGGCAGGGACTGATTAGGAACAGTCAGCATGGTTTTGTGAGAGGAAAATCATGTCTCACAAATTTGATTGAGTTTTTTGAAGGGGTAACCAAGAAGATAGATGAGGGCTGTGCAGTAGACGTGGTCTACATGGACTTTAGCAAAGCCTTTGACAAGGTACCGCATGGTAGGTTGTTACATAAGGTTAAATCTCACGGGATCCAAGGTGAGGTAGCCAATTGGATACAAAATTGGATTGACGACAGAAGACAGAGGGTGGTTGCAGAGGGTTGTTTTTCAAACTGGAGGCCTGTGACCAGCGGTGTGCCTCAGGGATCGGTGCTGGGTCCGCTGTTATTTGTTATTTATATTAATGATTTGGATGAGAATTTAGGAGGCATGGTTAGTAAGTTTGCAGATGACACCAAGATTGATGGCATTGTGGACAGTGAAGAAGGTTATCTAGGATTGCAACGGGATCTTGATAAATTGGGCCAGTGGGCCGATGAATGGCAGATGGAGTTTAATTTAGATAAGATGTGGAGATGCCGGTGATGGACTGGGGTTAACAATTGTAAACAATTTTACAACACCAAGTTATAGTCCAACGATTTTATTTTTAATCCCACAAGCTTTCGGGGGCTTTCCCCTTCCTCAGGCGGTGTGGAAATGGCAATTTCGAATCCTTCGCATTTTAAGATCACATAACAAAGCCTGGTGATTACTGCCCATTGCCAAGGCAATCACAGTGAGCAGACAGAAAGATGTCATCTAAAAGGCCACTGAATATACAACCCCCAAAAAAAAAAGAGAGAGAGAGACAGAACGAAGACAGTCAATGACCCGTTATATTAAAAACAGATAACATTTGTTCGCTGGTGGGGTTACGTGTAGTGTGACATGAACCCAAGATCCCGGTTGAGGCCGTCCTCATGGGTGCGGAACTTGGCTATTAATTTCTGCTCGACGATTTTGCGTTGTCGTGTGTCTCGAAGGCCGCCTTGGAGTATGTTTACCCGAAGGTCGGTGGATGAATGTCCATGACTGCTGAAGTGTTCCCCGACAGGGAGAGAACCCTCCTGTTTGGCGATTGTTGCGCGGTGTCCGTTCATCCGTTGTCGCAGCGTCTGCATGGTCTCGCCAATGTACCATGCTCTGGGGCATCCTTTCCTGCAACGTATGAGGTAGACAACGTTGGCCGAGTCACAGGAGTATGAAGCGTGCACCTGGTGGGTGGTGTCCTCTCGATGATCTGGCATGTCTTGCAGAGGTTACCGTGGTAGGGTTGTGTGATGTCGTGGACGCTGTTCTCCTGAAAGCTGGGTAATTTGCTGCGAACGATGGTCTGTTTGAGGTTGGGTGGCTGTTTAAAGGCGAGTAGTGGAGGTGTGGGGATGGCCATAGCGAGGTGTTCGTCATCATTGATGACATGTTGAAGGCTGCGGAGAACATGGCGTAGTTTCTCCGCTCCGGGGAAGTACTGGACGACGAAGGGTACTCTGTTGGTTGCGTCCCGTGTTAGTCTTCTGAGGAGGTCTACGCGATTTTTCGCTGTGGCCCGTCGGAACTGTCGATCGATGAGTCGAGCATCATATCCCGTTCTTACCAGGGCGTCTTTCAGCGTCTGTAGATGTCCATCGCGTTCCTCCTCGTCTGAGCAGACCCTGTGTATTCGCAGGGCCTGTCCATAGGGGATGGCCTCTTTGACGTGGTTAGGGTGGAAGCTGGAAAAGTGGAGCTTTGTGAGATTGTCCGTGGGCTTGCGGTAGAGTGAGGTGCTGAGGTGCCCGTCTTTGATGGAGATTCGTGTGTCCAAGAAAGAAACTGATTCTGAGGAGTAGTCCATGGTGAGCTTGATGGTGGGATGGAACTTGTTGATGTTATCGTGTAGTCTCTTTAGTGATTCCTCACCGTGGGTCCATAGAAAGAAAATGTCGTCGATGTATCTGGTGTATAGTGTTGGTTGGAGGTCCTGTGCAGTGAAGAAGTCCTGCTCGAACTTGTGCATGAAAATGTTGGCATATTGGGGTGCGAATTTGGTCCCCATGGCTGTTCCGTGTGTTTGGGTAAAGAACTGGTTATTGAAGGTGAAGACATTGTGATCCAGGATGAAGCGGATGAGTTGTAGGATGGCGTCTGGAGATTGGCTGTTGTTGGTGTTGAGTATTGATGCTGTCGCAGTGATGCCATCATCGTGGGGGATACTGGTGTATAGTGCCGAGACGTCCATCGTGGTGAGAAGTGTTCCTGGTTCAACAGGTCCGTGGGTACTGAGTTTTTGTAGAAAGTCTGTAGTGTTGCGACAGAAGCTGGGGGTTCCCTGCACGATGGGTTTCAGGATGCCCTCGATGTATCCAGAGAGGTTCTCACACAGGGTTCCATTGCCTGATACGATAGGACGTCCGGGTGTGTTGGCTTTGTGTATCTTTGGGAGGCAGTAGAAGTCTCCCACGCGGGGAGTACGTGGGATGAGAGTGCGTAGGATGTTTTGAAGGTGCGTAGGATGTTTTGATGCCACGGTAACCTCTGCAAGACATGCCAGATCATCGACACAGATACCACCATCACACGAGAGGACACCACCCACCAGGTGCACGGTTCATACTCCTGTGACTCGGCCAACGTTGTCTACCTCATACGTTGCAGGAAAGGATGCCCCAGAGCATGGTACATTGGCGAGACCATGCAGACGCTGCGACAACGGATGAACGGACACCGCGCAACAATCGCCAAACAGGAGGGTTCTCTCCTTGTCGGGGAACACTTCAGCAGTCATGGACATTCATCCACCGACCTTCGGGTAAACATACTCCAAGGCGGCCTTCGAGACACACGACAATGCAAAATCGTCGAGCAGAAATTAATAGCCAAGTTCCGCACCCATGAGGACGGCCTCAACCAGGATCTTGGGTTCATGTCACACTACACGTAACCCCACCAGCGAACAAATGTTATCTGTTTTTAATATAACGGGTCATTGACTGTCTTCGTTCTGTCTCTCTCTCTCTTTTTTTTTTGGGGGTTGTATATTCAGTGGCCTTTTCGATGACACCTTTCTGTCTGCTCACTGTGATTGCCTTGGCAATGGGCAGTAATCACCAGGCATTGTTCTGTGATCTTAAAATGCGAAGGATTCAAAATTGTCATTTCCACACCGCCTGAGGAAGGGGAAAGCCCCCGAAAGCTTGTGGGATTAAAAATAAAATCGTTGGACTATAACTTGGTGTTGTAAAATAATTTAGATAAATGTGAGGTGATGCATCTTGGTAGATCGAATCGGGCCACGACCTACTCCGTTAATGGTAGGGCGTTGGGGAGAGTTATAGAACAAAGAGATCTAGGAGTACAGGTTCATAGCTCCTTGAAAGTGGAGTCACAGGTGGATAGGGTGGTGAAGAACGCATTCAGCATGCTTGGTTTCATTGGTCAGAACATTGAATACAGGAGTTGGGATGTCTTGTTGAAGTTGTACAAGACATTAGTAAGGCCACACTTGGAATACTGTGTACAGTTCTGGTCACCCTATTATAGAAAGGATATTATTAAACTAGAAAGAGTGCAGAAAAGATTTACTAGGATGCTACCGGGACTTGATGGTTTGACTTATAGGGAGAGGTTGGATAGACTGAGACTTTTTTCCCTGGAGAGTAGGAGGTTTAGGGGTGATCTTATAGAAGTCTATAAAATAATGAGGGGCATAGATAAGGTAGATAGTCAAAATCTTTTCCCAAAGGTAGGGGAGTCTATAACGAGGGGGCATAGATTTAAGGTGCGAGGGGAGAGATACAAAAGGGTCCAGAGGGGCAATTTTTTCACTCAAAGGGTGGTGAGTGTCTGGAACGAGCTGCCAGAGGCAGTAGTAGAGGCGGGTACAATTTTGTCTTTTAAAAAGTATTTGGACAGTTACATGGGTAAGATGGGTATAGAGGGATATGGGCCAAGTGCAGGCAATTGGGACTAGCTTAGTGGTATAAACTGGGCGACATGGACATGATGGGCCGAAGGGCCTGTTTCCATGTTGTAAACTTCTATGATTCTATGATTCTATAATATTTTAGACACCATGATGAGCACCTCCCCCGCTCTGTCTTATCTCTAGACTGCAGTTTGAGATTCTCTAACCTGTCCTCATAGTTCACTCCCTTCGCATTTGGAACTATTTGTTGCTCTTTTCTGTGACTTTTCCGTCACATGTACATATTTTTTGTCGCACGTTGACCAGAGTTGAACACGATACTCCCGTGAGGTGTGACCGGTGCATTGTACATAACCTCTGTTGCCCTGTATTCTACAGTTCAGGCTATATTTCCAGCATTCTATTCATTTTTTATATTACTTCATCACATTGCCTGAACATTGAAACAATTCCACTCAGTTCTCTTTCTAATTCTGCTTCTGCCAGTTCAATCCCACTCACTGTACACTCATTACACACAATTTTTGACCTTTGTGGAATAGTTCACATTTATCTTGATTTTAATTTGCCGCCTGTCCACCTAACAGATCTAAATCAATCCTGGAATTGTTACCTCGATCCTCTGTCTCTTACAAATCTCCCAATATTGAAAAATCTGATAAGATAACACTTTCCTTTTTAAAACCAGATCACCTATGGCAACCTCTCTGCTTCATAGACCAACAGATTAGAAGAAAGAAAGAATTTGCATTTATATAGCACCTTTTCATGACATCAGGGCCTCCCAAAGCGCTTCACAGCCAATGAAATATGTTTGAAGTGTAGTCACTGTTGTAATGTGGGAAATGCAGCAGCCAATTTACGCACAGCAAGATCCCACAAACAACAATGAGATAAATGACCAGATGATCTGCTTTAGTGATGTTGGTTGAGGGATAAGTATTGACAGGACACCGGGAGAACTCCCTTGCTCTTATTCAGATAGTATCGTGGGATTTTGTTGTGCCCACCTGAGAGGGTAGACGGGGCCTCGGTACTGCACTGAACCGTTAGCATAGATTATGTGCTCAAATCTCTGGGATGGGGCTTGAACTCACAACTTCTGACTCAGAGGCAAGAGTGCTACCACTGAGCGAAGGCTGATACCCTTTGATATTTAAAAGTGCTTATATTCAAAGTTTAACTTTGTACCTCTAAGCCTTTGGCCCATCCTCTCCTCCCAATCCTGCATTTGCTCCCTGCTCTCCTCCCTCCCATAACATGTGTTTGTCATTTTAGCACATGTTGGAATCTCTAGTCAGATATATCGGAGAATGCCCATGTCAGTCTACGTGGCCAAGCTGGTCTCTCAGCTGCCCTGTACTTTATCTCTGCTAAAAATGACTAGTCCCACATTATCAGAGTGCTTTTATGATCCATAGAATCAGAAATTCCCCCAACCATCAGGGATAGTCCAGCAGCCAGAAGTTAAGTTGCCAATTTTTGAATGAGTTGTTTGATGCTGTGTAATCTGCCATACCATGTAAATCAGTAGATTCTACATTAAAGAGCCACGGCTGCAGCCGGGCAGACAAGTGGCAAATGATGGTTAGTACTGATAAATGTAAGCATTCCACATGGGTCAAACGATATGTGCTATAAGTATACAGTGATTGGTAACTGAAATGGTACAAGCAGAACCATCAAAAACAAATATTACAAAGGGAATGAAATGTGAATTCCTTTATTGTGCCTCATTTACCTCACAGCCCAAAATACAGCGTCAAAGAACAAAACTCCAGCTGTGCTCCCCCCGCCCTCCAACGGCAGGGGCTTTATGTCAAAGCCCAGGGTAACAGCGATATCCCTGGATCCCTGTTCTTGTTATGAGAATAATCCTTGAAGCTTTAAAAACAATAATCCCGTAATACCTGTAGTATGTCTCCAATTCAGGCTGGTGCAGATATTGTTATGTTAAATATCATTCCTGGTTTTTTTGCAGGGGTGGGCAAACATGTTAGATCTGCCTAGGTTAAACTCTCCTATTTTATATCACACTTGTATTATGTTTAAATTCAGTTATATAAAAAGAATTTGGAAATAAAAAGCTGACATCAGTAAAAGTGACCATGAAGCTGTGAGATTGTAGTAAAATCTCAACTGGTTCACTGATGTCCTTTAGGGAAGGAAACTGGCCGTCCTTACCCGGATGGGTCTATATGTGACTCTAGTCCCAAACCAACATGGTTGACTCCTAACTGCCTTCTGATGGGGTCCAGCAATCCACTCAATTGTACCAAAACCGCTACCATCAGTTCAAGAAGAAGACCCATCACCACCAGCACCTTCTCAGGGTGACTAGGGATGGGCAATAAATGCCGGCCTTGTCAGCGACACCCACTTCTTGAGAATGGACATTTAAAGAAATGCAACTGTGCCAAATCTCACCTGTTTTTGTCCGAGGATAGAATTTGATATTATGGGAACAACCATTGCGTGCCCACATGTGACTGCATTTGTGGCCTTACCATTCTGGCTGGGCGAGGTTGTTGGAGACTGGAGTGTGAATATGGCAATGGAGTCACACATATACCTGTACAAGCAAGCTGAGAGCTCAGCCCACCCACTGCCAGTCTCAAATGGCATTCCCGACGATCGGTCCTCTACGTTACATAGAATTTACAAAGAGAATGTACAGCACAGAAACAGGCCATTCGGCCCAACGGGTCCGTGCCGGTGTTTACACTCCACACGAGCCTCCTCCCTCTCTACTTCATCTAACCCTATCTGTATACCCTTCTATTCTTTTCTCCCTCGTGTGTTTATCTAGCTTCCTCTTAAATGCATCTATGCTAGTCACTTCAACTATTCCATGTGGTAGCAAGATCCACATTCTAACCACTCTCTGGGTAAAGAAGTTTCTCCTGAATTCCCTATTGGATTTATTAGTGACTATCTTATATTTATGGCCCCTAGTTTGGACACCCCCACAAGTGGAAACATCTTCTCTATCTCTACCCTATTGAACCCCTTCATAATTTGAAAGACCTCAATCAGGTCACCCCTCAGCCTTCTCTTTTCTAGAGAAAACAGCCCCAGCCTGTTCAATGTTTCCTGATAATTATAACCTCTCAGTTCTGGTATCATCCTAGTAAATCTTTTTTGCACCTTCTCCAGTGCCTTCTATATCCTTTTTATAATATGGAGACCAGGACTGTACTTGGTACTCCAAGTTCTGGTGTCTCTTTGCCTCCAGCGGCAGGCAGCAAAGCCACCTCCTGTGATGTGTCATGATGCCTCTGAGGGGGTATTAAACACGGTCTCTGAATGCCCTGGTCAGCGTTCGCACGCTGGAGTCAGATGTGCAGTGAGACTCTCCCAGCTACCTCTACACCAGTGCTGCCACACCCCCCGCTCCATCACTCACCTTTCTGTGTGCTCCTCTAGCACCTGGTAGATTGTAATTTGGAAGGTCTCATTTTCAAAGCGCTCCCTGGTATAGTCTTTATAGATTCGGAACTCTGCTGCTGTCACGGCCTCCCCCTCCGGGATCTTCGAGAGGTCAAACCTGAACTCTCTGTGATGTCGCCGCTGGTGGAAAATCTCCTTGTCGTATTCCACTAGAAACAGGAAACACAGGAGGATATTTAACAGACAGAACATAATGTAGAACTGCGCCCTATAGCCAGCTGTAAATCTTCATTTTAGAGATGCAGAATGTATTGGAAACAGACTCGCATCTGTTCCATTTTTGCATTATGGAAGGAAGCAGGGTAAAGGATTTTCTGTTCAAGTGTTTTAAGTGGAGCAAGTGTAAATTTAGGATTCACGTAACTGACCAAGGTTTGTGACATTCTCTTGTTTTGTGCCCAGAGTTTGAAATCAGCATTTCATTCAGACTCTGGGCCATATTTTCCATTTAGGCTGGGAGCCCGTATCGGGAAATAAAATGAATGGATGGAAAACCATTAATTTTTGTCCGTTTATATGTGAAGCACCTTGGGAAGTTTTTCTACATTAAAGGCGCTATATAAATGTAAGTTGTTGCTGTTGTTGAATTTGGGGTACTTAACTTCCAGACATGCACTGGCAGCATCAAAACTGAACACTTCTCCCCTTTGTGTCTAATTATCAGATTCAAGGAATCCTAGGCTACTGTAGTGTAGTGGTTATGTTACGAGTAATCCAGAGGCCTGGACTAATAATCCAAACACTGGAAATTCAAAATCCTACCATGGCAATTTGAGAATTTGAATTCAGTTTTTAAAAATCATCTGGAAATAAAAATCTGGTCTCAGTAAAAGTGACCATGAAGCTGTTGGATTGTCATAAAAACCCAACTGGTTCAGTGATGTCCTTCAGGGAAGGAAACCGGCCGCCCTTACCTGGTCTGGGCCTACATGTGACTCCAGTTCCACAACAACGTGGTCCACTCTTAACAGCCTTCTGAAGTGGCCTAGCAATCCACTCAGTTGCATCATACTGCTACAAAGAAGGTGGCCCAGCACCACCTTCAGAAGGGAACTAGGGATGGGCAATAAATGCCAGTCTTGTTCAAATATAAGCAGATAGACACATGTACAGTTAGATAGATTGAGCTGGCAGGGAACACAGAGAGATAATAAAGTAGAGATGGAGATTGAGATACACAGATGATTCTATACAGAGATATAGATAAATAGTGCAATAAATGGAGAACTAGATTAGAGAGTCAGAAACATGGAGATACAGATTTATAGATAGATAAAGGGATAAATAGACAGAGAGAAACAATGCTAGATGGACAATGTGATAGAGATAGATAGGTGGATAACTAGAATGGTAAAGGTAGATGGATAGATAGATAGATAGATAATAGATAGATAAATAATAGATAGATAGATAATAGATAGATAGATAATAGATAGATAATAGATAGATAGATAATAGATAGATAATAGATAGATAGATAATAGATAGATAAATAATAGATAGATAGATAATAGATAGATAGATAATAGATAGATAAATAATAGATAGATAATAGATAGATAGATAATAGATAGATAATAGATAGATAAATAATAGATAGATAGATAATAGATAGATAGATAATAGATAGATAGATAAATAATAGATAGATAGATAATAGATAGATAGATAATAGATAGATAAATAATAGATAGATAGATAATAGATAAATAATAGATAGATGAATAGATGGATAGATAGATAATAGATAAATAGTTAGATAATAGATAGATAGATAGAAAAAAGATGGATAGATAGATGTTGAATGATTTTATTTCCTGATGCTCTGCTGTTGGATACACTTCGGAATATCATACTATCAGTCACAAGATTAATAAATTCTCAGATCTTAGAATCATAGAATTACAGTACAGAAGGAGCTGGTTTGGCCCAGGGGCCTCTGCCAGTGCAAACACTTCAACCAGAGCTGACTACTCTAGTCCCATTTCCCTGCCCTTTTCCCATATCCTTTTATCTTATAACTTTTCAAATGCCTATCCAATTCCATTTTAAATGATGTTACAGTCTCTGTCTCAATGGGCACTGTGGTAAAACATTCCATGTTTAATAACTCTCTGTGAAAATTGTTTTCCCCTCGTACCTCGAGTGATACTCTAGAGCCTGTGCCCCCTTCAAATAATCGTTCACTATTTGCTGTCTCAGAACCTTTCATAATTTGGAAAACCTCTTTAAGACGTCCCTGCTTTAACTTTCTCAGTTCCAGTAAAAAGCCCTGATTTTCAAACCTTTATAATTATAATTGCTCATTCCTGATATCATTCTAGTGAATCTTCAATGAACCCTTTGCATCCTTCCTATAACTCTGCTGCCTGTATCCTAACTCACACCAAGTCCCGTTCACCCATCACCCCTGTGCTTGCTGATCTACATTGGCTCCCGGTCCGGGAACGCCTCGATTTAAAATTCTCATTGTTGTGTTCCAATCCCTCCATGGCCTCACCCCTCCCTATCTCTGTAATATCCACCAGCCCAACAACCCTCCGAGATCTCTGCGCTCCTCCAATTCTGGCCTCTTGCGTATCCCTGATTTTAATCACTCCACCATTGGCGACCGTGCCTTCAGCTGCCTAGGCCCTAAACTCTTGAGTTCCCTCCCTAAACCTCTCCCCCTCTCTAACTCTCTCCTTCTTTGAGGCACTCCTTAAAACCTACCTCTTTGACCAAGCCCTGCTTAAAATATCTCCTTATGTGGCTCAGTGTCAAACTGTGTTTGATAATGCTCCTGTGAAACGCCTTGGGACATTTTACTATATAAATGCAAGTTGTTGTTGTTGTGTGATGGGCACCCAAACAACTCACGATATTCCCAGCTGTGGCCTAAACAATTTCTTGTACTAATTAAACTTCATTGCCTTGCTTTAATATTCTATATATAAAACCCAGCCTTCTCTACCTGTAATCACACCTTTAAAGATTTGCATCTCTGTTCCTCCACTCTATGAAGGATATAATTTATTTCACTGTTCTTTTTCCAAAATGAACTACTTAACATTTCCCATTCCCTCACCCCCCCAGTCCTTAATGAAAGACACTCTCTGGGTGGATGGTGTAGACTTTTAACAATCTATCCCTTCACTCTGGACCTGGGTTTGAATCCAGCTCTGGCTGATGCAATGGAAGTTCCCCTTCCCTTCTACATGACATGAGCTTGGGTACAATCATAGGAACAGGAGTAGGCCATTCAGCCCCTCGAGTCTGCTCCACCATTTGATTAGATGATGGCTGATCTGTACCTCATCTCCATTTACCCGCCTTTGCTCCATATCCCTTGATACCCTACCTAACAAAAATATATCAATCTTAGTCTTGAAAGCTCCAATTGACCCTAAATCCACAGCCTTTTGGGGGAAAGAATTCCAGATTTCTACTACCTTTTTTGTGAAAAAGAGTTTACTGATTTCCCTCCTGAATGGCCTATCTCTAATTTTGAGATTATGTCCCCTCATTTTTGATTCCCCTCCCAGAAGAAATAGTTTCTCTGCATCTACCCTATTGAATCCTTTTACCATTTTAAACACCTCGATCAGGTCTTCGATACTCAATGGAATACAAGCTAACTTTATGCAACCTGTCCTCATAATGTAGCCCATTAAGCTCAAATATCATTCAGTTCCTAAAGGGCATCGGTCCACAGCTGGAGACTTCACTCAGATTGGCACTGAGTGACAGACTAGTAATCATACTCAGACAGGCCACAGGATGGTTAATGAAATAAATGTAAATAGAGATGAAGGAGTTGACTCTATTTTATTTCACTTCACTCCATCTCACAATGAGCCCCTTTGGTTTGAATCTAAAGGTGTCAAATTATCAATTAGAAGAAAAGACGCTATGCAGTCAGTAACAGTAAACAATCTTGCAGTGGGCCAGCATTGTCAGTCTACTGCAAGATCATGAATGGAGCATCACCACTAATTACATTACATTTATACCAGGAACACACTCTACATTGAGTTTCAGAACATGCAATGGAAATGGCAAAGCTTCATATGCCAGTTCTGCTGCCTGTGAAACTCTCACCTCTCCTTTCCCTTTGTCCCTTTAAGTTGAGAAATCTAGGTGAAAAGCCGAGGTCCGCAGTAGAGGATATCACCAAGTTTCTCGATATTGAACTGTATCTGCCACCTATTGGCCTTCTCTACTAACCTATCTATTTCCTCCTACAATCTCCTACATTCTTCACGGTTGCCATGCCCACTAACTTGGAATCTACAGCACATTTTGATATCATTCCTCTTGTGCCTATGTTCAAATAATTTATATAAATGGAAAACAAAAGTGGTCTCAGCACTGATCTCTGGGGCACCATTACCCATATCCTGCCCATCTGAAAA